>NC_139451.1:16666981-17243046 GCF_963924565.1 Ascidiella aspersa | reverse complement strand
TTCATTTTAGGTCTTCATTATTCTCTAGTATGAGTTCTAATTGTCCCAAAATTTATTTAGGTAGCACTAGGCTAACTTAAATCTGTATTCATTTTAGTTCTTTATAATTCTTCAGTGTGAGATTTTTAACATCATCCCAAAATTTACTTAAGTAGCCCTAGGCTAAAATAAAACCTTGTTCATTTTAGGTCTTCATAATTATTCAGTGTGAGTTTTTTAACATCATTCCAAAGTTAGCTTAAGTAGCACTCAGCTTAATTAAATCCGTATTCATTTTAGGTCTTCATAATTCTCCAGTGTGTGTTTCTTAACATCATCCCAAACTTTATTTAGGTAGCACTAGGCTAAAATAAAACCTTGTTCATTTTAGGTCTTCATAATTCTTCAGTGTGTGTTTCTTAACATCATCCCAAACTTTATTTAGGTAGCACTAGGCTAAATTAAATCCGTATTCATTTTATGTCTTCATTATTCTCTAGTATGAGTTCTAATTGTCCCAAAATTTATTTACGAAGCACTAGGCTAAATTAAATCTGTATTCATTTTAGTTCTTCATAATTCTTCAGTGTGAGATTTTTAACATCATCCCAAAATTTACTTAAGTAGCACTAGGCTAAAATAAATCCGTATTCAGTTTAGGTCTACACAATTCGTCAGTGTGAGTTTTTTGACATCATCTAAAAATTCATTTAGTTAGCACTAGGCTAAATTAAATCCGTATTCATTTTAGGTCTTCATTATTCTCCAGTGTGAGTTTGTTTTTACATTTTTTCTGAAATTTACTTAGGTAGCACTAGTCTAAATTAAATCCACATTGATTTGTTTTTATTTAATTACTTTAACATATTCCACATGAATTCTGTTGACAGCCAAATTTTAGGCAATATTAGGCTATATAATTTTTTGTTTTATGGTTGTTCCTGTTTTGTCCTGATTGTTTTGTAATTTCTCTTTAAATCATTTCTTTCTGTTCACCTTCATAGGCAACCAAATATTAGACAGGTAGTATTAGGCTAAATAATTTTGTTAATTTTGTCGTTGTTTTCATTTTCTCCTGTTCATAGTTTCTCTTAAATTTACATTTCTGTTTTAAGAGTACACACATTAGATGTTTGTTGCAAGTATCAAAAAGCACTTTAGATAGTAAAAACGCCAAGTAAATTGATGGATTTTATTTTCATTTTAGGTCTTCATTATTCTCTAGTATGAGTTCTAATTGTCCCAAAATTTGTTGAGGCAGCACTAGGCTAAATCAAATCCGTATTCAATTTAGGTCTTCATAATTCTTCAGTGTGAGTTTTTTTAACATCATCCCAAAATTTATTTAGATAGTGCTAGGCTGAATTAAATCAGTATTCATTTTAGGTCTTCATAATTCTTCAGTGTGTGTTTCTTAACATCATCCCAAACTTTATTTAGGTAGCATTAGGCTAAATTAAATCCGTATTCATTTTAGGTCTTCATTATTCTCTAGTATGAGTTCTAATTGTCCCAAAGTTTATTTAGGTAGCACTAGGCTAAATTAAATCTGTATTCATTTTAGTTCTTCATAATTCTTCAGTGTGAGATTTTTAACATCATCCCAAAATTTACTTAAGTAGCACTAGGCTAAAATAAATCCGTATTCATTTTAGGTCTTCACAATTCGTCATTGTGAGTTTTGTGACATCATCCCAAAATTCATTTAGTTAGCACTAGGCTAAATTAAATCCGTATTCATTTTAGGTCTTCATTATTCTCCCGTGTGAGTTTGTTTTTACATTTTTTCTG
Organism: Ascidiella aspersa; assembly: GCF_963924565.1. Taxonomy (NCBI): domain Eukaryota; kingdom Metazoa; phylum Chordata; class Ascidiacea; order Phlebobranchia; family Ascidiidae; genus Ascidiella; species Ascidiella aspersa. Next base: position 17,241,276 of record NC_139451.1, on the reverse strand, counting down.
AAATTTACTTAGGTAGCACTAGTCTAAATTAAATCCACATTGATTTGTTTTTATTTTATTACTTTAACATATTCCACATGAATTCTGTTGACAGCCAAATTTTAGGCAATATTAGGCTATATAATTTTTTGTTTTATGGTTGTTCCTGTTTTGTCCTGATTGTTTTGTAATTTCTCTTTAAACCATTTCTTTCTGTTCACCTTCATAGGCAACCAAATATTAGACAGGTAGTACTAGGCTAAATAATTTTGTCGTTGTTTTCATTTTCTCCTGTTCATAGTTTCTCTTAAATTTACATGTCTGTTTTAAGAGTACACACATTAGATGTTTGTTGCAAGTATCAAAAAGCACTTTAGATAGTAAAAACGCCAAGTAAATTGATGGATTTTATTTTCATTTTAGGTCTTCACTATTCTCTAGTATGAGTTCTAATTGTCCCAAAATTTGTTGAGGCAGCACTAGGCTAAATCAAATCCGTATTCAATTTAGGTCTTCATAATTCTTCAGTGTGAGTTTTTTTAACATCATCCCAAAATTTATTTAGATAGTGCTAGGCTAAATTAAATCAGTATTCATTTTAGGTCTTCACAATTCGTCAGTGTGAGTTTTTTGACATCATCCCAAAATTCATTTAGTTAGCACTCGGCTAAAATAAATTCGTATTAATTTTAGTCTTTATAATTCTTCAGTGTGAGTTTTTTAACATCTTTCCAAAGTTTACTTAAGTAGCACTAGGCTAAAATAAATCCGTATTCATTTTAGGTCTTCATAATTCTTCAGTGTGTGTTTCTTAACATCATCCCAAACTTTATTTAGGTAGTACTAGGCTAAAATAAAACCTTGTTCATTTTAGGTCTTCATAATTCTTCAGTGTGTGTTTCTTAACATCATCCCAAACTTTATTTAGGTAGCACTAGGCTAAATTAAATCCGTATTCATTTTAGGTCTTCATTATTCTCTAGTATGAGTTCTAATTGTCCCAAAGTTTATTTAGGTAGCAGTAGGCTAAATTAAATCTGTATTCATTTTAGTTCTTCATAATTCTTCAGTGTGAGATTTTTAACATCATCCCAAAATTTACTTAAGTAGCACTAGGCTAAAACAAATCCGTATTCATTTTTGGTCTTCACAATTCGTCAGTGTGAGTTTTTTGACATCATCCCAAAATTCATTTAGTTGGCATTAGGCTAAATTAAATCCGTATTCCTTTTAGGTCTTCATAAATTCTTCAGTGTGAGTTTGTTTTTACATTTTTTCTGAAATTTACTTAGGTAGCACTAGTCTAAATTAAATCCACATTGATTTGTTTTTATTTAATTACGTTAACATATTCCACATGAATTCTGTTGACAGCCAAATTTTAGGCAATATTAGGCTATATAATTTTTTGTTTTATGGTTGTTCCTGTTTTGTCCTGATTGTTTTGTAATTTCTCTTTAAACCATTTCTTTCTGTTCACCTTCATAGGCAACCAAATATTAGACAGGTAGTACTAAGCTAAATAATTTTGTCGTTGTTTTCATTTTCTCCTGTTCATAGTTTCTCTTAAATTTACATTTCTCTTTTGAGAGTGCACATATTAGATGTTTGTTGCAAGTATCGAAAAGCACTTTAGATAGTAAAAACGTGAAGTAAATTGATGGATTTTATTTTCATTTTAGGTCTTCATTATTCTCTAGTATGAGTTCTAATTGTCCCAAAATTTATTTAGGCAGTACTAGACTAAATTAAATCCGTATTAATTTTAGGTCTTCATAATTCTTCGGTGTTGAGTTTTTTAACATCATCACAAAATAAATTTAGGTAGTACTAGGCTAAAATAAGTTCGTATTCATTTTAGGTCTTCACAATTCTTCAGTGTGATTAATTAGCACTTAGGCTAAATGAAATCCGTATTCATTTTAGGTCTTCATAATTCTTCAGTGTGAGTTTTTTAACATCATCCCAAAATTTATTTAGGTAATACTAGACTAAATTAAATCCGTATTCATTTTAGGACTTCATAATTCTTCAGTGTGAGATTTTTAACATCATCCCAAAATATATTTAGGTAGTACTAGGCTAAAATAAGTTCGTATTCATTTTAGGTCTTCATAATTCTTCAGTGTGATTAAGTAGCACTTAGGCTAAATGAAATCCGTATTCATTTTAGGTCTTCATAATTCTTCAGTGTGAGTTTTTTACCATCATCCCAAACTTTATTTAGGTAGCACGTACTAGGCTAAATTAAATCCGTATTCATTTCAGGTCTTCATTATTCTCCAGTGTGAATCTTTTTAGCACCATCCCAAATTTTATTTAGGTAGCACTAGGCTAAATTAAATCCGTATTCATTTTAGGTCTTCATAATTTTCAGTGTGACCTTTCTAACATAATCCCAAACTTTATTTAGGTAGCACTAGGCTAAATTAAATCCGTATTCATTTTATGTCTTCATTATTTTCTAGTATGAGTTCAAATTATCCCAAAATTTATTTAGGTAGCACTAGGCTAAAATATATCCGTATTCATTTTAGGTCTTCATAATTCTCCAGTGTGTGTTTCTTAACATCATCCCAAACTTTATTTAGGTAGCACTAGGCTAAAATAAAACCTTGTTCATTTTAGGTCTTCATAATTCTTCAGTGTGTGTTTCTTAACATCATCCCAAACTTTATTTAGGTAGCACTAGGCTAAAATAAAACCTTGTTCATTTTAGGTCTTCATAATTTTCAGTGTGTGTTTCTTAACATCATCCCAAACTTTATTTAGGTAGCACTAGGCTAAATTAAATCCGTATTCATTTTAGGTCTTCATTATTCTCTAGTATGAGTTCTAATTGTCCCAAAATTTATTTAGGTAGCACTAGGCTAACTTAAATCTGTATTCATTTTAGTTCTTTATAATTCTTCAGTGTGAGATTTTTAACATCATCCCAAAATTTACTTAAGTAGCCCTAGGCTAAAATAAAACCTTGTTCATTTTAGGTCTTCATAATTATTCAGTGTGAGTTTTTTAACATCATTCCAAAGTTAGCTTAAGTAGCACTCAGCTTAATTAAATCCGTATTCATTTTAGGTCTTCATAATTCTCCAGTGTGTGTTTCTTAACATCATCCCAAACTTTATTTAGGTAGCACTAGGCTAAAATAAAACCTTGTTCATTTTAGGTCTTCATAATTCTTCAGTGTGTGTTTCTTAACATCATCCCAAACTTTATTTAGGTAGCACTAGGCTAAAATAAAACCTTGTTCATTTTAGGTCTTCATAATTCTTCAGTGTGTGTTTCTTAACATCATCCCAAACTTTATTTAGGTAGCACTAGGCTAAATTAAATCCGTATTCATTTTATGTCTTCATTATTCTCTAGTATGAGTTCTAATTGTCCCAAAATTTATTTACGAAGCACTAGGCTAAATTAAATCTGTATTCATTTTAGTTCTTCATAATTCTTCAGTGTGAGATTTTTAACATCATCCCAAAATTTACTTAAGTAGCACTAGGCTAAAATAAATCCGTATTCAGTTTAGGTCTACACAATTCGTCAGTGTGAGTTTTTTGACATCATCTAAAAATTCATTTAGTTAGCACTAGGCTAAATTAAATCCGTATTCATTTTAGGTCTTCATTATTCTCCAGTGTGAGTTTGTTTTTACATTTTTTCTGAAATTTACTTAGGTAGCACTAGTCTAAATTAAATCCACATTGATTTGTTTTTATTTAATTACTTTAACATATTCCACATGAATTCTGTTGACAGCCAAATTTTAGGCAATATTAGGCTATATAATTTTTTGTTTTATGGTTGTTCCTGTTTTGTCCTGATTGTTTTGTAATTTCTCTTTAAATCATTTCTTTCTGTTCACCTTCATAGGCAACCAAATATTAGACAGGTAGTATTAGGCTAAATAATTTTGTTAATTTTGTCGTTGTTTTCATTTTCTCCTGTTCATAGTTTCTCTTAAATTTACATTTCTGTTTTAAGAGTACACACATTAGATGTTTGTTGCAAGTATCAAAAAGCACTTTAGATAGTAAAAACGCCAAGTAAATTGATGGATTTTATTTTCATTTTAGGTCTTCATTATTCTCTAGTATGAGTTCTAATTGTCCCAAAATTTGTTGAGGCAGCACTAGGCTAAATCAAATCCGTATTCAATTTAGGTCTTCATAATTCTTCAGTGTGAGTTTTTTTAACATCATCCCAAAATTTATTTAGATAGTGCTAGGCTGAATTAAATCAGTATTCATTTTAGGTCTTCATAATTCTTCAGTGTGTGTTTCTTAACATCATCCCAAACTTTATTTAGGTAGCATTAGGCTAAATTAAATCCGTATTCATTTTAGGTCTTCATTATTCTCTAGTATGAGTTCTAATTGTCCCAAAGTTTATTTAGGTAGCACTAGGCTAAATTAAATCTGTATTCATTTTAGTTCTTCATAATTCTTCAGTGTGAGATTTTTAACATCATCCCAAAATTTACTTAAGTAGCACTAGGCTAAAACAAATGCGTATTCATTTTTGGTCTTCACAATTCGTCAGTGTGAGTTTTTTGACATCATCCCAAAATTCATTTAGTTAGCATTAGGCTAAATTAAATCCGTATTCCTTTTAGGTCTTCATAAATTCTTCAGTGTGAGTTTTTTAACATCATCCCAAAATTTATTTAGGTAATACTAGACCAAATTCAATCCGTATTCATTTTAGGTCTTCATATTTCTTCGATGTGAATTTTTTTAGCACCATCACAAATTTTATTTAGGTAGCACTAGGCTAAATTAAATCCGTATTCATTTTAGGTCTTCATCATTCTTCAGTGTGACCTTTTTAACATCATCCCAAACTTTATTTAGGTAGCCATAGGCTAAATTAAATCCGTATTCATTTTTTGTCTTCATTATTCTCTAGTATGAGTTCTAATTATCCCAAAATTTATTTATGTAGCACTAGGATAAATTAAATCCGTATTCATTTTAGGTCTTCATAATTCTTCATTGTGACTTTTTAACATCATCCCAAACTTTATTTAGGTAGCCATAGGCTAAATTAAATCCGTATTCATTTTATGTCTTCATTATTCTCTAGTATGAGTTCTAATTATCCCAAAATTTATTTAGGTAGCACTAGGCTAAATTAAATCTGGATTCATTTTAGTTCTTCATAATTCTTCAGTGTGAGATTTTTAACATCATCCCAAAATTTACTTAAGTAGCACTGGGCTAAAATAAAACCTTGTTCATTATAGGTCTTCACAATTCGTCAGTGTGAGTTTTTTGAAATCATCCCAAAATTTATTTAGGTAGCACTAGGCTAAATTAAATCCGTATTCATTTTAGGTCTTCATAATTCTTCAGTGTGATTTAGTAGCACTTAGGCAAAATTAAATCCGTATTCATTTTAGGTCTTCACAATTCTTCAGTGTGAGTTTTTTAACATCATCCCAAACTTTATTTAGGTAGCACTAGGCTAAATTCAATCCGCATTCATTTCAGGTCTTCATTATTCTCCAGTGTGCGTTTGTTTTTACATTTTTCTGAAATTTACTTATGTAGCGCTAGGCTAAACTAAATCCGTATGGATTTGCTTTGATTTAATTACTTTAACATATTTCACACGAATTCTGTTGGCAACCAAATATTAGTCTTTATTATGCTACCTAATTTGTTGTTTTATGGTTGTTTCTATTTTGTCATGGTTGCTTTGTAATTTCACTTTAAATCATTTCTTTTTTGTTCACTTTTACCATGACTTCTATAGGTATCGAAACATTAGACAGGTAGTACTAGGCTAAATAGTTTTGATGATTTTGTCGTTGTTTTTATTTTCTCCTGTTCATAGTTTCTCAAATTTACATTTCTCTAGAGTACACGCATCAGATGTTTGTTGCAAGTATCAAAAAGGACTTTCGATAGTAAAAACATGAAGTAGATGAATGGATTTTATTTTCATTTTAGGTCTTTATTATTCTCCAGTATGAGTTTTTTTTAAATTGTTCTAAAATTTACAGGTAGACTCAAAGAGATTATAACCATGAGGACAAACTCTCACTTTTGCCTTTTTTCTTTTGCCTTTTTTCTTTTGCCTTTAAGCAATGCATTCTATTGTCGACAGCCGTCACGGTCTGATTCATAATAATCTTTTCCATTTAATCCTGTTATAAAAATGTACGCTTTTGGCGTAATCTGTTGTTTAATGACCCCTAGTCCTAATTTAAACCGTTTTCTGTTTACAAAATTGACTTGGTAGGACAGGCAAGGTTATCGCCAGTTGCTTGACACTTTCTTAGGACCCTACTGTACATTTTTGAAAAGTGTATTACTGTTAAAATTTACGCGATTGAGCTATGTCGTTGATTTCGGGGCTCTTTCCATTTGGTACGTAGAAAGTAACGCAAAAAACGGTCTACAAATGCCGCATAACGCAACGCACATTATTATTTTATTATTAATAATAATGCTCGACCAACCCAAACTCAAACCCGCACCGTAACCCAAATAATGTGAGTTGCGGTATGCGGTATTTGTTGACCTTTTTTGCGCTAGTTTCTATGTACCAAATCGATGCAGCGCCTTGGTTTCCACTTCTAGGCGTTAAGATTTCTGTGAGGAATTGCCATATAAATTAAATTAATACCACTTAGTTTGTTGTAAATCTCAAGGTGCGGAACTCACTAAACTTAACTAGGCCTATATGGCGGTGTTAATTGTTAACTTCTTAATGTAAATGATATAGGTATTTTGCATTGTACACTGTACAGAGCCTATTTCAGAAAAAGCAACTTTTGGTAAATCAAACCCATAAATGAATTGGCTTTAGTGTACAAATTTTAGAAAAAATTGTAGAATTCCAAATTTGATGAGTGTGCCGCAAATTAAAATTATTTTTTGAGGTCGTCGCAAAAAAGTTTGCGAACCACTGCCTTACATTACTATTGGATTACAAATGTATCTATTTCAAAAAATACTGTTTAAGATCTCAAATTTAGCGGTGGGGTGCAGTGGTGCTATGCAGCTTGCGAAAAATTTTTGAATTTCAAATTTTGTCTGCCCCTTGGTGATAATTAAGCTTAAAAATTAGTAATTTGCCAGCTTTTCTTACATAAAATAAGTTGGAATAATAATTTTAATTTAAATAAACAAATTTGTTGTACTTGGTAAATGGTAACAGCCATTGCTCATTTAGGAAATGTTCTTTACGCAAATATATCCTTATCCTATAGAATATATACTTTCCATACAGTAATTTTTCTTTAGTATGCCAGTGTTCAGCGTGCAAATTAAATTTGTGCCGTACTGCTGCTCTAAATAGTCTTCTATATACTTGTTCCAGTGTTACAAATTAAAACACATTGAAATTGATACCATAAACTGAAAATTAATACCAAATTCTTTGAAAACATCGTTCAAACGAAAATTTTTTGCACCTCGGTTTGCTGTGTGTAATATTTAACTAGCAAATATTATTGGTGGTGTGCTGTTTGTGAGAGTGAAGCAAGCAATTAGCATTTGTAAGGTAGTTACATTTGGAATCAGTAGTTACCAGATGTCACTGAATTCAGTAAATAATTTTGCAAATTATATTATATTTGATTGCTTAGTATTGGAGTATGTTATTATAATGTTAAACTTCTCCACTTGTTTTTTTTTTATAGAACTTGCTCATAGTTACTAGTTGAACTATAATAAGAACACATATTTGTCTGTAACTGTGATTCAGCCATTGGGATTATGTTGGACATTGCTTGAAGACATATCAACAGTACACTGGGAAAATATAAAAAATAGTCGGTCTATTCCTCAAAGATACGACAAAGGTAAGATTATTGTGACAATGAGATCATAGTGTAGTGCAAACCATTATAGAATAGAGTATTTATTTTACTTATAAACAAAACTTTAAACTGCTTACTGTCGATGGGCAAAGTTTATCTAGTTATGGCTACCCAAATTTTTCAGGCTGTGACCTCTTATTATATTAAACTTTTTGACCCCCTAGGTTTAACAGTTTAAAAAATGACATTTCTCGATGTTTCCTTTGGCATGCTTTTATTGTAGCAAACTGGTTCATTTAATGGTGTAATCGGAATAATGTAACCCTAACCCAGGGGTTCTTAAACTGGGGTCCGTGAACTGGTTTTAGGGGGTCCGTGAAGGCCTAATTCAAATATTAGTGTATATTTAAGAAGTTTGTGACATCAATTTATGACGTCATTTTCGAATTTGTTTTCCTACCGTGGTCCATGCAAGGCCCAAAAAAAATGTTAGGGGTCTGTGGTAAAAAAAGTTAAAGAACCCCTGCCCTAACCAAACCATTGCAGGATGCTCGCTGATTGTTGGTCACTTCTATTTCTTTAAAATAAACCCTGCATGCATTACAATAATTCAACAGTGCTTCGCGGGCCACAAACAAAGATGTCGGGCCTGGGTTTTGGACCACCCTGCTTTAAGTAATCAATTTTTGTTAAAAGTGTCATTATTTTCCTACTTCTTGGTACACCTTATATGCAAAGAAAGGCAAGCAAAACAAAATAATGTTTATTTAAAATTTATTTGGTTAAACATGGTAAGAATCAATCAATTTTCAATTTAAAGAATAAATAAAGTTCTTTATTGACACCAGATTCCAGAGGCCACTTCAGTATTGTATTCGTTTGTGTAGTACCTGGTCAGCATCTGTATGAACACAATTTATCGACCAATATATTACAAATGTTTTTTATAATTTTATTTATCTCTTTGCACTGATTTATTATATTTAAATTTCAAAGTGTGTATTACAAAGTAAACGTTTTGTTTTATATGAAAATATTTATAAATTTTTACTGAAGTATTTTTTACCTCTTCTCATCTTTTCTCCCTAATAGCTGATAACAAAAATTTGGAGCTTAACTGCTGGAGGTTGTAGTTGAATGAATATCAAAGCCCATGTATAGAAGTAGGTGACATCTTGTTAACAGCTTAAATATATATATATCTTTATTCAGTTTAAACTTGATTGGATAACTGGTTGTAAAAGAATAAAGGTTATTATTATATTTAATTCCAACAGATTACAAAGCTGCATAATCTGATGCTTTCCTTTTTTAAATGAACAATATGACACACTAATTTTGTGTTCACCAAACCATATGCACTAAACTGGTACCAAAATTTGTAATGTTAATATTTCTTAACACCAAAACTAAAGAATAATTGAATATATTACAAAATCCCTACTCTAATTTTCTTTAAGTGTTTTACTGTAATGCTAAAATAAACAAAACTGGGGCAATAAAAATAACTTTAAACAATATTGCAATATTTTGTTTATTGTACTATATAAGCGAACACAAAAAATTGTACCAAAAGGCTTTCTAGTAATAATAAAAAAATGTAAATTCCTCTCCGGCACCCCGGTTTGGAACCACTTGTCTACTCTACAGCAACGCGTTGTACGCTTCCGCAGTCATTAACTGGACGACGTTGGCGTCTGTTACCATATTATATTGTACTTATGGTCAGCTGACATTGTATGCCCTACAAGCTTTTTCAAGTGTGTTTATACGAAACTCGGCAATGAAAGTTTGACATTTGATTCAAACATAACTTTTAACCTGTCAGAAATGTCGCACCTAAATATATATAAGCCGGTTGCTCCAAAATTTTAGCTCACCAACATGCAAGTAAAGCCCAGTTGTTTACGTTTTACTATTATGCATTAGAGCGGAACACTGTCGAAAGTACAACAATGGGCTACGTCACAGTTTGTCCTCATGGTTATAATCTCTTTGGGTAGACTAGGCTAAATTAAATCCGTATTGCTGGTATCAAAAACGACTTTAGATAGTAAAAGCGTAAAGTAAATTAATGGATTTATTTTCATTTTTTGTCTAAACTCCAGTTGAGGTTTCTTCTCTTGTCACATTTTTTTAAACATTAACATGGGGGCCAAAAGTTGTTGAGAGTCGATGGAAGGGTCATTAAAAGGTTGAACCACTCCGTTATTTCATAATCAATAGTACAAGGTTAGGGCGCAACGTCTTCATAATTTCGCCAGAAATGTGAATAAGTGGAAGTAGTTTTTTTGTTACAGGTTTTTTTTTTTAATTTTTGTTGTAGTGGAAATGTTTTGTTGACCTTTATCAAGGGTAAAATTTGTTGATGTTAAGATACATATGTATATCAGTGTTCAAGATTTTGCACTTGCTAAACTAGTGAGTCAAAATAAATATTACTATACATATAAAAGTCAATATTGCGTAAAATTTTCATGATCACATTTCCTGCTTCTGCAACTACAAAAACGTGCCTCATACACAGTATAAGGTCCCACAAATTCAATAGTCCAGTAAAGAAATTAGGCCGATTAAACAACAAACATAAATAATTTTTTCTGGGTGCTGCACAATGATTTAAGGCTTATAATTTTGTTTGATCATAGCAGGTCACACCTTGTCAATCAAGACTGGAAAGGATGGATGAAGGCCTGAGGCATGGGTGAAACAATTACTGCGTTTGCTTTAAATACAGCCATGCAGTGTGTAGTGTTTTTTTTTTCAGGCATCTTATTAATTTCTGATATCACTGTGTTATGGGACGACTGACTGACCTGAAAAATCCCAGGATTAGAGTTCTGGATTTTCATTAAAGCTTGTTTTCTGGCCAGTTGAAAATAGGTTTTATTTTAAAGAACATTGGAAAAATTCGAGAGATCGGCCTGTTCCGCAAAACACGTTATAAAAACAAACAATGAAACCTTGATACAACAATAAGCCAAATTAACAACTTAATTTAGCCATTTTTTTAGCTGTGTACCGGTACTTGTGTTTAGAGACTTGATGTGATAGCTGAAAATGAAAAGTGTTATATTTTTGTTGTTTTCAATGTGATGTGCGTTTTAACAAATTGCTCAAAAACGCCGTTGGACAAAGTAGCAATTTTGGTGAAACTGAAAATTAGATTAAAATTAGAATTGGAGCACTCAGGCAAATCCCAAATTAGATTAGAATTAGAAAGAGCCGCATTTTGTTCTAAATCGACGAATTAGAAAACTAGAATTATCTAGTTGTCCAAGTCTGGCTATGCCCCTCCCAAGTATATTTTCCCTAAATAGAATAGCATGTCTCCCGACCGGTACGTGTGTCATTAACTGTAAAAATTCCATATTTCACAAATCACAATCATGAATCCACCTGCAAACATAAATAAACCTTGTAAAAAAACACATCTACACTCTACAGCTTACAGCATGGGTCGGCAACCTACGGCCCGCGGACCGCATCCGGCCCACGGCCTCTTTGACAAAATAGACACGAATCCTTTTCAAATACCTTTTCAGTATTTTAACTACATAAGATTTTCGCGATTCGCGCGAATGATCTTTGCACGTCCGGTTTGTTTACGTTTTGATACTGTCTTTTGAACTAGATCCGCTTATTTGCCGTTGCGGCGTGTAAGGCTGCCAAGTTCGTCGCGGACAAACAGTAAACGTATTCAAAAATAGTGGACATAATTTTTTTAACATATTTTTATTTTCGGCCTTGTATAGGCTACACACAAAAAATAATTAGTCTAGTGGGAAATGTTAAAAAAACAGAGTAAAAGCGGGATTTTAGTATTAGTTGTTTTATGACTTACATTGTGCCGAGAGATGTTCAAAGACTCTTATCCAAATTGGATTTTATCTAATTCTGCAGTTTATATTGGGTAATTGGAAAAGCTAATAATTTTGTTTGACCATGGCTGGTTGCACCTAATTGTACATCAAGGGTGAAGGAAAAGCAGGACTGCGGAGTCGGACTCGGTTTGTTTTGCTGGAGTCGGACTCGGGACTCTAGTAAGACCACGTAAAACTACCCGAAGTCCGACATGCGCACGAGCAGTACCAAATTTCAAGGCTGATGGCCGCCAACTGGAAAATTGTAAAAGTGGAATAGCATATGGTAAAATATTTTTCAACCATGTATTGTGAGTTATTGAGTTATACGACACCCATATAAGTGTATTTCTGAATATTCACGTTACTTTAGTTACGTAAGGCTGTAGAGCAGTGGTCGGCAAACTTTTTACGTCGCGGCCCAAAGTACTCTTTTAAAGCTATAGAATGCCCACTACGAAAACAGTGGCAAATATTTATTTTAAGGTGGAGTCATTAGAATGACGTAACAAAGTTAGAAAAACTTGTTTTTTTTTCGAACATACTCTTGTGCAAATATGAAGTTAAAAAACAGTTGAATTGCGGGTGGATAAAAAAAATTGGTTGGTTAGTTTTAAATTGTCAAAACTTCAATGAAAAGGATGCATAACACATACGGCACATAAAATGTTTCTAATATTGCTCAAAATAACGGTATTTATAGAATAATTTAACACAAACTGGATTACACACAGTACGCAATAAATTATAGAATATCGCGTTTGGATGGAATAGATTTCAGTATAACGCTATAAAAGTACACAAAAATCCATACATTGGATGTCAAGTAACGTCGTAGTTTAAGTAATTTAAGAAATGTGTATGTTGTTCTCGACCAACCAGTGTGGTATTATGTAACTAAAGCAAGTTTATCGCGCGAAACGCAAAAAAATGCGTCTATTTGGTTTTAGCACCTTAAACATCTACTGAATAAGAGATTAACACTATGAATTAGGGGTGTTCAAATGATTTATACCACAGTCAAACCTGACAACATGATGATCCACCAAATACGAATAGTAAACATATTGGACACGCTTTAATTTTTATGGTGCTTCATTTATGTAAATGTACCCTACAACGTATGGGCCGGGGTCGGCAAACTTTTTCTAGTCGAGGGCCAACACCAAACTCAGAAAGGTCTTTATGGGCCGCACAAAATGTTAACTGAGAAAACTAAAATGTTAGAACAACTTCAGGCGGACCCAGGATATTTTTTTTCACTTTAACTAGATTTGTGGAGGCCGTTTAAAGTGTTGGTGCAAAGCGCGAAAAAGGGCGTTTGTTGGGTTTAAAAGTCGAGCCCAAACGTCGTCATCCATACTAGTAATAAAAAGTGTAATAAAACTGCTTTGAAGAAACGCGATAACTTAAAATAGTGCCAGCTGTAGGTATTGGTAGCATAGTTTCATAGAACTGCTTTTTTGAAGCTAGCCTAGAACCCTATTGATTTTTTATCGCCTTGTATCGATAACGTTATGCTTCGCTAATTGATCATTTTTTTAGTTTCTTGGCAATATCCTTATCTCTCAGTTACTTCATTAATACGTCATTTACTGTTTGAATAAATCGGGTTTGCGGCAGTCACGGCATAGATTAAGGCAGTGGTCTCGAACCTGTGGGTCCCTACCCCAAGTGAGGTCGCCTAAAATTTTTGTGGGGTCGCCATAACTCACCATATTCGTAATGTTTTAGTACGATTTATGTATTTAGTTTTCTTTACAATGAGGTCCCACTAATAAACGTGACTGAGTGCATCTTCTACATTAAAATTGCTGTGTTTAGCTCTTTAGAGCTGCTATATCAGTTAACGCACATTTGAAAAATTAAAAAAAAAATTTGTGGTTTTTGATTTAGCGCAGCAAATGTCGCACTTTTTCTAAAACTACACCAAGTTACATGTACAAGTGTGTCAAACGTAGACAGTAGACCAGTGGTTCTCAATCTGAGGGTCGCGACCCCCAATGGGGTCGCAAGGGGTTGTCTAGGGGGGTCGCCATGTGGAATTCCATAAAGAAAATAATTAAGAATTAGGCAATATGAACTAAAATTTAGCACTATAGAACGGTCATGTTCAAATGGCGGATCGCGATCCGGTTCCGGATCTTTTCAGCGTTTTGTGCGGATCTGCTAATGTAGTCTCAGTGTTTTCATGTGAATACCAATTGTCATTGTTAATGAATTTTGTAAAAATGCATAGAACAAGGCTCCCTAATGCGAATCTTTGTAAGCGTTTGAGGATATCAGGCAGCGACAGAAAGCCCCAACTTGATGCTATTGTAAGACCTAAAGTTTAAAACAGGGGTTGGCAACCTACGACCCGCGGGCCGGATGCGCCCCGCCCAAAGAGATTATAACCATGAGGACAAACTGTGACGTAGCCCATTGTTCTACTTTCGACAGCGTTCCGCTCTAGTGCATAATAGTAACACGTAAACAACTTGGCTTGACTTGCATGTTGGTGAGCTAAAATTTTGGAGCAACCGGCTTATATGTATTAAGGTTCGACATTTTTGACAGGTTAAAAGTTATGTTTGAATTAGGTGCCAAACTTTCATTGCCGAATTTCGTGTGAACACACTTAACAAAGCCTGTAGTGCATACAATATCAGCTGACCATAAGTACTATATAATATGGTAACACACTCGTTGGCGCGCCAACGTCGTCCAGTTAATGACTGCGGAAGCGTACAACGCGTTGCTGTAGAGTAGACCACTGGTTCCAAACCGGGGTGCCGAAGAGGAATTTACATTTTTTTATTATTACTAGTAAGCCTTTTAGTACAACTTTTTGTGTTCGCTTATATATAGTAGAGTACGGTACAATAAACAAAATATTACAATATTGTTTAAAGTTATTTTTATTGCCCCAGTTTCGTTTAATTTAGCATTACAGTAAAACATTTAAAGAAAATTAAAGTAGGGATCTTGTAATATAATTTAGTATTCTTTAGTTTTGGTGGAATATTAACATTACACATTTAGGTACCAGTTTAGTGGATAGGGTTCGATGAACACATCAGTGTGTAATTGTTCATTTAAAAAAGGAAAGAACCAGATTATGCAGCTTTGTAATCTGTTAAAATTAAATGTAATAATAACATTTATTCTTTTACAACCAGTTATCCAATCAAATTTAAACTGAATAAAGATATATATATTTAAGCTGTTTACAAGATGTCACCTACTTCTATACATGGGCTTTGCTATTCATTCAGCTACAACCTCCAGCAGTTAGCTCCAAACCTTTGCTATCAGCTATTAGGGAGAAAAAGATAAAAAAAAATACTTTTCGCAAACTTACATTGAAAATGACAAAAAATATCTATTTCAAACAGGGCTGCGGAGTCGGTTAAAAATAACCCGAGTCTGACTCCGGTTAAATGTGGCATTTCGTCAGGTCCTGAGTCCACCCCTGACTAAACAGCCTGTATTCTGCCAATTTACGTAACCAAAATAACATTGATATTCAGCTATCCACTTATAGGGGTGTCGTATAATTCATTCATTCATAATACATGGTTGGAAAATATTCCACCACATGCTATTGCACCTTTACAATTTTCAGTTGGCGGTCATATTAGTTTACTGTGCATGTCAGACTCGGGACTCTGGTAGTTTTACATGGTCTTACTCGAGTCCCGAGTCTGACTCCAGCAAAACAAACCAAGTGTTGTCAAATATGCAATTTTGCGTGTTTGGAGCACACCAATCTGCCAGTCTGATTATTATCGCTCGATTTTATTTGTGCACAATTTGGTGATAGCAGAAAAAGCCTGAACAATTGCCAGTCGGAATTTGTGTAAAGCAGTTTCATATGTTATCCACAAGAGAATAGAGTTTCACATTAATTAATAGTCTTCTTACAGCACAACAAATGGTAAAAGGGTGGAAAATTTGAAGGAATTTATTGTGTTTTACTCTTTAAATAATCTGCTCATTCTGTGACCAGAGCTTTTTAAGTGGAGGTTCCCAATCAGTTTTCCAACCTGTATAATAGACAAATAGTGTAACATACTAAATTGAAAAAAATATTTTAAATAAATAAATACTTAAAATCTGCCAGCAAGTCACAAACAAAACATTGGTAAAATTACTCGGAAGTTTTGTATACCTAGACCAGGGCTCCCCAACTGGGGGTTGCTCATGGAGTTAAATTTTATACAATGTGCTACATTCATAAAATTGTTATTTTTTCTGTTTGGTATGTTAATAGCAAATTATGTAATGCACATTACTTAATTTCAATAAATGCATGCCAAAGTAGACAGACATTGAGAAATGTTATGCTTTAAACCGTTAAACCTAGTGGTTAAAAATTTTAATATAATAAAAGCGGTCACAGCCTGAAAACTTTGGGTAGCCCTAAACTAGATAAACTTTACCCATGGACAGATAGCAGTTTAAAGTTTTGAAGTAAAATAAATACTCTAAACTGGTTTGCATTACACTATGATCTCATTGTCGCAATAATCTTACCAGAGGTTTATTGTATCTTTGAGGAATGACTGACTATTTTTTTGTACTGTTGATATGTCTTTAAGCAATGTCCAACATAATCCCAGAATGGCTGAATCACAGTTATGGACGAATATGTGTTGTTATTATAGTTTAACTAGTAAATATGAGCAAGTTCTAAAAAAATAAACCAAGTGGATAAGTTTAACATTATAATAACATACTCCAATGCTGAGCAATCAAATATAATAGCACTTTTTTATATGGAAGTGCACAAGCAAAAAAAATCAAATTAAAGTTTTTTTACTAAAATTTGACCTCCAGCCGTCTCCTGAAGCCCACATTATCACTATTTTTTATCACTAGCACAAACACTAGCAATATGCTTGTTTACCAATAATTAACCATTTGACAACGATTTTAGAAACACAGTTCAAATCATACATAATTAATCAGGCTGATTGTAACTGACATTCGGAAACCTAATATTTTGAATGATGAAGGTTCAAACGGTTATTTGCAGAAGCAGAAGCAAAATACAAAAAATAATAAATTGTCATCAACCTTAAACAAAATAATGGCTTGCCTTTAGTCAAGGAATAATAAATAAGAGTTGCATACTTAAAAAAACGGTATCAATAACATCAATACAAAAAGTGCATTTCTGTATTGGTAAAAAATAATACTGGGTGATCTCTAGTGGTAATGTTGTGTTTTTGCTGCCTATTTTAAATGCCTAATTAATACACAACGTTTGAAGTCATGCAAAACTAAAGTACAACAAGGTTTTTAAACAAACTGAATTTGCAAAAAGTTGATAGTGTGCCATAGAACGCTATCTGGGCAAAACCTTTTTTTTTTTGTGTGTTTTATGGTTACTCCACAACACTCAAAAGATATATAATTAACAACAATCTAGGATATTTAATATTCTTTAAATTTAGAAAAACCCTGGAGATTGTACTTTAAATATTCCTAGTAATTAATTATTTACCCTTTAGCAGCATGGATGCAAAAAGGACCAAATATTGAGGGGTTCACAAACTTTTTTGTGGCGTGTAGTTGCTTTTGTATTTCTCTTTAAATCGTTTGTTTCCTGTTCATCGTTTGTTTCCTGTTCCACTCTGACTTCCATAGGCTACCAAATATTAAACAGGTAGTTCTGGGCTAAATCATTTTTGTTAATTTTTTTTTCATTTTCTCCTGTTTATAATTTCACTTAAATTTACATTTCTATTTTGAGTACACACATCAGATGTTTGTTGCAAGTATTAAAAAGAACTTTAGATAGCAAAAACGTCAAGTAAATTGATGGATTTCATTTTCATTTTAGGTCTTTATTATTTTCTAATATGAGTTCTAATTATCCCAAAATTTATTTAGGTAGCGCTAGGCTAAATTAAATCCGTATTCATTTCAGGTCTTCATTATTCTCCAGTGTGAATTTTTTTAGCACCATCCCAAATTTTATTTAGGTAGCACTAGGCTAAATTAAATCCGTATTCATTTTATGTCTTCATAATTCTTCAGTGTGACCTTTTTAACATAATCCCAAACTTTATTTAGGCAGCACTAGGCTAAATTAAATCCGTATTCATTTTATGTCTTCATTATTTTCTAGTATGAGTTCAAATTATCCCAAAATTTATTTAGGTAGCACTAGGCTAAAATATATCCGTATTCATTTTAGGTCTTCATAATTCTCCAGTGTGTGTTTCTTAACATCATCCCAAACTTTATTTAGGTAGCACTAGGCTAAAATAAAACCTTGTTCATTTTAGGTCTTCATAATTCTTCAGTGTGTGTTTCTTAACATCATCCCAAACTTTATTTAGGTAGCACTAGGCTAAAATAAAACCTTGTTCATTTTAGGTCTTCATAATTCTTCAGTGTGTGTTTCTTAACATCATCCCAAACTTTATTTAGGTAGCACTAGGCTAAATTAAATCCGTATTCATTTTAGGTCTTCATTATTCTCTAGTATGAGTTCTAATTTTCCCAAAATTTATTTAGGTAGCACTAGGCTAAATTAAATCTGTATTCATTTTAGTTCTTCATAATTCTTCAGTGTGAGATTTTTAACATCATCCCAAAATTTACTTAAGTAGCCCTAGGCTAAAATAAAACCTTGTTCATTTTAGGTCTTCATAATTCTTCAGTGTGAGTTTTTTAACATCATCCCAAAGTTAGCTTAAGTAGCACTAAGCTTAATTAAATCCGTATTCATTTTAGGTCTTCATAATTCTTCAGTGTGTGTTTCTTAACATCATCCCAAACTTTATTTAGGTAGCACTAGGCTAAATTAAATCCGTATTCATTTTATGTCTTCATTATTCCCTAGTATGAGTTCTAATTGTCCCAAAATTTATTTACGAAGCACTAGGCTAAATTAAATCTGTATTCATTTTAGTTCTTCATAATTCTTCAGTGTGAGATTTTTAACATCATCCCAAAATTTACTTAAGTAGCACTAGGCTAAAATAAATCCGTATTCAGTTTAGGTCTTCACAATTCGTCAGTGTGAGTTTTTTGACATCATCTAAAAACTCATTTAGTTAGCACTAGGCTAAATTAAATCCGTATTCATTTTAGGTCTTCATTATTCTCCAGTGTGAGTTTGTTTTTACATTTTTTCTGAAATTTACTTAGGTAGCACTAGTCTAAATTAAATCCACATTGATTTGTTTTTATTTAATTACTTTAACATATTCCACATGAATTCTGTTGACAGCCAAATTTTAGGCTATAAAATTTTTTGTTTTATGGTTGTTCCTGTTTTGTCCTGATTGTTTTGTAATTTCTCTTTAAACCATTTCTTTCTGTTCACCTTCATAGGCAACCAAATATTAGACAGGTAGTACTAGGCTAAATAATTTTGTTAATTTTGTCGTTGTTTTCATTTTCTCCTGTTCATAGTTTCTCTTAGATTTACATTTCTGTTTTAAGAGTACACACATTAGATGTTTGTTGCAAGTATCAAAAAGCACTTTAGATAGTAAAAACGCCAAGTAAATTGATGGATTTTATTTTCATTTTAGGTCTTCATTATTCTCTAGTATGAGTTCTAATTGTCCCAAAATTTGTTGAGGCAGCACTAGGCTAAATCAAATCCGTATTCAATTTAGGTCTTCATAATTCTTCAGTGTGAGTTTTTTTAACATCATCCCAAAATTTATTTAGATAGTGCTAGGCTAAATTAAATCAGTATTCATTTTAGGTCTTCACAATTCGTCAGTGTGAGTTTTTTGACATCATCCCAAAATATATTTAGGTAGTACTAGGCTGAAATAAGTTCGTATTCATTTTAGGTCTTCACAATTCTTCAGTGTGATTAATTAGCACTTAGGCTAAATGAAATCCGTATTCATTTTAGGTCTTCATAATTCTTCAGTGTGAGTTTTTTAACATCATCCCAAACTTTATTTAGGTAATACTAGACTAAATTAAATCCGTATTCATTTTAGGTCTTCATAATTCTTCAGTGTGAGATTTTTAACATCATCCCAAAATATATTTAGGTAGTACTAGGCTAAAATAAGTTCGTATTCATTTTAGGTCTTCATAATTCTTCAGTGTGATTAAGTAGCACTTAGGCTAAATGAAATCCGTATTCATTTTAGGTCTTCATAATTCTTTAGTGTGAGTTTTTTAACATCATCCCAAACTTTATTTAGGTAGCACGTACTAGGCTAAATTAAATCCGTATTCATTTCAGGTCTTCATTATTCTCCAGTGTGAATTTTTTTAGCACCATCCCAAATTTTATTTAGGTAGCACTAGGCTAAATTAAATCCGTATTCATTTTAGGTCTTCTTAATTCTTCAGTGTGACCTTTTTAACATAATCCCAAACTTTATTTAGGCAGCAGTAGGCTAAATTAAATCCGTATTCATTTTATGTCTTCATTATTTTCTAGTATGAGTTCAAATTATCCCAAAATTTATTTAGGTAGCACTAGGCTAAAATATATCCGTATTCATTTTATGTCTTCATAATTCTCCAGTGTGTGTTTCTTAACATCATCCCAAACTTTATTTAGGTAGCACTAGGCTAAAATAAAACCTTGTTCATTTTAGGTCTTCATAATTCTTCAGTGTGTGTTTCTTAACATCATCCCAAACTTTATTTAGGTAGCACTAGGCTAATTTAAATCCGTATTCATTTTAGGTCTTCATTATTCTCTAGTATGAGTTCTAATTTTCCCAAAATTTATTTAGGTAGCACTAGGCTAAATTAAATCTGTATTCATTTCAGTTCTTCATAATTCTTCAGTGTGAGATTTTTAACATCATCCCAAAATATATTTAGGTAGTACTAGGCTGAAATAAGTTCGTATTCATTTTAGGTCTTCACAATTCTTCAGTGTGATTAATTAGCACTTAGGCTAAATGAAATCCGTATTCATTTTAGGTCTTCATAATTCTTCAGTGTGAGTTTTTTAACATCATCCTACAATTTATTTAGGTAATACTAGACTAAATTAAATCCGTATTCATTTTAGGTCTTCATAATTCTTCAGTGTGAGATTTTTAACATCATCCCAAAATATATTTAGGTAGTACTAGGCTAAAATAAGTTCGTATTCATTTTAGGTCTTCATAATTCTTCAGCGTGATTAAGTAGCACTTAGGCTAAATGAAATCCGTATTCATTTTAGGTCTTCATAATTCTTCAGTGTGAGTTTTTTAACATCATCCCAAACTTTATTTAGGTAGCACGTACTAGGCTAAATTAAATCCGTATTCATTTCAGGTCTTCATTATTCTCCAGTGTGAATTTTTTTAGCACCATCCCAAATTTTATTTAGGTAGCACTAGGCTAAATTAAATCCGTATTCATTTTATGTCTTCATAATTCTTCAGTGTGACCTTTTTAACATAATCCCAAACTTTATTTAGGCAGCACTAGGCTAAATTAAATCCGTATTCATTTTATGTCTTCATTATTTTCTAGTATGAGTTCAAATTATCCCAAAATTTATTTAGGTAGCACTAGGCTAAAATATATCCGTATTCATTTTAGGTCTTCATAATTCTCCAGTGTGTGTTTCTTAACATCATCCCAAACTTTATTTAGGTAGCACTAGGCTAAAATAAAACCTTGTTCATTTTAGGTCTTCATAATTCTTCAGTGTGTGTTTCTTAACATCATCCCAAACTTTATTTAGGTAGCACTAGGCTAAAATAAAACCTTGTTCATTTTAGGTCTTCATAATTCTTCAGTGTGTGTTTCTTAACATCATCCCAAACTTTATTTAGGTAGCACTAGGCTAAATTAAATCCGTATTCATTTTAGGTCTTCATTATTCTCTAGTATGAGTTCTAATTTTCCCAAAATTTATTTAGGTAGCACTAGGCTAAATTAAATCTGTATTCATTTTAGTTCTTCATAATTCTTCAGTGTGAGATTTTTAACATCATCCCAAAATTTACTTAAGTAGCCCTAGGCTAAAATAAAACCTTGTTCATTTTAGGTCTTCATAATTCTTCAGTGTGAGTTTTTTAACATCATCCCAAAGTTAGCTTAAGTAGCACTAAGCTTAATTAAATCCGTATTCATTTTAGGTCTTCATAATTCTTCAGTGTGTGTTTCTTAACATCATCCCAAACTTTATTTAGGTAGCACTAGGCTAAATTAAATCCGTATTCATTTTATGTCTTCATTATTCCCTAGTATGAGTTCTAATTGTCCCAAAATTTATTTACGAAGCACTAGGCTAAATTAAATCTGTATTCATTTTAGTTCTTCATAATTCTTCAGTGTGAGATTTTTAACATCATCCCAAAATTTACTTAAGTAGCACTAGGCTAAAATAAATCCGTATTCAGTTTAGGTCTTCACAATTCGTCAGTGTGAGTTTTTTGACATCATCTAAAAACTCATTTAGTTAGCACTAGGCTAAATTAAATCCGTATTCATTTTAGGTCTTCATTATTCTCCAGTGTGAGTTTGTTTTTACATTTTTTCTGAAATTTACTTAGGTAGCACTAGTCTAAATTAAATCCACATTGATTTGTTTTTATTTAATTACTTTAACATATTCCACATGAATTCTGTTGACAGCCAAATTTTAGGCTATAAAATTTTTTGTTTTATGGTTGTTCCTGTTTTGTCCTGATTGTTTTGTAATTTCTCTTTAAACCATTTCTTTCTGTTCACCTTCATAGGCAACCAAATATTAGACAGGTAGTACTAGGCTAAATAATTTTGTTAATTTTGTCGTTGTTTTCATTTTCTCCTGTTCATAGTTTCTCTTAGATTTACATTTCTGTTTTAAGAGTACACACATTAGATGTTTGTTGCAAGTATCAAAAAGCACTTTAGATAGTAAAAACGCCAAGTAAATTGATGGATTTTATTTTCATTTTAGGTCTTCATTATTCTCTAGTATGAGTTCTAATTGTCCCAAAATTTGTTGAGGCAGCACTAGGCTAAATCAAATCCGTATTCAATTTAGGTCTTCATAATTCTTCAGTGTGAGTTTTTTTAACATCATCCCAAAATTTATTTAGATAGTGCTAGGCTAAATTAAATCAGTATTCATTTTAGGTCTTCACAATTCGTCAGTGTGAGTTTTTTGACATCATCCCAAAATATATTTAGGTAGTACTAGGCTGAAATAAGTTCGTATTCATTTTAGGTCTTCACAATTCTTCAGTGTGATTAATTAGCACTTAGGCTAAATGAAATCCGTATTCATTTTAGGTCTTCATAATTCTTCAGTGTGAGTTTTTTAACATCATCCCAAAATTTATTTAGGTAATACTAGACTAAATTAAATCCGTATTCATTTTAGGTCTTCATAATTCTTCAGTGTGAGATTTTTAACATCATCCCAAAATATATTTAGGTAGTACTAGGCTAAAATAAGTTCGTATTCATTTTAGGTCTTCATAATTCTTCAGTGTGATTAAGTAGCACTTAGGCTAAATGAAATCCGTATTCATTTTAGGTCTTCATAATTCTTCAGTGTGAGTTTTTTAACATCATCCCAAACTTTGTTTAGGTAGCACGTACTAGGCTAAATTAAATCCGTATTCATTTCAGGTCTTCATTATTCTCCAGTGTGAATTTTTTTAGCACCATCCCAGATTTTATTTAGGTAGCACTAGGCTAAATTAAATCCGTATTCATTTTAGGTCTTCATAATTCTTCAGTGTGACCTTTTTAACATAATCCCAAACTTTATTTAGGCAGCACTAGGCTAAATTAAATCCGTATTCATTTTATGTCTTCATTATTTTCTAGTATGAGTTCAAATTATCCCAAAATTTATTTAGGTAGCTCTAGGCTAAAATATATCCGTATTCATTTTAGGTCTTCATAAATCTCCAGTGTGTGTTTCTTAACATCATCCCAAACTTTATTTAGGTAGCACTAGGCTAAAATAAAACCTTGTTCATTTTAGGTCTTCATAATTCTTCAGTGTGTGTTTCTTAACATCATCCCAAACTTTATTTAGGTAGCACTAGGCTAAATTAAATCCGTATTCATTTTAGGTCTTCATTATTCTCTAGTATGAGTTCTAATTTTCCCAAAATTTATTTAGGTAACACTAGGCTAAATTAAATCTGTATTCATTTTAGTTCTTCATAATTCTTCAGTGTGAGATTTTTAACATCATCCCAAAATATATTTAGGTAGTACTAGGCTGAAATATGTTCGTATTCATTTTAGGTCTTCACAATTCTTCAGTGTGATTAATTAGCACTTAGGCTAAATGAAATCCGTATTCATTTTAGGTCTTCATAATTCTTCAGTGTGAGTTTTTTAACATCATCCCAAAATTTATTTAGGTAATACTAGACTAAATTAAATCCGTATTCATTTTAGGTCTTCATAATTCTTCAGTGTGAGATTTTTAACATCATCCCAAAATATATTTAGGTAGTACTAGGCTAAAATAAGTTCGTATTCATTTTAGGTCTTCATAATTCTTCAGCGTGATTAAGTAGCACTTAGGCTAAATGAAATCCGTATTCATTTTAGGTCTTCATAATTCTTCAGTGTGGGTTTTTTAGCATCATCCCAAACTTTATTTAGGTAGCACGAACTAGGCTAAATTAAATCCGTATTCATTTCAGGTCTTCATTATTCTCCAGTGTGAATTTTTTTAGCACCATCCCAAATTTTATTTAGGTAGCACTAGGCTAAATTAAATCCGTATTCATTTTAGGTCTTCATAATTCTTCAGTGTGACCTTTTTAACATAATCCCAAACTTTATTTAGGCAGCACTAGGCTAAATTAAATCCGTATTCATTTTATGTCTTCATTATTTTCTAGTATGAGTTCAAATTATCCCAAAATTTATTTAGGTAGCACTAGGCTAAAATATATCCGTATTCATTTTAGGTCTTCATAATTCTCCAGTGTGTGTTTCTTAACATCATGCCAAACTTTATTTAGGTAGCACTAGGCTAAAATAAAACCTTGTTCATTTTAGGTCTTCATAATTCTTCAGTGTGTGTTTCTTAACATCATCCCAAACTTTATTTAGGTAGCACTAGGTTAAAATAAAACCTTGTTCATTTTAGGTCTTCATAATTCTTCAGTGTGTGTTTCTTAACATTATCCCAAACTTTATTTAGGTAGCACTAGGCTAAATTAAATCCGTATTCATTTTAGGTCTTCATTATTCTCTAGTATGAGTTCTAATTTTCCCAAAATTTATTTAGGTAGCACTAGGCTAAATTAAATCTGTATTCATTTTAGTTCTTCATAATTCTTCAGTGTGAGATTTTTAACATCATCCCAAAATTTACTTAAGTAGCCCTAGGCTGAAATAAAACCTTGTTCATTTTAGGTCTTCATAATTCTTCAGTGTGAGTTTTTTAACATCATCCCAAAGTTAGCTTAAGTAGCACTAAGCTTAATTAAATCCGTATTCATTTTAGGTCTTCATAATTCTTCAGTGTGTGTTTCTTAACATCATCCCAAACTTTATTTAGGTAGCACTAGGCTAAATTAAATCCGTATTCATTTTATGTCTTCATTATTCTCTAGTATGAGTTCTAATTGTCCCAAAATTTATTTACGAAGCACTAGGCTAAATTAAATCTGTATTCATTTTAGTTCTTCATAATTCTTCAGTGTGAGATTTTTAACATCATCCCAAAATTTACTTAAGTAGCACTAGGCTAAAATAAATCCGTATTCAGTTTAGGTCTTCACAATTCGTCAGTGTGAGTTTTTTGACATCATCTAAAAACTCATTTAGTTAGCACTAGGCTAAATTAAATCCGTATTCATTTTAGGTCTTCATTATTCTCCAGTGTGAGTTTGTTTTTACATTTTTTCTGACATTTACTTAGGTAGCACTAGTCTAAATTAAATCCACATTGATTTGTTTTTATTTAATTACTTTAACATATTCCACATGAATTCTGTTGACAGCCAAATTTTAGGCTATAAAATTTTTTGTTTTATGGTTGTTCCTGTTTTGTCCTGATTGTTTTGTAATTTCTCTTTAAACCATTTCTTTCTGTTCACCTTCATAGGCAACCAAATATTAGACAGGTAGTACTAGGCTAAATAATTTTGTTAATTTTGTCGTTGTTTTCATTTTCTCCTGTTCATAGTTTCTCTTAGATTTACATTTCTGTTTTAAGAGTACACACATTAGATGTTTGTTGCAAGTATCAAAAAGCACTTTAGATAGTAAAAACGCCAAGTAAGTTGATGGATTTTATTTTCATTTTAGGTCTTCATTATTCTCTAGTATGAGTTCTAATTGTCCCAAAATTTGTTGAGGCAGCACTAGGCTAAATCAAATCCGTATTCAATTTAGGTCTTCATAATTCTTCAGTGTGAGTTTTTTTAACATCATCCCAAAATTTATTTAGATAGTGCTTGGCTAAATTAAATCAGTATTCATTTTAGGTCTTCACAATTCGTCAGTGTGAGTTTTTTGACATCATCCTAAAATATATTTAGGTAGTACTAGGCTGAAATAAGTTCGTATTCATTTTAGGTCTTCACAATTCTTCAGTGTGATTAATTAGCACTTAGGCTAAATGAAATCCGTATTCATTTTAGGTCTTCATAATTCTTCAGTGTGAGTTTTTTAACATCATCCCAAAATTTATTTAGGTAATACTAGACTAAATTAAATCCGTATTCATTTTAGGTCTTCATAATTCTTCAGTGTGAGATTTTTAACATCATCCCAAAATATATTTAGGTAGTACTAGGCTAAAATAAGTTCGTATTCATTTTAGGTCTTCATAATTCTTCAGTGTGATTAAGTAGCACTTAGGCTAAATGAAATCCGTATTCATTTTAGGTCTTCATAATTCTTTAGTGTGAGTTTTTTAACATCATCCCAAACTTTATTTAGGTAGCACGTACTAGGCTAAATTAAATCCGTATTCATTTCAGGTCTTCATTATTCTCCAGTGTGAATTTTTTTAGCACCATCCCAAATTTTATTTAGGTAGCACTAGGCTAAATTAAATCCGTATTCATTTTAGGTCTTCTTAATTCTTCAGTGTGACCTTTTTAACATAATCCCAAACTTTATTTAGGCAGCAGTAGGCTAAATTAAATCCGTATTCATTTTATGTCTTCATTATTTTCTAGTATGAGTTCAAATTATCCCAAAATTTATTTAGGTAGCACTAGGCTAAAATATATCCGTATTCATTTTATGTCTTCATAATTCTCCAGTGTGTGTTTCTTAACATCATCCCAAACTTTATTTAGGTAGCACTAGGCTAAAATAAAACCTTGTTCATTTTAGGTCTTCATAATTCTTCAGTGTGTGTTTCTTAACATCATCCCAAACTTTATTTAGGTAGCACTAGGCTAATTTAAATCCGTATTCATTTTAGGTCTTCATTATTCTCTAGTATGAGTTCTAATTTTCCCAAAATTTATTTAGGTAGCACTAGGCTAAATTAAATCTGTATTCATTTCAGTTCTTCATAATTCTTCAGTGTGAGATTTTTAACATCATCCCAAAATATATTTAGGTAGTACTAGGCTGAAATAAGTTCGTATTCATTTTAGGTCTTCACAATTCTTCAGTGTGATTAATTAGCACTTAGGCTAAATGAAATCCGTATTCATTTTAGGTCTTCATAATTCTTCAGTGTGAGTTTTTTAACATCATCCCACAATTTATTTAGGTAATACTAGACTAAATTAAATCCGTATTCATTTTAGGTCTTCATAATTCTTCAGTGTGAGATTTTTAACATCATCCCAAAATATATTTAGGTAGTACTAGGCTAAAATAAGTTCGTATTCATTTTAGGTCTTCATAATTCTTCAGCGTGATTAAGTAGCACTTAGGCTAAATGAAATCCGTATTCATTTTAGGTCTTCATAATTCTTCAGTGTGAGTTTTTTAACATCATCCCAAACTTTATTTAGGTAGCACGTACTAGGCTAAATTAAATCCGTATTCATTTCAGGTCTTCATTATTCTCCAGTGTGAATTTTTTTAGCACCATCCCAAATTTATTTAGGTAGCACTAGGCTAAATTAAATCCGTATTCATTTTATGTCTTCATAATTCTTCAGTGTGACCTTTTTAACATAATCCCAAACTTTATTTAGGCAGCACTAGGCTAAATTAAATCCGTATTCATTTTATGTCTTCATTATTTTCTAGTATGAGTTCAAATTATCCCAAAATTTATTTAGGTAGCACTAGGCTAAAATATATCCGTATTCATTTTAGGTCTTCATAATTCTCCAGTGTGTGTTTCTTAACATCATCCCAAACTTTATTTAGGTAGCACTAGGCTAAAATAAAACCTTGTTCATTTTAGGTCTTCATAATTCTTCAGTGTGTGTTTCTTAACATCATCCCAAACTTTATTTAGGTAGCACTAGGCTAAAATAAAACCTTGTTCATTTTAGGTCTTCATAATTCTTCAGTGTGTGTTTCTTAACATCATCCCAAACTTTATTTAGGTAGCACTAGGCTAAATTAAATCCGTATTCATTTTAGGTCTTCATTATTCTCTAGTATGAGTTCTAATTTTCCCAAAATTTATTTAGGTAGCACTAGGCTAAATTAAATCTGTATTCATTTTAGTTCTTCATAATTCTTCAGTGTGAGATTTTTAACATCATCCCAAAATTTACTTAAGTAGCCCTAGGCTAAAATAAAACCTTGTTCATTTTAGGTCTTCATAATTCTTCAGTGTGAGTTTTTTAACATCATCCCAAAGTTAGCTTAAGTAGCACTAAGCTTAATTAAATCCGTATTCATTTTAGGTCTTCATAATTCGACAGTGTGTGTTTCTTAACATCATCCCAAACTTTATTTAGGTAGCACTAGGCTAAATTAAATCCGTATTCATTTTATGTCTTCATTATTCCCTAGTATGAGTTCTAATTGTCCCAAAATTTATTTACGAAGCACTAGGCTAAATTAAATCTGTATTCATTTTAGTTCTTCATAATTCTTCAGTGTGAGATTTTTAACATCATCCCAAAATTTACTTAAGTAGCACTAGGCTAAAATAAATCCGTATTCAGTTTAGGTCTTCACAATTCGTCAGTGTGAGTTTTTTGACATCATCTAAAAACTCATTTAGTTAGCACTAGGCTAAATTAAATCCGTATTCATTTTAGGTCTTCATTATTCTCCAGTGTGAGTTTGTTTTTACATTTTTTCTGAAATTTACTTAGGTAGCACTAGTCTAAATTAAATCCACATTGATTTGTTTTTATTTAATTACTTTAACATATTCCACATGAATTCTGTTGACAGCCAAATTTTAGGCTATAAAATTTTTTGTTTTATGGTTGTTCCTGTTTTGTCCTGATTGTTTTGTAATTTCTCTTTAAACCATTTCTTTCTGTTCACCTTCATAGGCAACCAAATATTAGACAGGTAGTACTAGGCTAAATAATTTTGTTAATTTTGTCGTTGTTTTCATTTTCTCCTGTTCATAGTTTCTCTTAGATTTACATTTCTGTTTTAAGAGTACACACATTAGATGTTTGTTGCAAGTATCAAAAAGCACTTTAGATAGTAAAAACGCCAAGTAAATTGATGGATTTTATTTTCATTTTAGGTCTTCATTATTCTCTAGTATGAGTTCTAATTGTCCCAAAATTTGTTGAGGCAGCACTAGGCTAAATCAAATCCGTATTCAATTTAGGTCTTCATAATTCTTCAGTGTGAGTTTTGTTAACATCATCCCAAAATTTATTTAGATAGTGCTAGGCTAAATTAAATCAGTATTCATTTTAGGTCTTCACAATTCGTCAGTGTGAGTTTTTTGACATCATCCCAAAATATATTTAGGTAGTACTAGGCTGAAATAAGTTCGTATTCATTTTAGGTCTTCACAATTCTTCAGTGTGATTAATTAGCACTTAGGCTAAATGAAATCCGTATTCATTTTAGGTCTTCATAATTCTTCAGTGTGAGTTTTTTAACATCATCCCAAAATTTATTTAGGTAATACTAGACTAAATTAAATCCGTATTCATTTTAGGTCTTCATAATTCTTCAGTGTGAGATTTTTAACATCATCCCAAAATATATTTAGGTAGTACTAGGCTAAAATAAGTTCGTATTCATTTTAGGTCTTCATAATTCTTCAGTGTGATTAAGTAGCACTTAGGCTAAATGAAATCCGTATTCATTTTAGGTCTTCATAATTCTTCAGTGTGAGTTTTTTAACATCATCCCAAACTTTGTTTAGGTAGCACGTACTAGGCTAAATTAAATCCGTATTCATTTCAGGTCTTCATTATTCTCCAGTGTGAATTTTTTTAGCACCATCCCAGATTTTATTTAGGTAGCACTAGGCTAAATTAAATCCGTATTCATTTTAGGTCTTCATAATTCTTCAGTGTGACCTTTTTAACATAATCCCAAACTTTATTTAGGCAGCACTAGGCTAAATTAAATCCGTATTCATTTTATGTCTTCATTATTTTCTAGTATGAGTTCAAATTATCCCAAAATTTATTTAGGTAGCTCTAGGCTAAAATATATCCGTATTCATTTTAGGTCTTCATAATTCTCCAGTGTGTGTTTCTTAACATCATCCCAAACTTTATTTAGGTAGCACTAGGCTAAAATAAAACCTTGTTCATTTTAGGTCTTCATAATTCTTCAGTGTGTGTTTCTTAACATCATCCCAAACTTTATTTAGGTAGCACTAGGCTAAATTAAATCCGTATTCATTTTAGGTCTTCATTATTCTCTAGTATGAGTTCTAATTTTCCCAAAATTTATTTAGGTAACACTAGGCTAAATTAAATCTGTATTCATTTTAGTTCTTCATAATTCTTCAGTGTGAGATTTTTAACATCATTCCAAAATATATTTAGGTAGTACTAGGCTGAAATAAGTTCGTATTCATTTTAGGTCTTCACAATTCTTCAGTGTGATTAATTAGCACTTAGGCTAAATGAAATCCGTATTCATTTTAGGTCTTCATAATTCTTCAGTGTGAGTTTTTTAACATCATCCCAAAATTTATTTAGGTAATACTAGACTAAATTAAATCCGTATTCATTTTAGGTCTTCATAATTCTTCAGTGTGAGATTTTTAACATCATCCCAAAATATATTTAGGTAGTACTAGGCTAAAATAAGTTCGTATTCATTTTAGGTCTTCATAATTCTTCAGCGTGATTAAGTAGCACTTAGGCTAAATGAAATCCGTATTCATTTTAGGTCTTCATAATTCTTCAGTGTGAGTTTTTTAACATCATCCCAAACTTTATTTAGGTAGCACGAACTAGGCTAAATTAAATCCGTATTCATTTCAGGTCTTCATTATTCTCCAGTGTGAATTTTTTTAGCACCATCCCAAATTTTATTTAGGTAGCACTAGGCTAAATTAAATCCGTATTCATTTTAGGTCTTCATAATTCTTCAGTGTGACCTTTTTAACATAATCCCAAACTTTATTTAGGCAGCACTAGGCTAAATTAAATCCGTATTCATTTTATGTCTTCATTATTTTCTAGTATGAGTTCAAATTATCCCAAAATTTATTTAGGTAGCACTAGGCTAAAATATATCCGTATTCATTTTAGGTCTTCATAATTCTCCAGTGTGTGTTTCTTAACATCATGCCAAACTTTATTTAGGTAGCACTAGGCTAAAATAAAACCTTGTTCATTTTAGGTCTTCATAATTCTTCAGTGTGTGTTTCTTAACATCATCCCAAACTTTATTTAGGTAGCACTAGGCTAAAATAAAACCTTGTTCATTTTAGGTCTTCATAATTCTTCAGTGTGTGTTTCTTAACATCATCCCAAACTTTATTTAGGTAGCACTAGGCTAAATTAAATCCGTATTCATTTTAGGTCTTCATTATTCTCTAGTATGAGTTCTAATTTTCCCAAAATTTATTTAGGTAGCACTAGGCTAAATTAAATCTGTATTCATTTTAGTTCTTCATAATTCTTCAGTGTGAGATTTTTAACATCATCCCAAAATTTACTTAAGTAGCCCTAGGCTGAAATAAAACCTTGTTCATTTTAGGTCTTCATAATTCTTCAGTGTGAGTTTTTTAACATCATCCCAAAGTTAGCTTAAGTAGCACTAAGCTTAATTAAATCCGTATTCATTTTAGGTCTTCATAATTCTTCAGTGTGTGTTTCTTAACATCATCCCAAACTTTATTTAGGTAGCACTAGGCTAAATTAAATCCGTATTCATTTTATGTCTTCATTATTCTCTAGTATGAGTTCTAATTGTCCCAAAATTTATTTACGAAGCACTAGGCTAAATTAAATCTGTATTCATTTTAGTTCTTCATAATTCTTCAGTGTGAGATTTTTAACATCATCCCAAAATTTACTTAAGTAGCACTAGGCTAAAATAAATCCGTATTCAGTTTAGGTCTTCACAATTCGTCAGTGTGAGTTTTTTGACATCATCTAAAAACTCATTTAGTTAGCACTAGGCTAAATTAAATCCGTATTCATTTTAGGTCTTCATTATTCTCCAGTGTGAGTTTGTTTTTACATTTTTTCTGACATTTACTTAGGTAGCACTAGTCTAAATTAAATCCACATTGATTTGTTTTTATTTAATTACTTTAACATATTCCACATGAATTCTGTTGACAGCCAAATTTTAGGCTATAAAATTTTTTGTTTTATGGTTGTTCCTGTTTTGTCCTGATTGTTTTGTAATTTCTCTTTAAACCATTTCTTTCTGTTCACCTTCATAGGCAACCAAATATTAGACAGGTAGTACTAGGCTAAATAATTTTGTTAATTTTGTCGTTGTTTTCATTTTCTCCTGTTCATAGTTTCTCTTAGATTTACATTTCTGTTTTAAGAGTACACACATTAGATGTTTGTTGCAAGTATCAAAAAGCACTTTAGATAGTAAAAACGCCAAGTAAATTGATGGATTTTATTTTCATTTTAGGTCTTCATTATTCTCTAGTATGAGTTCTAATTGTCCCAAAATTTGTTGAGGCAGCACTAGGCTAAATCAAATCCGTATTCAATTTAGGTCTTCATAATTCTTCAGTGTGAGTTTTTTTAACATCATCCCAAAATTTATTTAGATAGTGCTAGGCTAAATTAAATCAGTATTCATTTTAGGTCTTCACAATTCGTCAGTGTGAGTTTTTTGACATCATCCCAAAATATATTTAGGTAGTACTAGGCTGAAATAAGTTCGTATTCATTTTAGGTCTTCACAATTCTTCAGTGTGATTAATTAGCACTTAGGCTAAATGAAATCCGTATTCATTTTAGGTCTTCATAATTCTTCAGTGTGAGTTTTTTAACATCATCCCAAAATTTATTTAGGTAATACTAGACTAAATTAAATCCGTATTCATTTTAGGTCTTCATAATTCTTCAGTGTGAGATTTTTAACATCATCCCAAAATATATTTAGGTAGTACTAGGCTAAAATAAGTTCGTATTCATTTTAGGTCTTCATAATTCTTCAGTGTGATTAAGTAGCACTTAGGCTAAATGAAATCCGTATTCATTTTAGGTCTTCATAATTCTTCAGTGTGAGTTTTTTAACATCATCCCAAACTTTGTTTAGGTAGCACGTACTAGGCTAAATTAAATCCGTATTCATTTCAGGTCTTCATTATTCTCCAGTGTGAATTTTTTTAGCACCATCCCAAATTTTATTTAGGTAGCACTAGGCTAAATTAAATCCGTATTCATTTTAGGTCTTCATAATTCTTCAGTGTGACCTTTTTAACATAATCCCAAACTTTATTTAGGCAGCACTAGGCTAAATTAAATCCGTATTCATTTTATGCCTTCATTATTTTCTAGTATGAGTTCAAATTATCCCAAAATTTATTTAGGTAGCTCTAGGCTAAAATATATCCGTATTCATTTTAGGTCTTCATAATTCTCCAGTGTGTGTTTCTTAACATCATCCCAAACTTTATTTAGGTAGCACTAGGCTAAATTAAATCCGTATTCATTTTAGGTCTTCATTATTCTCTAGTATGAGTTCTAATTTTCCCAAAATTTATTTAGGTAGCACTAGGCTAAATTAAATCTGTATTCATTTTAGTTCTTCATAATTCTTCAGTGTGAGATTTTTAACATCATCCCAAAATATATTTAGGTAGTACTAGGCTGAAATAAGTTCGTATTCATTTTAGGTCTTCACAATTCTTCAGTGTGATTAATTAGCACTTAGGCTAAATGAAATCCGTATTCATTTTAGGTCTTCATAATTCGTCAGTGTGAGTTTTTTAACATCATCCCAAAATTTATTTAGGTAATACTAGACTAAATTAAATCCGTATTCATTTTAGGTCTTCATAATTCTTCAGTGTGAGATTTTTAACATCATCCCAAAATATATTTAGGTAGAACTAGGCTAAAATAAGTTCGTATTCATTTTCGGTCTTCATAATTCTTCAGTGTGATTAAGTAGCACTTAGGCTAAATGAAATCCGTATTCATTTTAGGTCTTCATAATTCTTCAGTGTGAGTTTTTTAACATCATCCCAAACTTTATTTAGGTAGCACGTACTAGGCTAAATTAAATCCGTATTCATTTCAGGTCTTCATTATTCTCCAGTGTGAATTTTTTTAGCACCATCCCAAATTTTATTTAGGTAGCACTAGGCTAAATTAAATCCGTATTCATTTTAGGTCTTCATAATTCTTCAGTGTGACCTTTTTAACATAATCCCAAACTTTATTTAGGCAGCACTAGGCTAAATTAAATCCGTATTCATTTTATGTCTTCATTATTTTCTAGTATGAGTTCAAATTATCCCAAAATTTATTTAGGTAGCACTAGGCTAAAATATATCCGTATTCATTTTAGGTCTTCATAATTCTCCAGTGTGTGTTTCTTAACATCATCCCAAACTTTATTTAGGTAGCACTAGGCTAAAATAAAACCTTGTTCATTTTAGGTCTTCATAATTCTTCAGTGTGTGTTTCTTAACATCATCCCAAACTTTATTTAGGTAGCACTAGGCTAAAATAAAACCTTGTTCATTTTAGGTCTTCATAATTCTTCAGTGTGTGTTTCTTAACATCATCCCAAACTTTATTTAGGTAGCACTAGGCTAAATTAAATCCGTATTCATTTTAGGTCTTCATTATTCTCTAGTATGAGTTCTAATTTTCCCAAAATTTATTTAGGTAGCACTAGGCTAAATTAAATCTGTATTCATTTTAGTTCTTCATAATTCTTCAGTGTGAGATTTTTAACATCATCCCAAAATTTACTTAAGTAGCGCTAGGCTAAAATAAAACCTTGTTCATTTTAGGTCTTCATAATTCTTCAGTGTGAGTTTTTTAACATCATCCCAAAGTTAGCTTAAGTAGCACTAAGCTTAATTAAATCCGTATTCATTTTAGGTCTTCATAATTCTTCAGTGTGTGTTTCTTAACATCATCCCAAACTTTATTTAGGTAGCACTAGGCTAAATCAAATCCGTATTCAATTTAGGTCTTCATAATTCTTCAGTGTGAGTTTTTTTAACATCATCCCAAAATTTATTTAGATAGTGCTAGGCTAAATTAAATCAGTATTCATTTTAGGTCTTCACAATTCGTCAGTGTGAGTTTTTTGACATCATCCCAAAATATATTTAGGTAGTACTAGGCTGAAATAAGTTCGTATTCATTTTAGGTCTTCACAATTCTTCAGTGTGATTAATTAGCACTTAGGCTAAATGAAATCCGTATTCATTTTTGGTCTTCATAATTCTTCAGTGTGAGTTTTTTAACATCATCCCAAAATTTATTTAGGTAATACTACACTAAATTAAATCCGTATTCATTTTAGGTCTTCATAATTCTTCAGTGTGAGATTTTTAACATCATCCCAAAATATATTTAGGTAGTACTAGGCTAAAATAAGTTCGTATTCATTTTAGGTCTTCATAATTCTTCATTGTGATTAAGTAGCACTTAGGCTAAATGAAATCCGTATTCATTTTAGGTCTTCATAATTCTTCAGTGTGAGTTTTTTAACATCATCCCAAACTTTATTTAGGTAGCACGTACTAGGCTAAATTAAATCCGTATTCATTTCAGGTCTTCATTATTCTCCAGTGTGAATTTTTTTAGCACCATCCCAAATTTTATTTAGGTAGCACTAGGCTAAATTTAATCCGTATTCATTTTATGTCTTCATTATTTTCTAGTATGAGTTCAAATTATCCCAAAATTTATTTAGGTAGCACTGGGCTAAAATATATCCGTATTCATTTTAGTTCTTCATAATTCTTTAGTGTGAGATTTTTAACATCATCCCAAAATTTACTTAAGTAGCCCTAGGCTAAAATAAAACCTTGTTCATTTTAGGTCTTCATAATTCTTCAGTGTGAGTTTTTTAACATCATCCCAAAGTTAGCTTAAGTAGCACTAAGCTTAATTAAATCCGTATTCATTTTAGGTCTTCATAATTCTTCAGTGTGTGTTTCTTAACATCATCCCAAACTTTATTTAGGTAGCACTAGGCTAAATTAAATCCGTATTCATTTTATGTCTTCATTATTCTCTAGTATGAGTTCTAATTGTCCCAAAATTTATTTACGAAGCACTAGGCTAAATTAAATCTGTATTCATTTTAGGTCTTCATTATTCTCTAGTATAAGTTCTAATTTTCCCAAAATTTATTTAGGTAGCACTAGGCTAAATTAAATCTGTATTCATTTTAGTTCTTCATAATTCTTCAGTGTGAGATTTTTAACATCATCCCAAAATTTACTTAAGTAGCCCTAGGCTAAAATAAAACCTTGTTCATTTTAGGTCTTCACAATTCTTCAGTGTGAGTTTTTTAACATCATCCCAAAGTTAGCTTAAGTAGCACTAAGCTTAATTAAATCCGTATTCATTTTAGGTCTTCATAATTCTTCAGTGTGTGTTTCTTAACATCATCCCAAACTTTATTTAGGTAGCACTAGGCTAAATTAAATCCGTATTCATTTTATGTCTTCATTATTCTCTAGTATGAGTTCTAATTGTCCCAAAATTTATTTACGAAGCACTAGGCTAAATTAAATCTGTATTCATTTTAGTTCTTCATAATTCTTCAGTGTAAGATTTTTAACATCATCCCAAAATTTACTTAAGTAGCACTAGGCTAAAATAAATCCGTATTCAGTTTAGGTCTTCATAATTCGTCAGTGTGAGTTTTTTGACATCATCTAAAAACTCATTTAGTTAGCACTAGGCTAAATTAAATCCGTATTCATTTTAGGTCTTCATTATTCTCCAGTGTGAGTTTGTTTTTACATTTTTTCTGAAATTTACTTAGGTAGCACTAGTCTAAATTAAATCCACATTGATTTGTTTTTATTTAATTACTTTAACATATTCCACATGAATTCTGTTGACAGCCAAATTTTAGGCAATATTAGGCTATAAAATTTTTTGTTTTATGGTTGTTCCTGTTTTGTCCTGATTGTTTTGTAATTTCTCTTTAAACCATTTCTTTCTGTTCACCTTCATAGGCAACCAAATATTAGACAGGTAGTACTAGGCTAAATAATTTTGTTAATTTTGTCGTTGTTTTCATTTTCTCCTGTTCATAGTTTCTCTTAGATTTACATTTCTGTTTTAAGAGTACACACATTAGATGTTTGTTGCAAGTATCAAAAAGCACTTCAGATAGTAAAAACGCCAAGTAAATTGATGGATTTTATTTTCATTTTAGGTCTTCATTATTCTCTAGTATGAGTTCTAATTGTCCCAAAATTTGTTGAGCCAGCACTAGGCTAAATCAAATCCGTATTCAATTTAGGTCTTCATAATTCTTCAGTGTGAGTTTTTTTAACATCATCCCAAAATTTATTTAGGTAGTGCTAGGCTGAATTAAATCAGTATTCATTTTAGGTCTTCATAATTCTTCAGTGTGTGTTTCTTAACATCATCCCAATCTTTATTTAGGTAGCATTAGACTAAATTAAATCCGTATTCATTTTAGGTCCTCATTATTCTCTAGTATGAGTTCTAATTGTCCCAAAGTTTATTTAGGTAGCACTAGGCTAAATTAAATCTGTATTCATTTTAGTTCTTCATAATTCTTCAGTGTGAGATTTTTAACATCATCCCAAAATTTACTTAAGTAGCACTAGGCTAAAACAAATCCGTATTCATTTTTGGTCTTCACAATTCGTCAGTGTGAGTTTTTTGACATCATCCCAAAATTCATTTAGTTAGCATTAGGCTAAATTAAATCCGTATTCCTTTTAGGTCTTCATAAATTCTTCAGTGTGAGTTTTTTAACATCATCCCAAAATGTATTTAGGTAATACTAGACCAAATTCAATCCGTATTCATTTTAGGTCTTCATAATTCTTCAGTGTGTGTTTCTCAACATCATCCCAAACTTTATTTAGGTAGCACTAGGCTAAATTCAATCAGTATTCATTTTATGTCTTCATTATTCTCTAGTATGAGTTCTAATTGTCCCAAAATTTATTTACGAAGCACTAGGCTAAATTAAATCTGTATTCATTTTAGTTCTTCATAATTCTTCAGTGTGAGATTTTTAACATCATCCCAAAATTTACTTAAGTAGCACTAGGCTAAAATAAATCCGTATTCATTTTAGGTCTTCACAATTCGTCAGTGTGAGTTTTGTGACATCATCCCAAAATTCATTTAGTTAGCACTAGGCTAAATTAAATCCGTATTCATTTTAGGTCTTCATTATTCTCCAGTGTGAGTTTGTTTTTACATTTTTTCTGAAATTTACTTAGGTAGCACTAGTCTAAATTAAATCCACATTGATTTGTTTTTATTTAATTACTTTAACATATTCCACATGAATTCTGTTGACAGCCAAATTTTAGGCAATATTAGGCTATATAATTTTTTGTTTTATGGTTGTTCCTGTTTTGTCCTGATTGTTTTGTAATTTCTCTTTAAACCATTTCTTTCTGTTCACCTTCATAGGCAACCAAATATTAGACAGGTAGTACTAGGCTAAATAATTTTGTCGTTGTTTTCATTTTCTCCTGTTCATAGTTTCTCTTAAATTTACATGTCTGTTTTAAGAGTACACACATTAGATGTTTGTTGCAAGTATCAAAAAGCACTTTAGATAGTAAAAACGCCAAGTAAATTGATGGATTTTATTTTCATTTTAGGTCTTCATTATTCTCTAGTATGAGTTCTAATTGTCCCAAAATTTGTTGAGGCAGCACTAGGCTAAATCAAATCCGTATTCAATTTAGGTCTTCATAATTCTTCGGTGTTGAGTTTTTTAACATCATCACAAAATAAATTTAGGTAGTACTAGGCTAAAATAAGTTCGTATTCATTTTAGGTCTTCACAATTCTTCAGTGTGATTAATTAGCACTTAGGCTAAATGAAATCCGTATTCATTTTAGGTCTTCATAATTCTTCAGTGTGAGTTTTTTAACATCATCCCAAAATTTATTTAGGTAATACTAGACTAAATTAAATCCGTATTCATTTTAGGTCTTCATAATTCTTCAGTGTGAGATTTTTAACATCATCCCAAAATATATTTAGGTAGTACTAGGCTAAAATAAGTTCGTATTCATTTTAGGTCTTCATAATTCTTCAGTGTGAGTTTTTTAACATCATCCCAAACTTTATTTAGGTAGCACGTACTAGGCTAAATTAAATCCGTATTCATTTCAGGTCTTCATTATTCTCCAGTGTGAATTTTTTTAACATCATCCCAAAATTTATTTAGGTAATACTAGACTAAATTAAATCCGTATTCATTTTAGGTCTTCATTATTCTCCAGTGTGAGTTTGTTTTTACATTTTTTCTGAAATTTACTTAGGTAGCACTAGTCTAAATTAAATCCACATTGATTTGTTTTTATTTAATTACTTTAACATATTCCACATGAATTCTGTTGACAGCCAAATTTTAGGCTATAAAATTTTTTGTTTTATGGTTGTTCCTGTTTTGTCCTGATTGTTTTGTAATTTCTCTTTAAACCATTTCTTTCTGTTCACCTTCATAGGCAACCAAATATTAGACAGGTAGTACTAGGCTAAATAATTTTGTTAATTTTGTCGTTGTTTTCATTTTCTCCTGTTCATAGTTTCTCTTAGATTTACATTTCTGTTTTAAGAGTACACACATTAGATGTTTGTTGCAAGTATCAAAAAGCACTTTAGATAGTAAAAACGCCAAGTAAATTGATGGATTTTATTTTCATTTTAGGTCTTCATTATTCTCTAGTATGAGTTCTAATTGTCCCAAAATTTGTTGAGGCAGCACTAGGCTAAATCAAATCCGTATTCAATTTAGGTCTTCATAATTCTTCAGTGTGAGTTTTTTTAACATCATCCCAAAATTTATTTAGATAGTGCTAGGCTAAATTAAATCAGTATTCATTTTAGGTCTTCACAATTCGTCAGTGTGAGTTTTTTGACATCATCCCAAAATATATTTAGGTAGTACTAGGCTGAAATAAGTTCGTATTCATTTTAGGTCTTCACAATTCTTCATTGTGATTAATTAGCACTTAGGCTAAATGAAATCCGTATTCATTTTAGGTCTTCATAATTCTTCAGTGTGAGTTTTTTAACATCATCCCAAAATTTATTTAGGTAATACTAGACTAAATTAAATCCGTATTCATTTTAGGTCTTCATAATTCTTCAGTGTGAGATTTTTAACATCATCCCAAAATATATTTAGGTAGTACTAGGCTAAAATAAGTTCGTATTCATTTTAGGTCTTCATAATTCTTCAGTGTGATTAAGTAGCACTTAGGCTAAATGAAATCCGTATTCATTTTAGGTCTTCATAATTCTTCAGTGTGAGTTTTTTAACATCATCCCAAACTTTGTTTAGGTAGCACGTACTAGGCTAAATTAAATCCGTATTCATTTCAGGTCTTCATTATTCTCCAGTGTGAATTTTTTTAGCACCATCCCAAATTTTATTTAGGTAGCACTAGGCTAAATTAAATCCGTATTCATTTTAGGTCTTCATAATTCTTCAGTGTGACCTTTTTAACATAATCCCAAACTTTATTTAGGCAGCACTAGGCTAAATTAAATCCGTATTCATTTTATGTCTTCATTATTTTCTAGTATGAGTTCAAATTATCCCAAAATTTATTTAGGTAGCTCTAGACTAAAATATATCCGTATTCATTTTAGGTCTTCATAATTCTCCAGTGTGTGTTTCTTAACATCATCCCAAACTTTATTTAGGTAGCACTAGGCTAAAATAAAACCTTGTTCATTTTAGGTCTTCATAATTCTTCAGTGTGTGTTTCTTAACATCATCCCAAACTTTATTTAGGTAGCACTAGGCTAAATTAAATCCGTATTCATTTTAGGTCTTCATTATTCTCTAGTATGAGTTCTAATTTTCCCAAAATTTATTTAGGTAGCACTAGGCTAAATTAAATCTGTATTCATTTTAGTTCTTCATAATTCTTCAGTGTGAGATTTTTAACATCATCCCAAAATATATTTAGGTAGTACTAGGCTGAAATAAGTTCGTATTCATTTTAGGTCTTCACAATTCTTCAGTGTGATTAATTAGCACTTAGGCTAAATGAAATCCGTATTCATTTTAGGTCTTCATAATTCGTCAGTGTGAGTTTTTTAACATCATCCCAAAATTTATTTAGGTAATACTAGACTAAATTAAATCCGTATTCATTTTAGGTCTTCATAATTCTTCAGTGTGAGATTTTTAACATCATCCCAAAATATATTTAGGTAGCACTAGGCTAAAATAAGTTCGTATTCATTTTCGGTCTTCATAATTCTTCAGTGTGATTAAGTAGCACTTAGGCTAAATGAAATCCGTATTCATTTTAGGTCTTCATAATTCTTCAGTGTGAGTTTTTTAACATCATCCCAAACTTTATTTAGGTAGCACGTACTAGGCTAAATTAAATCCGTATTCATTTCAGGTCTTCATTATTCTCCAGTGTGAATTTTTTTAGCACCATCCCAAATTTTATTTAGGTAGCACTAGGCTAAATTAAATCCGTATTCATTTTAGGTCTTCATAATTCTTCAGTGTGACCTTTTTAACATAATCCCAAACTTTATTTAGGCAGCACTAGGCTAAATTAAATCCGTATTCATTTTATGTCTTCATTATTTTCTAGTATGAGTTCAAATTATCCCAAAATTTATTCAGGTAGCACTAGGCTAAAATATATCCGTATTCATTTTAGGTCTTCATAATTCTCCAGTGTGTGTTTCTTAACATCATCCCAAACTTTATTTAGGTAGCACTAGGCTAAAATAAAACCTTGTTCATTTTAGGTCTTCATAATTCTTCAGTGTGTGTTTCTTAACATCATCCAAAACTTTATTTAGGTAGCACTAGGCTAAAATAAAACCTTGTTCATTTTAGGTCTTCATAATTCTTCAGTGTGTGTTTCTTAACATCATCCCAAACTTTATTTAGGTAGCACTAGGCTAAATTAAATCCGTATTCATTTTAGGTCTTCATTATTCTCTAGTATGAGTTCTAATTTTCCCAAAATTTATTTAGGTAGCACTAGGCTAAATTAAATCTGTATTCATTTTAGTTCTTCATAATTCTTCAGTGTGAGATTTTTAACATCATCCCAAAATTTACTTAAGTAGCGCTAGGCTAAAATAAAACCTTGTTCATTTTAGGTCTTCATAATTCTTCAGTGTGAGTTTTTTAACATCATCCCAAAGTTAGCTTAAGTAGCACTAAGCTTAATTAAATCCGTATTCATTTTAGGTCTTCATAATTCTTCAGTGTGTGTTTCTTAACATCATCCCAAACTTTATTTAGGTAGCACTAGGCTAAATCAAATCCGTATTCAATTTAGGTCTTCATAATTCTTCAGTGTGAGTTTTTTTAACATCATCCCAAAATTTATTTAGATAGTGCTAGGCTAAATTAAATCAGTATTCATTTTAGGTCTTCACAATTCGTCAGTGTGAGTTTTTTGACATCATCCCAAAATATATTTAGGTAGTACTAGGCTGAAATAAGTTCGTATTCATTTTAGGTCTTCACAATTCTTCAGTGTGATTAATTAGCACTTAGGCTAAATGAAATCCGTATTCATTTTTGGTCTTCATAATTCTTCAGTGTGAGTTTTTTAACATCATCCCAAAATTTATTTAGGTAATACTAGACTAAATTAAATCCGTATTCATTTTAGGTCTTCATAATTCTTCAGTGTGAGATTTTTAACATCATCCCAAAATATATTTAGGTAGTACTAGGCTAAAATAAGTTCGTATTCATTTTAGGTCTTCATAATTCTTCATTGTGATTAAGTAGCACTTAGGCTAAATGAAATCCGTATTCATTTTAGGTCTTCATAATTCTTCAGTGTGAGTTTTTTAACATCATCCCAAACTTTATTTAGGTAGCACGTACTAGGCTAAATTAAATCCGTATTCATTTCAGGTCTTCATTATTCTCCAGTGTGAATTTTTTTAGCACCATCCCAAATTTTATTTAGGTAGCACTAGGCTAAATTTAATCCGTATTCATTTTATGTCTTCATTATTTTCTAGTATGAGTTCAAATTATCCCAAAATTTATTTAGGTAGCACTGGGCTAAAATATATCCGTATTCATTTTAGGTCTTCATAATTCTCCAGTGTGTGTTTCTTAACATCATCCCAAACTTTATTTAGGTAGCACTAGGCTAAAATAAAACCTTGTTCATTTTAGGTCTTCATAATTCTTCAGTGTGTGTTTCTTAACATCATCCCAAACTTTATTTAGGTAGCACTAGGCTAAATTAAATCCGTATTCATTTTAGGTCTTCATTATTCTCTAGTATGAGTTCTAATTTTCCCAAAATTTATTTAGGTAGCACTAGGCTAAATTAAATCTGTATTCATTTTAGTTCTTCATAATTCTTCAGTGTGAGATTTTTAACATCATCCCAAAATATATTTAGGTAGCACTAGGCTAAATTAAATCTGTATTCATTTTAGGTCTTCATAATTCTTCAGTGTGAGTTTTTTAACATCATCCCAAACTTTATTTAGGTAGCACGTACTAGGCTAAATTAAATCCGTATTCATTTCAGGTCTTCATTATTCTCCAGTGTGAATTTTTTTAGCACCATCCCAAATTTTATTTAGGTAGCACTAGGCTAAATTAAATCCGTATTCATTTTAGGTCTTCATAATTCTTCAGTGTGACCTTTTTAACATAATCCCAAACTTTATTTAGGCAGCACTAGGCTAAATTAAATCCGTATTCATTTTATGTCTTCATTATTTTCTAGTATGAGTTCAAATTATCCCAAAATTTATTTAGGTAGCACTAGGCTAAAATATATCCGTATTCATTTTAGGTCTTCATAATTCTCCAGTGTGTGTTTCTTAACATCATCCCAAACTTTATTTAGGTAGCACTAGGCTAAAATAAAACCTTGTTCATTTTAGGTCTTCATAATTCTTCAGTGTGTGTTTTTAACATCATCCCAAACTTTATTTAGGTAGCACTAGGCTAAAATAAAACCTTGTTCATTTTAGGTCTTCATATTTCTTCAGTGTGTGTTTCTTAACATCATCCCAAACTTTATTTAGGTAGCACTAGGCTAAATTAAATCCGTATTCATTTTAGGTCTTCATTATTCTCTAGTATAAGTTCTAATTTTCCCAAAATTTATTTAGGTAGCACTAGGCTAAATTAAATCTGTATTCATTTTAGTTCTTCATAATTCTTTAGTGTGAGATTTTTAACATCATCCCAAAATTTACTTAAGTAGCCCTAGGCTAAAATAAAACCTTGTTCATTTTAGGTCTTCATAATTCTTCAGTGTGAGTTTTTTAACATCATCCCAAAGTTAGCTTAAGTAGCACTAAGCTTAATTAAATCCGTATTCATTTTAGGTCTTCATAATTCTTCAGTGTGTGTTTCTTAACATCATCCCAAACTTTATTTAGGTAGCACTAGGCTAAATTAAATCCGTATTCATTTTATGTCTTCATTATTCTCTAGTATGAGTTCTAATTGTCCCAAAATTTATTTACGAAGCACTAGGCTAAATTAAATCTGTATTCATTTTAGTTCTTCATAATTCTTCAGTGTAAGATTTTTAACATCATCCCAAAATTTACTTAAATAGCACTAGGCTAAAATAAATCCGTATTCAGT
Source organism: Ascidiella aspersa (assembly GCF_963924565.1). Classification (NCBI taxonomy): domain Eukaryota; kingdom Metazoa; phylum Chordata; class Ascidiacea; order Phlebobranchia; family Ascidiidae; genus Ascidiella; species Ascidiella aspersa. Next base: position 17,196,647 of record NC_139451.1, on the reverse strand, counting down.
TTAGGTCTTCACAATTCGTCAGTGTGAGTTTTTTGACATCATCTAAAAACTCATTTAGTTAGCACTAGGCTAAATTAAATCCGTATTCATTTTAGGTCTTCATTATTCTCCAGTGTGAGTTTGTTTTTACATTTTTTCTGAAATTTACTTAGGTAGCACTAGTCTAAATTAAATCCACATTGATTTGTTTTTATTTAATTACTTTAACATATTCCACATGAATTCTGTTGACAGCCAAATTTTAGGCAATATTAGGCTATAAATTTTTTTGTTTTATGGTTGTTCCTGTTTTGTCCTGATTGTTTTGTAATTTCTCTTTAAACCATTTCTTTCTGTTCACCTTCATAGGCAACCAAATATTAGACAGGTAGTACTAGGCTAAATAATTTTGTTAATTTTGTCGTTGTTTTCATTTTCTCCTGTTCATAGTTTCTCTTAGATTTACATTTCTGTTTTAAGAGTACACACATTAGATGTTTGTTGCAAGTATCAAAAAGCACTTCAGGTAGTAAAAACGCCAAGTAAATTGATGGATTTTATTTTCATTTTAGGTCTTCATTATTCTCTAGTATGAGTTCTAATTGTCCCAAAATTTGTTGAGGCAGCACTAGGCTAAATCAAATCCGTATTCAATTTAGGTCTTCATAAATTCTTCAGTGTGAGTTTTTTAACATCATCCCAAAATGTATTTAGGTAATACTAGACCAAATTCAATCCGTATTCATTTTAGGTCTTCATAATTCTTCAGTGTGTGTTTCTTAACATCATCCCAAACTTTATTTAGGTAGCACTAGGCTAAATTCAATCAGTATTCATTTTATGTCTTCATTATTCTCTAGTATGAGTTCTAATTGTCCCAAAATTTATTTACGAAGCACTAGGCTAAATTAAATCTGTATTCATTTTAGTTCTTCATAATTCTTCAGTGTGAGATTTTTAACATCATCCCAAAATTTACTTAAGTAGCACTAGGCTAAAATAAATCCGTATTCATTTTAGGTCTTCACAATTCGTCAGTGTGAGTTTTGTGACATCATCCCAAAATTCATTTAGTTAGCACTAGGCTAAATTAAATCCGTATTCATTTTAGGTCTTCATTATTCTCCAGTGTGAGTTTGTTTTTACATTTTTTCTGAAATTTACTTAGGTAGCACTCGTCTAAATTAAATCCACATTGATTTGTTTTTATTTAATTACTTTAACATATTCCACATGAATTCTGTTGACAGCCAAATTTTAGGCAATATTAGGCTATATAATTTTTTGTTTTATGGTTGTTCCTGTTTTGTCCTGATTGTTTTGTAATTTCTCTTTAAACCATTTCTTTCTGTTCACCTTCATAGGCAACCAAATATTAGACAGGTAGTACTAGGCTAAATAATTTTGTCGTTGTTTTCATTTTCTCCTGTTCATAGTTTCTCTTAAATTTACATGTCTGTTTTAAGAGTACACACATTAGATGTTTGTTGCAAGTATCAAAAAGCACTTTAGATAGTAAAAACGCCAAGTAAATTGATGGATTTTATTTTCATTTTAGGTCTTCATTATTCTCTAGTATGAGTTCTAATTGTCCCAAAATTTGTTGAGGCAGCACTAGGCTAAATCAAATCCGTATTCAATTTAGGTCTTCATAATTCTTCGGTGTTGAGTTTTTTAACATCATCACAAAATAAATTTAGGTAGTACTAGGCTAAAATAAGTTCGTATTCATTTTAGGTCTTCACAATTCTTCAGTGTGATTAATTAGCACTTAGGCTAAATGAAATCCGTATTCATTTTAGGTCTTCATAATTCTTCAGTGTGAGTTTTTTAACATCATCCCAAAATTTATTTAGGTAATACTAGACTAAATTAAATCCGTATTCATTTTAGGTCTTCATAATTCTTCAGTGTGAGATTTTTAACATCATCCCAAAATATATTTAGGTAGTACTAGGCTAAAATAAGTTCGTATTCATTTTAGGTCTTCATAATTCTTCAGTGTGATTAAGTAGCACTTAGGCTAAATGAAATCCGTATTCATTTTAGGTCTTCATAATTCTTCAGTGTGAGTTTTTTAACATCATCCCAAACTTTATTTAGGTAGCACGTACTAGGCTAAATTAAATCCGTATTCATTTCAGGTCTTCATTATTCTCCAGTGTGAATTTTTTTAACATCATCCCAAAATTTATTTAGGTAATACTAGACTAAATTAAATCCGTATTCATTTTAGGTCTTCATTATTCTCCAGTGTGAGTTTGTTTTTACATTTTTTCTGAAATTTACTTAGGTAGCACTAGTCTAAATTAAATCCACATTGATTTGTTTTTATTTAATTACTTTAACATATTCCACATGAATTCTGTTGACAGCCAAATTTTAGGCTATAAAATTTTTTGTTTTATGGTTGTTCCTGTTTTGTCCTGATTGTTTTGTAATTTCTCTTTAAACCATTTCTTTCTGTTCACCTTCATAGGCAACCAAATATTAGACAGGTAGTACTAGGCTAAATAATTTTGTTAATTTTGTCGTTGTTTTCATTTTCTCCTGTTCATAGTTTCTCTTAGATTTACATTTCTGTTTTAAGAGTACACACATTAGATGTTTGTTGCAAGTATCAAAAAGCACTTTAGATAGTAAAAACGCCAAGTAAATTGATGGATTTTATTTTCATTTTAGGTCTTCATTATTCTCTAGTATGAGTTCTAATTGTCCCAAAATTTGTTGAGGCAGCACTAGGCTAAATCAAATCCGTATTCAATTTAGGTCTTCATAATTCTTCAGTGTGAGTTTTTTTAACATCATCCCAAAATTTATTTAGATAGTGCTAGGCTAAATTAAATCAGTATTCATTTTAGGTCTTCACAATTCGTCAGTGTGAGTTTTTTGACATCATCCCAAAATATATTTAGGTAGTACTAGGCTGAAATAAGTTCGTATTCATTTTAGGTCTTCACAATTCTTCAGTGTGATTAATTAGCACTTAGGCTAAATGAAATCCGTATTCATTTTAGGTCTTCATAATTCTTCAGTGTGAGTTTTTTAACATCATCCCAAAATTTATTTAGGTAATACTAGACTAAATTAAATCCGTATTCATTTTAGGTCTTCATAATTCTTCAGTGTGAGATTTTTAACATCATCCCAAAATATATTTAGGTAGTACTAGGCTAAAATAAGTTCGTATTCATTTTAGGTCTTCATAATTCTTCAGTGTGATTAAGTAGCACTTAGGCTAAATGAAATCCGTATTCATTTTAGGTCTTCATAATTCTTCAGTGTGAGTTTTTTAACATCATCCCAAACTTTGTTTAGGTAGCACGTACTAGGCTAAATTAAATCCGTATTCATTTCAGGTCTTCATTATTCTCCAGTGTGAATTTTTTTAGCACCATCCCAAATTTTATTTAGGTAGCACTAGGCTAAATTAAATCCGTATTCATTTTAGGTCTTCATAATTCTTCAGTGTGACCTTTTTAACATAATCCCAAACTTTATTTAGGCAGCACTAGGCTAAATTAAATCCGTATTCATTTTATGTCTTCATTATTTTCTAGTATGAGTTCAAATTATCCCAAAATTTATTTAGGTAGCTCTAGGCTAAAATATATCCGTATTCATTTTAGGTCTTCATAATTCTCCAGTGTGTGTTTCTTAACATCATCCCAAACTTTATTTAGGTAGCACTAGGCTAAAATAAAACCTTGTTCATTTTAGGTCTTCATAATTCTTCAGTGTGTGTTTCTTAACATCATCCCAAACTTTATTTAGGTAGCACTAGGCTAAATTAAATCCGTATTCATTTTAGGTCTTCATTATTCTCTAGTATGAGTTCTAATTTTCCCAAAATTTATTTAGGTAGCACTAGGCTAAATTAAATCTGTATTCATTTTAGTTCTTCATAATTCTTCAGTGTGAGATTTTTAACATCATCCCAAAATATATTTAGGTAGCACTAGGCTAAATTAAATCTGTATTCATTTTAGTTCTTCATAATTCTTCAGTGTGAGATTTTTAACATCATCCCAAAATATATTTAGGTAGTACTAGGCTGAAATAAGTTCGTATTCATTTTAGGTCTTCACAATTCTTCAGTGTGATTAATTAGCACTTAGGCTAAATGAAATCCGTATTCATTTTAGGTCTTCATAATTCGTCAGTGTGAGTTTTTTAACATCATCCCAAAATTTATTTAGGTAATACTAGACTAAATTAAATCCGTATTCATTTTAGGTCTTCATAATTCTTCAGTGTGAGATTTTTAACATCATCCCAAAATATATTTAGGTAGTACTAGGCTAAAATAAGTTCGTATTCATTTTCGGTCTTCATAATTCTTCAGTGTGATTAAGTAGCACTTAGGCTAAATGAAATCCTTATTCATTTTAGGTCTTCATAATTCTTCAGTGTGAGTTTTTTAACATCATCCCAAACTTTATTTAGGTAGCACGTACTAGGCTAAATTAAATCCGTATTCATTTCAGGTCTTCATTATTCTCCAGTGTGAATTTTTTTAGCACCATCCCAAATTTTATTTAGGTAGCACTAGGCTAAATTAAATCCGTATTCATTTTAGGTCTTCATAATTCTTCAGTGTGACCTTTTTAACATAATCCCAAACTTTATTTAGGCAGCACTAGGCTAAATTAAATCCGTATTCATTTTATGTCTTCATTATTTTCTAGTATGAGTTCAAATTATCCCAAAATTTATTTAGGTAGCACTAGGCTAAAATATATCCGTATTCATTTTAGGTCTTCATAATTCTCCAGTGTGTGTTTCTTAACATCATCCCAAACTTTATTTAGGTAGCACTAGGCTAAAATAAAACCTTGTTCATTTTAGGTCTTCATAATTCTTCAGTGTGTGTTTCTTAACATCATCCAAAACTTTATTTAGGTAGCACTAGGCTAAAATAAAACCTTGTTCATTTTAGGTCTTCATAATTCTTCAGTGTGTGTTTCTTAACATCATCCCAAACTTTATTTAGGTAGCACTAGGCTAAATTAAATCCGTATTCATTTTAGGTCTTCATTATTCTCTAGTATGAGTTCTAATTTTCCCAAAATTTATTTAGGTAGCACTAGGCTAAATTAAATCTGTATTCATTTTAGTTCTTCATAATTCTTCAGTGTGAGATTTTTAACATCATCCCAAAATTTACTTAAGTAGCGCTAGGCTAAAATAAAACCTTGTTCATTTTAGGTCTTCATAATTCTTCAGTGTGAGTTTTTTAACATCATCCCAAAGTTAGCTTAAGTAGCACTAAGCTTAATTAAATCCGTATTCATTTTAGGTCTTCATAATTCTTCAGTGTGTGTTTCTTAACATCATCCCAAACTTTATTTAGGTAGCACTAGGCTAAATCAAATCCGTATTCAATTTAGGTCTTCATAATTCTTCAGTGTGAGTTTTTTTAACATCATCCCAAAATTTATTTAGATAGTGCTAGGCTAAATTAAATCAGTATTCATTTTAGGTCTTCACAATTCGTCAGTGTGAGTTTTTTGACATCATCCCAAAATATATTTAGGTAGTACTAGGCTGAAATAAGTTCGTATTCATTTTAGGTCTTCACAATTCTTCAGTGTGATTAATTAGCACTTAGGCTAAATGAAATCCGTATTCATTTTTGGTCTTCATAATTCTTCAGTGTGAGTTTTTTAACATCATCCCAAAATTTATTTAGGTAATACTAGACTAAATTAAATCCGTATTCATTTTAGGTCTTCATAATTCTTCAGTGTGAGATTTTTAACATCATCCCCAAATATATATAGGTAGTACTAGGCTAAAATAAGTTCGTATTCATTTTAGGTCTTCATAATTCTTCATTGTGATTAAGTAGCACTTAGGCTAAATGAAATCCGTATTCATTTTAGGTCTTCATAATTCTTCAGTGTGAGTTTTTTAACATCATCCCAAACTTTATTTAGGTAGCACGTACTAGGCTAAATTAAATCCGTATTCATTTCAGGTCTTCATTATTCTCCAGTGTGAATTTTTTTAGCACCATCCCAAATTTTATTTAGGTAGCACTAGGCTAAATTTAATCCGTATTCATTTTATGTCTTCATTATTTTCTAGTATGAGTTCAAATTATCCCAAAATTTATTTAGGTAGCACTGGGCTAAAATATATCCGTATTCATTTTAGGTCTTCATAATTCTCCAGTGTGTGTTTCTTAACATCATCCCAAACTTTATTTAGGTAGCACTAGGCTAAAATAAAACCTTGTTCATTTTAGGTCTTCATAATTCTTCAGTGTGTGTTTCTTAACATCATCCCAAACTTTATTTAGGTAGCACTAGGCTAAATTAAATCCGTATTCATTTTAGGTCTTCATTATTCTCTAGTATGAGTTCTAATTTTCCCAAAATTTATTTAGGTAGCACTAGGCTAAATTAAATCTGTATTCATTTTAGTTCTTCATAATTCTTCAGTGTGAGATTTTTAACATCATCCCAAAATATATTTAGGTAGTACTAGGCTGAAATAAGTTCGTATTCATTTTAGATCTTCACAATTCTTCAGTGTGATTAATTAGCACTTAGGCTAAATGAAATCCGTATTCATTTTAGGTCTTCATAATTCTTCAGTGTGAGTTTTTTAACATCATCCCAAACTTTATTTAGGTAGCACGTACTAGGCTAAATTAAATCCGTATTCATTTCAGGTCTTCATTATTCTCCAGTGTGAATTTTTTTAGCACCATCCCAAATTTTATTTAGGTAGCACTAGGCTAAATTAAATCCGTATTCATTTTAGGTCTTCATAATTCTTCAGTGTGACCTTTTTAACATAATCCCAAACTTTATTTAGGCAGCACTAGGCTAAATTAAATCCGTATTCATTTTATGTCTTCATTATTTTCTAGTATGAGTTCAAATTATCCCAAAATTTATTTAGGTAGCACTAGGCTAAAATATATCCGTATTCATTTTAGGTCTTCATAATTCTCCAGTGTGTGTTTCTTAACATCATCCCAAACTTTATTTAGGTAGCACTAGGCTAAAATAAAACCTTGTTCATTTTAGGTCTTCATAATTCTTCAGTGTGTGTTTCTTAACATCATCCCAAACTTTATTTAGGTAGCACTAGGCTAAAATAAAACCTTGTTCATTTTAGGTCTTCATAATTCTTCAGTGTGTGTTTCTTAACATCATCCCAAACTTTATTTAGGTAGCACTAGGCTAAATTAAATCCGTATTCATTTTAGGTCTTCATTATTCTCTAGTATAAGTTCTAATTTTCCCAAAATTTATTTAGGTAGCCCTAGGCTAAATTAAATCTGTATTCATTTTAGTTCTTCATAATTCTTTAGTGTGAGATTTTTAACATCATCCCAAAATTTACTTAAGTAGCCCTAGGCTAAAATAAAACCTTGTTCATTTTAGGTCTTCATAATTCTTCAGTGTGAGTTTTTTAACATCATCCCAAAGTTAGCTTAAGTAGCACTAGGCTTAATTAAATCCGTATTCATTTTAGGTCTTCATAATTCTTCAGTGTGTGTTTCTTAACATCATCCCAAACTTTATTTAGGTAGCACTAGGCTAAATTAAATCCGTATTCATTTTATGTCTTCATTATTCTCTAGTATGAGTTCTAATTGTCCCAAAATTTATTTACGAAGCACTAGGCTAAATTAAATCTGTATTCATTTTAGTTCTTCATAATTCTTCAGTGTAAGATTTTTAACATCATCCCAAAATTTACTTAAGTAGCACTAGGCTAAAATAAATCCGTATTCAGTTTAGGTCTTCACAATTCGTCAGTGTGAGTTTTTTGACATCATCTAAAAACTCATTTAGTTAGCACTAGGCTAAATTAAATCCGTATTCATTTTAGGTCTTCATTATTCTCCAGTGTGAGTTTGTTTTTACATTTTTTCTGAAATTTACTTAGGTAGCACTAGTCTAAATTAAATCCACATTGATTTGTTTTTATTTAATTACTTTAACATATTCCACATGAATTCTGTTGACAGCCAAATTTTAGGCAATATTAGGCTATATAATTTTTTGTTTTATGGTTGTTCCTGTTTTGTCCTGATTGTTTTGTAATTTCTCTTTAAACCATTTCTTTCTGTTCACCTTCATAGGCAACCAAATATTAGACAGGTAGTACTAGGCTAAATAATTTTGTCGTTGTTTTCATTTTCTCCTGTTCATAGTTTCTCTTAAATTTACATGTCTGTTTTAAGAGTACACACATTAGATGTTTGTTGCAAGTATCAAAAAGCACTTTAGATAGTAAAAACGCCAAGTAAATTGATGGATTTTATTTTCATTTTAGGTCTTCATTATTCTCTAGTATGAGTTCTAATTGTCCCAAAATTTGTTGAGGCAGCACTAGGCTAAATCAAATCCGTATTCAATTTAGGTCTTCATAATTCTTCGGTGTTGAGTTTTTTAACATCATCACAAAATAAATTTAGGTAGTACTAGGCTAAAATAAGTTCGTATTCATTTTAGGTCTTCACAATTCTTCAGTGTGATTAATTAGCACTTAGGCTAAATGAAATCCGTATTCATTTTAGGTCTTCATAATTCTTCAGTGTGAGTTTTTTAACATCATCCCAAAATTTATTTAGGTAATACTAGACTAAATTAAATCCGTATTCATTTTAGGTCTTCATAATTCTTCAGTGTGAGATTTTTAACATCATCCCAAAATATATTTAGGTAGTACTAGGCTAAAATAAGTTCGTATTCATTTTAGGTCTTCATAATTCTTCAGTGTGATTAAGTAGCACTTAGGCTAAATGAAATCCGTATTCATTTTAGGTCTTCATAATTCTTCAGTGTGAGTTTTTTAACATCATCCCAAACTTTATTTAGGTAGCACGTACTAGGCTAAATTAAATCCGTATTCATTTCAGGTCTTCATTATTCTCCAGTGTGAATTTTTTTAACATCATCCCAAAATTTATTTAGGTAATACTAGACTAAATTAAATCCGTATTCATTTTAGGTCTTCATAATTTTCAGTGTGAGTTTTTTTACATCATCCCAAAGTTTACTTAAGTAGCACTAGGCTAAAATAAATCCGTATTCATTTTAGGTCTTCATTATTCTCCAGTGTGAGTTTGTTTTTACATTTTTCTAAAATTTACTTAGGTAGCACTAGGATAAATTAAATCTGTATTGATTTGTTTTCACTTAATCACTTCAACATATTCCATATGAATTCTGTTGGCAACCAAATTTTAGGCATTATTATTAGGCTATGTAATTTGTTGTTTTTTGGTTGTTCCTGTTTTGTCCTGGTTGCTTTGTAATTTCTCTTTAAATTGTTTCTTTCCTGTTCACTTCCACTCTGACTTCCATAGGCAACCAAATATTAGACAGGTAGTACTAGGCTAAATCATTTTTGTTAATTTTTTTTTTCATTTTCTCTTAAATTTACATTTCTATTTTGAGTACACACATCAGATGTTTGTTGCAAGTATTGAAAAGGACTTTAGATAGTAAAAAACGTCAAGTAAATTGGATGGATTTTATTTTCATTTTGGGTCTTCATTATTCTCCAGTGTGTGTTTGTTTTTACATTTTTCTAAAATTTACTTAGGTAGCACTAGGCTAAACTGAATCCGTATGGATTTGCTTTGATTTAATTACTTTAACATATTTCACACGAATTCTGTTGGCAACCAAATATTAGTCTTTATTATGCTACCTAATTTGTTGTTTTATGGTTGTTTCTATTTTGTCATGGTTGCTTTGTAATTTCACTTTAAATCATTTCTTTTTTGTTCACTTTCACCATGACTTCTATAGGTATCGAAACATTAGACAGGTAGTACTAGGCTAAATAGTTTTGTTGATTTTGTCGTTGTTTTTATTTTCTCCTGTTCATAGTTTCTCAAATTTACATTTCTCTAGAGTACACGCATCAGATGTTTGTTGCAAGTATCAAAAAGGACTTTCGATAGTAAAAACATAAAATAGATAAATGGATTATATTTTCATTTTAGGTCTTTATTATTCTCCAGTATGAGTTTTTTTTAAATTGTTCTAAAATTTACAGGTAGACTCAAAGAGATTATAACCATGAGGACAAACTCTCACTTTTGCCTTTTTTCTTTTGCCTTTAAGCAATGCATTCTATTGTCGACAGCCGTCACGGTCTGATTCATAATAATCTTTTCCATTTAAGCCTGTTATAAAAATGTACGCTTTTGGCGTAATCTGTTGTTTAATGACCCCTAGTCCTAATTTAAACCGTTTTCTGTTTACAAAATTGACTTGGTAGGACAGGCAAGGTTATCGCAAGTTGCTTGACACTTTCTTAGGACCCTACTGTACATTTTTGAAAAGTGTATTGCTGTTAAAATTTACGCGATTGAGCTATGTCGTTGATTTCGGGGCTCTTTCCATTTGGTACGTAGAAAGTAACGCAAAAAACGGTCTACAAATGCCGCGTAACGCAACGCACATTATTATTTTATTATTAATAATAATGCTCGACCAACCCAAACTCAAACCCGCACCGTAACCCAAATAATGTGAGTTGCGGTATGCGGTATTTGTTGACCTTTTTTGCGCTAGTTTCTATGTACCAAATCGATGCAGCGCCTTGGTTTCCACTTCTAGGCGTTAAGATTTCTGTGAGGAATTGCCTTATAAATTAAATTAATACCACTTAGTTTGTTGTAAATCTCAAGGTGCGGAACTCACTAAACTTAACTAGGCCTATATGGCGGTGTTAATTGTTAACTTCTTAATGTAAATGATATAGGTATTTTGCATTGTACACTGTACAGAGCCTATTACAGAAAAAGCAACTTTTGGTAAATCAAACCCATAAATGAATTGGCTTTAGTGTACAAATTTTAGAAAAAATTGTAGAATTCCAAATTTGATGAGTGTGCCGCAAATTAAAATTATTTTTTGAGGTCGTCGCAAAAAAGTTTGCGAACCACTGCCTTACATTACTATTGGATTACAAATGTATCTATTTCAAAAAATACTGTTTAAGATCCCAAATTTAGCGGTGGGGTGCAGTGGTGCTATGCAGCTTGCGAAAAATTTTTGAATTTCAAATTTTGTCTGCCCCTTGGTGACAATTAAGCTTAAAAATTAGTAATTTGCCAGCTTTTCTTACATAAAATAAGTTGGAATGATATTTGGTTGTATACCAATTTAATTTAAATAAACAAATTTGTTGTACTTGGTAAATGGTAACAGCCATTGCTCATTTAGGAAATGTTCTTTACGCAAATATATCCTTATCCTATAGAATATATACTTTCCATACAGTAATTTTTCTTTAGTATGCCAGTGTTCAGCGTGCAAATTAAATTTGTGCCGTACTGCTGCTCTAAATAGTCTTCTATATACTTGTTCCAGTGTTACAAATTAAAACACATTGAAATTGATACCATAAACTGAAAATTAATACCAAATTCTTTGAAAACATCGTTCAAACGAAAATTTTTTGCACCTCGGTTTGCTGTGTGTAATATTTAACTAGCAAATATTATTGGTGGTGTGCTGTTTGTGAGAGTGAAGCAAGCAATTAGCATTTGTAAGGTAGTTACATTTGGAATCAGTAGTTACCAGATGTCACTGAATTCAGTAAATAATTTTGCAAATTATATTATATTTGATTGCTTAGTATTGGAGTATGTTATTATAATGTTAAACTTCTCCACTTGGTTTATTTTTATAGAACTTGCTCATAGTTACTAGTTGAACTATAATGAGAACACATATTTGTCTGTAACTGTGATTCAGCCATTGGGATTATGTTGGACATTGCTTGAAGACATATCAACAGTACACTGGGAAAATATAAAAAAATAGTCGGTCTATTCCTCAAAGATACGACAAAGGTAAGATTATTGTGACAATGAGATCATAGTGTAATGCAAACCATTATAGAATAGAGTATTTATTTTACTTATAAACAAAACTTTAAACTGCTTACTGTCGATGGGCAAAGTTTATCTAGTTATGGCTACCCAAATTTTTCAGGCTGTGACCTCTTTTATTATATTAAACTTTTTGACCCCCTAGGTTTAACAGTTTAAAAAATGACATTTCTCGATGTTTCCTTTGGCATGCTTTTATTGTAGCAAACTGGTTCATTTAATGGTGTAATCGGAATAATGTAACCCTAACCCAGGGGTTCTTAAACTGGGGTCCGTGAACTGGTTTTAGGGGGTCCGTGAAGGCCTAATTCAAATATTAGTGTATATTTAAGAAGTTTGTGACATCAATTTATGACGTCATTTTCGAATTTGTTTTCCTACCGTGGTCCATGCAAGGCCCAAAAAAAATGTTAGGAGTCTGTGGTAAAAAAAGTTAAAGAACCCCTGCCCTAACCAAACCATTGCAGGATGCTCGCTGATTGTTGGTCACTTCTATTTCTTTAAAATAAACCCTGCATGCATTACAATAATTCAACAGTGCTTCGCGGGCCACAAACAAAGATGTCGGGCCTGGGTTTTGGACCACCCTGCTTTAAGTAATCAATTTTTGTTAAAAGTGTCATTATTTTCCTACTTCTTGGTACACCTTATATGCAAAGAAAGGCAAGCAAAACAAAATAATGTTTATTTAAAATTTATTTGGTTAAACATGGTAAGAATCAATCAATTTTCAATTTAAAGAATAAATAAAGTTCTTTATTGACACCAGATTCCAGAGGCCACTTCAGTATTGTATTCGTTTGTGTAGTACCTGGTCAGCATCTGTATGAACACAATTTATCGACCAATATATTACAAATGTTTTTTATAATTTTATTTATCTCTTTGCACTGATTTATTATATTTAAATTTCAAAGTGTGTATTACAAAGTAAACGTTTTGTTTTATATGAAAATATTTATAAATTTTTACTGAAGTATTTTTTACCTCTTCTCATCTTTTCTCCCTAATAGCTGATAACAAAAATTTGGAGCTTAACTGCTGGAGGTTGTAGTTGAATGAATATCAAAGCCCATGTATAGAAGTAGGTGACATCTTGTAAACAGCTTAAATATATATATATCTTTATTCAGTTTAAACTTGATTGGATAACTGGTTGTAAAAGAATAAAGGTTATTATTATATTTAATTCCAACAGATTACAAAGCTGCATAATCTGATGCTTTCCTTTTTTAAATGAACAATATGACACACTAATTTTGTGTTCACCAAACCACATGCACTAAACTGGTACCAAAATTTGTAATGTTAATATTTCTTAACACCAAAACTAAAGAATAATTGAATATATTACAAAATCCCTACTCTAATTTTCTTTAAGTGTTTTACTGTAATGCTAAAATAAACAAAACTGGGGCAATAAAAATAACTTTAAACAATATTGCAATATTTTGTTTATTGTACTATATAAGCGAACACAAAAAATTGTACCAAAAGGCTTTCTAGTAATAATAAAAAAATGTAAATTCCTCTCCGGCACCCCGGTTTGGAACCACTTGTCTACTCTACAGCAACGCGTTGTACGCTTCCGCAGTCATTAACTGGACGACGTTGGCGTCTGTTACCATATTATATTGTACTTATGGTCAGCTGACATTGTATGCCCTACAAGCTTTTTCAAGTGTGTTTATACGAAACTCGGCAATGAAAGTTTGACATTTGATTCAAACATAACTTTTAACCTGTCAGAAATGTCGCACCTAAATATATATAAGCCGGTTGCTCCAAAATTTTAGCTCACCAACATGCAAGTAAAGCCCAGTTGTTTACGTTTTACTATTATGCATTAGAGCGGAACACTGTCGAAAGTACAACAATGGGCTACGTCACAGTTTGTCCTCATGGTTATAATCTCTTTGGGTAGACTAGGCTAAATTAAATCCGTATTGCTGGTATCAAAAACGACTTTAGATAGTAAAAGCGTAAAGTAAATTAATGGATTTTATTTTCATTTTTTGTCTAAACTCCAGTTGAGGTTTCTTCTCTTGTCACATTTTTTTAAACATTAACATGGGGGCCAAAAGTTGTTGAGAGTCGATGGAAGGGTCATTAAAAGGTTGAACCACTCCGTTATTTCATAATCAATAGTACAAGGTTAGGGCGCAACGTCTTCATAATTTCGCCAGAAATGTGAATAAGTGGAAGTAGTTTTTTTGTTACAGGTTTTTTTTTTTAATTTTTGTTGTAGTGGAAATGTTTTGTTGACCTTTATCAAGGGTAAAATTTGTTGATGTTAAGATACATATGTATATCAGTGTTCAAGATTTTGCACTTGCTAAACTAGTGAGTCAAAATAAATATTACTATACATATAAAAGTCAATATTGCGTAAAATTTTCATGATCACATTTCCTGCTTCTGCAACTACAAAAACGTGCCTCATACACAGTATAAGGTCCCACAAATTCAATAGTCCAGTAAAGAAATTAGGCCGATTAAACAACAAACATAAATAATTTTTTCTGGGTGCTGCACAATGATTTAAGGCTAATAATTTTGTTTGATCATAGCAGGTCACACCTTGTCAATCAAGACTGGAAAGGATGGATGAAGGCCTGAGGCATGGGTGAAACAATTACTGCGTTTGCTTTAAATACAGCCATGCAGTGTGTAGTGTTTTTTTTTTCAGGCATCTAATTAATTTCTGATATCACTGTGTTATGGGACGACTGACTGACCTGAAAAATCCCAGGATTAGAGTTCTGGATTTTCATTAAAGCTTGTTTTCTGGCCAGTTGAAAATAGGTTTTATTTTAAAGAACATTGGAAAAATTCGAGAGATCGGCCTGTTCCGCAAAACACGTTATAAAAACAAACAATGAAACCTTGATACAACAATAAGCCAAATTAACAACTTAATTTAGCCATTTTTTTAGCTGTGTACCGGTACTTGTGTTTAGAGACTTGATGTGATAGCTGAAAATGAAAAGTGTTATATTTTTGTTGTTTTCAATGTGATGTGCGTTTTAACAAATTGCTCAAAAACGCCGTTGGACAAAGTAGCAATTTTGGTAAAACTGAAAATTAGATTAAAATTAGAATTGGAGCACTCAGGCAAATCCCAAATTAGATTAGAATTAGAAAGAGCCGCATTTTGTTCTAAATCGACGAATTAGAAAACTAGAATTATCTAGTTGTCCAAGTCTGGCTATGCCCCTCCCAAGTATATTTTCCCTAAATAGAATAGCATGTCTCCCGACCGGTACGTGTGTCATTAACTGTAAAAATTCCATATTTCACAAATCACAATCATGAATCCACCTGCAAACATAAATAAACCTTGTAAAAAAACACATCTACACTCTACAGCTTACAGCATGGGT
This sequence comes from Ascidiella aspersa, assembly GCF_963924565.1. Classification (NCBI taxonomy): domain Eukaryota; kingdom Metazoa; phylum Chordata; class Ascidiacea; order Phlebobranchia; family Ascidiidae; genus Ascidiella; species Ascidiella aspersa. The sequence goes on along the minus strand of NC_139451.1, from coordinate 17,181,407 downwards.
CGGCAACCTACGGCCCGCGGACCGCATCCGGCCCACGGCCTCTTTGACAAAATAGACACGAATCCTTTTCAAATACCTTTTCAGTATTTTAACTACATAAGATTTTCGCGATTCGCGCGAATGATCTTTGCACGTCCGGTTTGTTTACGTTTTGATACTGTCTTTTGAACTAGATCCGCTTATTTGCCGTTGCGGCGTGTAAGGCTGCCAAGTTCGTCGCGGACAAACAGTAAACGTATTCAAAAATAGTGGACATAATTTTTTTAACATATTTTTATTTTCGGCCTTGTATAGGCTACACACAAAAAATAATTAGTCTAGTGGGAAATGTTAAAAAAACAGAGTAAAAGCGGGATTTTAGTATTAGTTGTTTTATGACTTACATTGTGCCGAGAGATGTTCAAAGACTCTTATCCAAATTGGATTTTATCTAATTCTGCAGTTTATATTGGGTAATTGGAAAAGCTAATAATTTTGTTTGACCATGGCTGGTTGCACCTAATTGTACATCAAGGGTGAAGGAAAAGCAGGACTGCGGAGTCGGACTCGGTTTGTTTTGCTGGAGTCGGACTCGGGACTCTAGTAAGACCACGTAAAACTACCCGAAGTCCGACATGCGCACGAGCAGTACCAAATTTCAAGGCTGATGGCCGCCAACTGGAAAATTGTAAAAGTGGAATAGCATATGGTAAAATATTTTTCAACCATGTATTGTGAGTTATTGAGTTATACGACACCCATATAAGTGTATTTCTGAATATTCACGTTACTTTAGTTACGTAAGGCTGTAGAGCAGTGGTCGGCAAACTTTTTACGTCGCGGCCCAAAGTACTCTTTTAAAGCTATAGAATGCCCACTACGAAAACAGTGGCAAATATTTATTTTAAGGTGGAGTCATTAGAATGACGTAACAAAGTTAGAAAAACTTGTTTTTTTTTCGAACATACTCTTGTGCAAATATGAAGTTAAAAAACAGTTGAATTGCGGGTGGATAAAAAAAATTGGTTGGTTAGTTTTAAATTGTCAAAACTTCAATGAAAAGGATGCATAACACATACGGCACATAAAATGTTTCTAATATTGCTCAAAATAACGGTATTTATAGAATAATTTAACACAAACTGGATTATACACAGTACGCAATAAATTATAGAATATCGCGTTTGGATGGAATAGATTTCAGTATAACGCTATAAAAGTACACAAAAATCCATACATTGGATGTCAAGTAACGTCGTAGTTTAAGTAATTTAAGAAATGTGTATGTTGTTCTCGACCAACCAGTGTGGTATTATGTAACTAAAGCAAGTTTATCGCGCGAAACGCAAAAAAATGCGTCTATTTGGTTTTAGCACCTTAAACATCTACTGAATAAGAGATTAACACTATGAATTAGGGGTGTTCAAATGATTTATACCACAGTCAAACCTGACAACATGATGATCCACCAAATACGAATAGTAAACATATTGGACACGCTTTAATTTTTATGGTGCTTCATTTATGTAAATGTACCCTACAACGTATGGGCCGGGGTCGGCAAACTTTTTCTAGTCGAGGGCCAACACCAAACTCAGAAAGGTCTTTATGGGCCGCACAAAATGTTAACTGAGAAAACTAAAATGTTAGAACAACTTCAGGCGGACCCAGGATATTTTTTTTCACTTTAACTAGATTTGTGGAGGCCGTTTAAAGTGTTGGCGCAAAGCGCGAAAAAGGGCGTTTGTTGGGTTTAAAAGTCGAGCCCAAACGTCGTCATCCATACTAGTAATAAAAAGTGTAATAAAACTGCTTTGAAGAAACGCGATAACTTAAAATAGTGCCAGCTGTAGGTATTGGTAGCATAGTTTCATAGAACTGCTTTTTTGAAGCTAGCCTAGAACCCTATTGATTTTTTATCGCCTTGTATCGATAACGTTATGCTTCGCTAATTGATCATTTTTTTAGTTTCTTGGCAATATCCTTATCTCTCAGTTACTTCATTAATACGTCATTTACTGTTTGAATAAATCGGGTTTGCGGCAGTCACGGCATAGATTAAGGCAGTGGTCTCGAACCTGTGGGTCCCTACCCCAAGTGAGGTCGCCTAAAATTTTTGTGGGGTCGCCATAACTCACCATATTCGTAATGTTTTAGTACGATTTATGTATTTAGTTTTCTTTACAATGAGGTCCCACTAATAAACGTGACTGAGTGCATCTTCTACATAAAAATTGCTGTGTTTAGCTCTTTAGAGCTGCTATATCAGTTAACGCACATTTGAAAAATTAAAAAAAAAAATTTGTGGTTTTTGATTTAGCGCAGCAAATGTCGCACTTTTTCTAAAGCTACACCAAGTTACATGTACAAGTGTGTCAAACGTAGACAGTAGACCAGTGGTTCTCAATCTGAGGGTCGCGACCCCCAATGGGGTCGCAAGGGGTTGTCTAGGGGGGTCGCCATGTGGAATTCCATAAAGAAAATAATTAAGAATTAGGCAATATGAACTAAAATTTAGCACTATAGAACGGTCATGTTCAAATGGCGGATCGCGATCCGGTTCCGGATCTTTTCAGCGTTTTGTGCGGATCTGCTAATGTAGTCTCAGTGTTTTCATGTGAATACCAATTGTCATTGTTAATGAATTTTGTAAAAATGCATAGAACAAGGCTCCCTAATGCGAATCTTTGTAAGCGTTTGAGGATATCAGGCAGCGACAGAAAGCCCCAACTTGATGCTATTGTAAGACCTAAAGTTTAAAACAGGGGTTGGCAACCTACGACCCGCGGGCCGGATGCGCCCCGCCCAAAGAGATTATAACCATGAGGACAAACTGTGACGTAGCCCATTGTTCTACTTTCGACAGCGTTCCGCTCTAGTGCATAATAGTAACACGTAAACAACTTGGCTTGACTTGCATGTTGGTGAGCTAAAATTTTGGAGCAACCGGCTTATATGTATTAAGGTTCGACATTTCTGACAGGTTAAAAGTTATGTTTGAATTAGGTGCCAAACTTTCATTGCCGAATTTCGTGTGAACACACTTAACAAAGCCTGTAGTGCATACAATATCAGCTGACCATAAGTACTATATAATATGGTAACACACTCGTTGGCGCGCCAACGTCGTCCAGTTAATGACTGCGGAAGCGTACAACGCGTTGCTGTAGAGTAGACCACTGGTTCCAAACCGGGGTGCCGAAGAGGAATTTACATTTTTTTATTATTACTAGTAAGCCTTTTAGTACAACTTTTTGTGTTCGCTTATATATAGTAGAGTACGGTACAATAAACAAAATATTACAATATTGTTTAAAGTTATTTTTATTGCCCCAGTTTCGTTTAATTTAGCATTACAGTAAAACATTTAAAGAAAATTAAAGTAGGGATCTTGTAATATAATTTAGTATTCTTTAGTTTTGGTGGAATATTAACATTACACATTTAGGTACCAGTTTAGTGGATAGGGTTCGATGAACACATCAGTGTGTAATTGTTCATTTAAAAAAGGAAAGAACCAGATTATGCAGCTTTGTAATCTGTTAAAATTAAATGTAATAATAACATTTATTCTTTTACAACCAGTTATCCAATCAAATTTAAACTGAATAAAGATATATATATTTAAGCTGTTTACAAGATGTCACCTACTTCTATACATGGGCTTTGCTATTCATTCAGCTACAACCTCCAGCAGTTAGCTCCAAACCTTTGCTATCAGCTATTAGGGAGAAAAAGATAAAAAAAAAATACTTTTCGCAAACTTACATTGAAAATGACAAAAAATATCTATTTCAAACAGGGCTGCGGAGTCGGTTAAAAATAACCCGAGTCTGACTCCGGTTAAATGTGGCATTTCGTCAGGTCCTGAGTCCACCCCTGACTAAACAGCCTGTATTCTGCCAATTTACGTAACCAAAATAACATTGATATTCAGCTATCCACTTATAGGGGTGTCGTATAATTCATTCATTCATAATACATGGTTGGAAAATATTCCACCACATGCTATTGCACCTTTACAATTTTCAGTTGGCGGTCATATTAGTTTACTGCGCATGTCAGACTCGGGACTCTGGTAGTTTTACATGGTCTTACTCGAGTCCCGAGTCTGACTCCAGCAAAACAAACCAAGTGTTGTCAAATATGCAATTTTGCGTGTTTGGAGCACACCAATCTGCCAGTCTGATTATTATCGCTCGATTTTATTTGTGCACAATTTGGTGATAGCAGAAAAAGCCTGAACAATTGCCAGTCGGAATTTGTGTAAAGCAGTTTCATATGTTATCCACAAGAGAATAGAGTTTCACATTAATTAATAGTCTTCTTACAGCACAACAAATGGTAAAAGGGTGGAAAATTTGAAGGAATTTATTGTGTTTTACTCTTTAAATAATCTGCTCATTCTGTGACCAGAGCTTTTTAAGTGGAGGTTCCCAATCAGTTTTCCAACCTGTATAATAGACAAATAGTGTAACATACTAAATTGAAAAAAATATTTTAAATAAATAAATACTTAAAATCTGCCAGCAAGTCACAAACAAAACATTGGTAAAATTACTCGGAAGTTTTGTATACCTAGACCAGGGCTCCCCAACTGGGGTTTGCTCATGGAGTTAAATTTTATACAAAGTGCTACATTCATAAAATTGTTATTTTTTCTGTTTGGTATGTTAATAGCAAATTATGTAATGCACATTACTTAATTTCAATAAATGCATGCCAAAGTAGACAGACATTGAGAAATGTTATGCTTTAAACCGTTAAACCTAGTGGTTAAAAATTTTAATATAATAAAAGCGGTCACAGCCTGAAAACTTTGGGTAGCCCTAAACTAGATAAACTTTACCCATGGACAGATAGCAGTTTAAAGTTTTGAAGTAAAATAAATACTCTAAACTGGTTTGCATTACACTATGATCTCATTGTCGCAATAATCTTACCAGAGGTTTATTGTATCTTTGAGGAATGACTGACTATTTTTTTGTACTGTTGATATGTCTTTAAGCAATGTCCAACATAATCCCAGAATGGCTGAATCACAGTTATGGACGAATATGTGTTGTTATTATAGTTTAACTAGTAAATATGAGCAAGTTCTAAAAAAATAAACCAAGTGGATAAGTTTAACATTATAATAACATACTCCAATGCTGAGCAATCAAATATAATAGCACTTTTTTATATGGAAGTGCACAAGCAAAAAAAATCAAATTAAAGTTTTTTTACTAAAATTTGACCTCCAGCCGTCTCCTGAAGCCCACATTATCACTATTTTTTATCACTAGCACAAACACTAGCAATATGCTTGTTTACCAATAATTAACCATTTGACAACGATTTTAGAAACACAGTTCAAATCATACATAATTAATCAGGCTGATTGTAACTGACATTCGGAAACCTAATATTTTGAATGATGAAGGTTCAAACGGTTATTTGCAGAAGCAGAAGCAAAATACAAAAAATAATAAATTGTCATCAACCTTAAACAAAATAATGGCTTGCCTTTAGTCAAGGAATAATAAATAAGAGTTGCATACTTAAAAAAACGGTATCAATAACATCAATACAAAAAGTGCATTTCTGTATTGGTAAAAAATAATACTGGGTGATCTCTAGTGGTAATGTTGTGTTTTTGCTGCCTATTTTAACTGCCTAATTAATACACAACGTTTGAAGTCATGTAAAACTAAAGTACAACAAGGTTTTTAAACAAACTGAATTTGCAAAAAGTTGATAGTGTGCCATAGAACGCTATCTGGGCAAAACCTTTTTTTTTTGTGTGTTTTATGGTTACTCCACAACACTCAAAAGATATATAATTAACAACAATCTAGGATATTTAATATTCTTTAAATTTAGAAAAACCCTGGAGATTGTACTTTAAATATTCCTAGTAATTAATTATTTACCCTTTAGCAGCATGGATGCAAAAAGGACCAAATATTGAGGGGTTCACAAACTTTTTTGTGGCGTGTAGTTGCTTTTGTATTTCTCTTTAAATCGTTTGTTTCCTGTTCATCGTTTGTTTCCTGTTCCACTCTGACTTCCATAGGCTACCAAATATTAAACAGGTAGTTCTGGGCTAAATCATTTTTGTTAATTTTTTTTTCATTTTCTCCTGTTTATAATTTCACTTAAATTTACATTTCTATTTTGAGTACACACATCAGATGTTTGTTGCAAGTATTAAAAAGAACTTTAGATAGCAAAAACGTCAAGTAAATTGATGGATTTCATTTTCATTTTAGGTCTTTATTATTTTCTAATATGAGTTCTAATTATCCCAAAATTTATTTAGGTAGCGCTAGGCTAAATTAAATCCGTATTCATTTTATGTCTTCATTATTCTCTAGTATGAGTTCTAATTATCCCAAAATTTATTTAGGTAGCACTAGGCTAAAATAAATCCGTATTCATTTTGTGTCTTCATTATTCTCTAGTATGAGTTCTAATTATCCCAAAATTTATTTAGGTAGCACTAGGCTAAAATAAAGCCGTATTCATTTTAGGTCTTCATAATTCTTCAGTGTGTGTTTCTTAACATCATTCCAAACTTTATTTAGGTATAGCACTAGGCTAAATTAAATCCGTATTCATTTTATGTCTTCATTATTCTCTAGTATGAGTTCTAATTGTCCCAAAATTTATTTACGAAGCACTAGGCTAAATTAAATCTGTATTCATTTTAGTTCTTCATAATTCTTCAGTGTGAGATTTTTAACATCATCCCAAAATTTACTTAAGTAGCCCTAGGCTAAAATAAAACCTTGGTCAATTTAGGTCTTCATAATTCTTCAGTGTGAGTTTTTTAACATCATCCCAAAGTTAGCTTAAGTAGCACTAAGCTTAATTCAATCCGTATTCATTTTAGGTCTTCATAATTCTTCAGTGTGTGTTTCTTAACATCATCCCAAACTTTATTTAGGTAGCACTAGGCTAAATTCAATCCGTATTCATTTTATGTCTTCATTATTCTCTAGTATGAGTTCTAATTGTCCCAAAATTTATTTACGAAGCACTAGGCTAAATTAAATCTGTATTCATTTTAGTTCTTCATAATTCTTCAGTGTGAGATTTTTAACATCATCCCAAAATTTACTTAAGTAGCACTAGGCTAAAATAAATCCGTATTCAGTTTAGGTCTTCACAATTCGTCAGTGTGAGTTTTTTGACATCATCTAAAAACTCATTTAGTTAGCACTAGGCTAAATTAAATCCGTATTCATTTTAGGTCTTCATTATTCTCCAGTGTGAGTTTGTTTTTACATTTTTTCTGAAATTTACTTAGGTAGCACTAGTCTAAATTAAATCCACATTGATTTGTTTTTATTTAATTACTTTAACATATTCCACATGAATTCTGTTGACAGCCAAATTTTAGGCAATATTAGGCTATATAATTTTTTGTTTTATGGTTGTTCCTGTTTTGTCCTGATTGTTTTGTAATTTCTCTTTAAACCATTTCTTTCTGTTCACCTTCATAGGCAACCAAATATTAGACAGGTAGTACTAGGCTAAATAATTTTGTTAATTTTGTCGTTGTTTTCATTTTCTCCTGTTCATAGTTTCTCTTAGATTTACATTTCTGTTTTAAGAGTACACACATTAGATGTTTGTTGCAAGTATCAAAAAGCATTTTAGATAGTAAAAACGCCAAGTAAATTGATGGATTTTATTTTCATTTTAGGTCTTCATTATTCTCTAGTATGAGTTCTAATTGTCCCAAAATTTGTTGAGGCAGCACTAGGCTAAATCAAATCCGTATTCAATTTAGGTCTTCATAATTCTTCAGTGTGAGTTTTTTTAACATCATCCCAAAATTTATTTAGATAGTGCTAGGCTGAATTAAATCAGTATTCATTTTAGGTCTTCATAATTCTTCAGTGTGTGTTTCTTAACATCATCCCAATCTTTATTTAGGTAGCATTAGGCTAAATTAAATCCGTATTCATTATAGGTCCTCATTATTCTCTAGTATGAGTTCTAATTGTCCCAAAGTTTATTTAGGTAGCACTAGGCTAAATTAAATCTGTATTCATTTTAGTTCTTCATAATTCTTCAGTGTGAGATTTTTAACATCATCCCAAAATTTACTTAAGTAGCACTAGGCTAAAACAAATCCGTATTCATTTTTGGTCTTCACAATTCGTCAGTGTGAGTTTTTTGACAACATCCCAAAATTCATTTAGTTAGCATTAGGCTAAATTAAATCCGTATTCCTTTTAGGTCTTCATAAATTCTTCAGTGTGAGTTTTTTTAACATCACCCCAAAATGTATTTAGGTAATACTAGACCAAATTCAATCCGTATTCATTTTAGGTCTTCATAATTCTTCAGTGTGTGTTTCTTAACATCATCCCAAACTTTATTTAGGTAGCACTAGGCTAAATTAAATCCGTATTCATTTTATGTCTTCATTATTCTCTAGTATGAGTTCTAATTGTCCCAAAATTTATTTACGAAGCACTAGGCTAAATCAAATCCGTATTCAATTTAGGTCTTCATAATTCTTCAGTGTGAGTTTTTTTAACATCATCCCAAAATTTACTTAAGTAGCACTAGGCTAAAATAAATCAGTATTCATTTTAGGTCTTCACAATTCGTCATTGTGAGTTTTTTGACATCATCCCAAAATTCATTTAGTTAGCACTCGGCTAAAATAAATTCGTATTAATTTTAGTCTTTATAATTCTTCAGTGTGGGTTTTTTAACATCTTTCCAAAGTTTACTTAAGTAGCACTAGGCTAAAATAAATCCGTATTCATTTTAGGTCTTCATAATTCTTCAGTGTGTGTTTCTTAACATCATCCCAAACTTTATTTAGGTAGTACTAGGCTAAAATAAAACCTTGTTCATTTTAGGTCTTCATAATTCTTCAGTGTGTGTTTCTTAACATCATCCCAAACTTTATTTAGGTAGCACTAGGCTAAATTAAATCCGTATTCATTTTAGGTCTTCATTATTCTCTAGTATGAGTTCTAATTGTCCAAAGTTTATTTAGGTAGCAGTAGGCTAAATTAAATCTGTATTCATTTTAGTTCTTCATAATTCTTCAGTGTGAGATTTTTAACATCATCCCAAAATTTACTTAAGTAGCACTAGGCTAAAACAAATCCGTATTCATTTTTGGTCTTCACAATTCGTCAGTGTGAGTTTTTTGACATCATCCCAAAATTCATTTAGTTGGCATTAGGCTAAATTAAATCCGTATTCCTTTTAGGTCTTCATAAATTCTTCAGTGTGAGTTTGTTTTTACATTTTTTCTGAAATTTACTTAGGTAGCACTAGTCTAAATTAAATCCACATTGATTTGTTTTTATTTAATTACGTTAACATATTCCACATGAATTCTGTTGACAGCCAAATTTTAGGCAATATTAGGCTATATAATTTTTTGTTTTATGGTTGTTCCTGTTTTGTCCTGATTGTTTTGTAATTTCTCTTTAAACCATTTCTTTCTGTTCACCTTCATAGGCAACCAAATATTAGACAGGTAGTACTAAGCTAAATAATTTTGTCGTTGTTTTCATTTTCTCCTGTTCATAGTTTCTCTTAAATTTACATTTCTCTTTTGAGAGTGCACATATTAGATGTTTGTTGCAAGTATCGAAAAGCACTTTAGATAGTAAAAACGTTAAGTAAATTGATGGATTTTATTTTCATTTTAGGTCTTCATTATTCTCTAGTATGAGTTCTAATTGTCCCAAAATTTATTTAGGCAGTACTAGACTAAATTAAATCCGTATTCATTTTAGGTCTTCATAATTCTTCGGTGTTGAGTTTTTTAACATCATCACAAAATAAATTTAGGTAGTACTAGGCTAAAATAAGTTCGTATTCATTTTAGGTCTTCACAATTCTTCAGTGTGATTAATTAGCACTTAGGCTAAATGAAATCCGTATTCATTTTAGGTCTTCATAATTCTTCAGTGTGAGTTTTTTAACATCATCCCAAAATTTATTTAGGTAATACTAGACTAAATTAAATCCGTATTCATTTTAGGACTTCATAATTCTTCAGTGTGAGATTTTTAACATCATCCCAAAATATATTTAGGTAGTACTAGGCTAAAATAAGTTCGTATTGATTTTAGGTCTTCATAATTCTTCAGTGTGATTAAGTAGCACTTAGGCTAAATGAAATCCGTATTCATTTTAGGTCTTCATAATTCTTCAGTGTGAGTTTTTTACCATCATCCCAAACTTTATTTAGGTAGCACGTACTAGGCTAAATTAAATCCGTATTCATTTCAGGTCTTCATTATTCTCCAGTGTGAATCTTTTTAGCACCATCCCAAATTTTATTTAGGTAGCACTAGGCTAAATTAAATCCGTATTCATTTTAGGTCTTCATAATTTTCAGTGTGACCTTTCTAACATAATCCCAAACTTTATTTAGGTAGCACTAGGCTAAATTAAATCCGTATTCATTTTATGTCTTCATTATTTTCTAGTATGAGTTCAAATTATCCCAAAATTTATTTAGGTAGCACTAGGCTAAAATATATCCGTATTCATTTTAGGTCTTCATAATTCTCCAGTGTGTGTTTCTTAACATCATCCCAAACTTTATTCAGGTAGCACTAGGCTAAATTAAATCCGTATTCATTTTAGGTCTTCATTATTCTCTAGTATGAGTTCTAATTGTCCCAAAATTTATTTAGGTAGCACTAGGCTAAATTAAATCTGTATTCATTTTAGTTCTTCATAATTCTTCAGTGTGAGATTTTTAACATCATCCCAAAATTTACTTAAGTAGCCCTAGGCTAAAATAAAACCTTGTTCATTTTAGGTCTTCATAATTCTTCAGTGTGAGTTTTTTAACATCATTCCAAAGTTAGCTTAAGTAGCACTCAGCTTAATTAAATCCGTATTCATTTTAGGTCTTCATAATTCTCCAGTGTGTGTTTCTTAACATCATCCCAAACTTTATTTAGGTAGCACTAGGCTAAAATAAAACCTTGTTCATTTTAGGTCTTCATAATTCTTCAGTGTGACCTTTCTAACATAATCCCAAACTTTATTTAGGTAGCACTAGGCTAAATTAAATCCGTATTCATTTTATGTCTTCATTATTTTCTAGTATGAGTTCAAATTATCCCAAAATTTATTTAGGTAGCACTAGGCTAAAATATATCCGTATTCATTTTAGGTCTTCATAATTCTCCAGTGTGTGTTTCTTAACATCATCCCAAACTTTATTTAGGTAGCACTAGGCTAAAATAAAACCTTGTTCATTTTAGGTCTTCATAATTCTTCAGTGTGTGTTTCTTAACATCATCCCAAACTTTATTTAGGTAGCACTAGGCTAAAATAAAACCTTGTTCATTTTAGGTCTTCGTAATTCTTCAGTGTGTGTTTCTTAACATCATCCCAAACTTTATTTAGGTAGCACTAGGCTAAATTAAATCCGTATTCATTTTAGGTCTTCATTATTCTCTAGTATGAGTTCTAATTGTCCCAAAATTTATTTAGGTAGCACTAGGCTAAATTAAATCTGTATTCATTTTAGTTCTTCATAATTCTTCAGTGTGAGATTTTTAACATCATCCCAAAATTTACTTAAGTAGCCCTAGGCTAAAATAAAACCTTGTTCATTTTAGGTCTTCATAATTCTTCAGTGTGAGTTTTTTAACATCATTCCAAAGTTAGCTTAAGTAGCACTCAGCTTAATTAAATCCGTATTCATTTTAGGTCTTCATAATTCTCCAGTGTGTGTTTCTTAACATCATCCCAAACTTTATTTAGGTAGCACTAGGCTAAAATAAAACCTTGTTCATTTTAGGTCTTCATAATTCTTCAGTGTGTGTTTCTTAACATCATCCCAAACTTTATTTAGGTAGCACTAGGCTAAAATAAAACCTTGTTCATTTTAGGTCTTCATAATTCTTCAGTGTGTGTTTCTTAACATCATCCCAAACTTTATTTAGGTAGCACTAGGCTAAATTAAATCCGTATTCATTTTATGTCTTCATTATTCTCTAGTATGAGTTCTAATTGTCCCAAAATTTATTTACGAAGCACTAGGCTAAATTAAATCTGTATTCATTTTAGTTCTTCATAATTCTTCAGTGTGAGATTTTTAACATCATCCCAAAATTTACTTAAGTAGCACTAGGCTAAAATAAATCCGTATTCAGTTTAGGTCTACACAATTCGTCAGTGTGAGTTTTTTGACATCATCTAAAAATTCATTTAGTTAGCACTAGGCTAAATTAAATCCGTATTCATTTTAGGTCTTCATTATTCTCCAGTGTGAGTTTGTTTTTACATTTTTTCTGAAATTTACTTAGGTAGCACTAGTCTAAATTAAATCCACATTGATTTGTTTTTATTTAATTACTTTAACATATTCCACATGAATTCTGTTGACAGCCAAATTTTAGGCAATATTAGGCTATATAATTTTTTGTTTTATGGTTGTTCCTGTTTTGTCCTGATTGTTTTGTAATTTCTCTTTAAACCATTTCTTTCTGTTCACCTTCATAGGCAACCAAATATTAGACAGGTAGTATTAGGCTAAATAATTTTGTTAATTTTGTCGTTGTTTTCATTTTCTCCTGTTCATAGTTTCTCTTAAATTTACATTTCTGTTTTAAGAGTACACACATTAGATGTTTGTTGCAAGTATCAAAAAGCACTTTAGATAGTAAAAACGCCAAGTAAATTGATGGATTTTATTTTCATTTTAGGTCTTCATTATTCTCTAGTATGAGTTCTAATTGTCCCAAAATTTGTTGAGGCAGCACTAGGCTAAATCAAATCCGTATTCAATTTAGGTCTTCATAATTCTTCAGTGTGAGTTTTTTTAACATCATCCCAAAATTTATTTAGATAGTGCTAGGCTGAATTAAATCAGTATTCATTTTAGGTCTTCATAATTCTTCAGTGTGTGTTTCTTAACATCATCCCAAACTTTATTTAGGTAGCATTAGGCTAAATTAAATCCGTATTCATTTTAGGTCTTCATTATTCTCTAGTATGAGTTCTAATTGTCCCAAAGTTTATTTAGGTAGCACTAGGCTAAATTAAATCTGTATTCATTTTAGTTCTTCATAATTCTTCAGTGTGAGATTTTTAACATCATCCCAAAATTTACTTAAGTAGCACTAGGCTAAAACAAATGCGTATTCATTTTTGGTCTTCACAATTCGTCAGTGTGAGTTTTTTGACATCATCTCAAAATTCATTTAGTTAGCATTAGGCTAAATTAAATCCATATTCCTTTTAGGTCTTCATAAATTCTTCAGTGTGAGTTTTTTAACATCATCCCAAAATTTATTTAGGTAATACTAGACCAAATTCAATCCGTATTCATTTTAGGTCTTCATATTTCTTCGATGTGAATTTTTTAGCACCATCACAAATTTTATTTAGGTAGCACTAGGCTAAATTAAATCCGTATTCATTTTAGGTCTTCATCATTCTTCAGTGTGACCTTTTTAACATCATCCCAAACTTTATTTAGGTAGCCATAGGCTAAATTAAATCCGTATTCATTTTTTGTCTTCATTATTCTCTAGTATGAGTTCTAATTATCCCAAAATTTATTTATGTAGCACTAGGCTAAATTAAATCCGTATTCATTTTAGGTCTTCATAATTCTTCATTGTGACTTTTTAACATCATCCCAAACTTTATTTAGGTAGCCATAGGCTAAATTAAATCCGTATTCATTTTATGTCTTCATTATTCTCTAGTATGAGTTCTAATTATCCCAAAATTTATTTAGGTAGCACTAGGCTAAATTAAATCTGGATTCATTTTAGTTCTTCATAATTCTTCAATGTGAGATTTTTAACATCATCCCAAAATTTACTTAAGTAGCACTGGGCTAAAATAAAACCTTGTTCATTTTAGGTCTTCACAATTCGTCAGTGTGAGTTTTTTGACATCATCCCAAAATTTATTTAGGTAGCACTAGGCTAAATTAAATCCGTATTCATTTTAGGTCTTCATAATTCTTCAGTGTGATTTAGTAGCACTTAGGCAAAATTAAATCCGTATTCATTTTAGGTCTTCACAATTCTTCAGTGTGAGTTTTTTAACATCATCCCAAACTTTATTTAGGTAGCACTAGGCTAAATTCAATCCGCATTCATTTCAGGTCTTCATTATTCTCCAGTGTGCGTTTGTTTTTACATTTTTCTGAAATTTACTTATGTAGCGCTAGGCTAAACTAAATCCGTATGGATTTGCTTTGATTTAATTACTTTAACATATTTCACACGAATTCTGTTGGCAACCAAATATTAGTCTTTATTATGCTACCTAATTTGTTGTTTTATGGTTGTTTCTATTTTGTCATGGTTGCTTTGTAATTTCACTTTAAATCATTTCTTTTTTGTTCACTTTTACCATGACTTCTATAGGTATCGAAACATTAGACAGGTAGTACTAGGCTAAATAGTTTTGATGATTTTGTCGTTGTTTTCATTTTCTCCTGTTCATAGTTTCTCAAATTTACATTTCTCTAGAGTACACGCATCAGATGTTTGTTGCAAGTATCAAAAAGGACTTTCGATAGTAAAAACATGAAGTAGATGAATGGATTTTATTTTCATTTTAGGTCTTTATTATTCTCCAGTATGAGTTTTTTTTAAATTGTTCTAAAATTTACAGGTAGACTCAAAGAGATTATAACCATGAGGACAAACTCTCACTTTTGCCTTTTTTCTTTTGCCTTTTTTCTTTTGCCTTTAAGCAATGCATTCTATTGTCGACAGCCGTCACGGTCTGATTCATAATAATCTTTTCCATTTAATCCTGTTATAAAAATGTACGCTTTTGGCGTAATCTGTTGTTTAATGACCCCTAGTCCTAATTTAAACCGTTTTCTGTTTACAAAATTGACTTGGTAGGACAGGCAAGGTTATCGCCAGTTGCTTGACACTTTCTTAGGACCCTACTGTACATTTTTGAAAAGTGTATTACTGTTAAAATTTACGCGATTGAGCTATGTCGTTGATTTCGGGGCTCTTTCCATTTGGTACGTAGAAAGTAACGCAAAAAACGGTCTACAAATGCCGCATAACGCAACGCACATTATTATTTTATTATTAATAATAATGCTCGACCAACCCAAACTCAAACCCGCACCGTAACCCAAATAATGTGAGTTGCGGTATGCGGTATTTGTTGACCTTTTTTGCGCTAGTTTCTATGTACCAAATCGATGCAGCGCCTTGGTTTCCACTTCTAGGCGTTAAGATTTCTGTGAGGAATTGCCTTATAAATTAAATTAATACCACTTATAGTTTGTTGTAAATCTCAAGGTGCGGAACTCACTAAACTTAACTAGGCCTATATGGCGGTGTTAATTGTTAACTTCTTAATGTAAATGATATAGGTATTTTGCATTGTACACTGTACAGAGCCTATTTCAGAAAAAGCAACTTTTGGTAAATCAAACCCATAAATGAATTGGCTTTAGTGTACAAATTTTAGAAAAAATTGTAGAATTCCAAATTTGATGAGTGTGCCGCAAATTAAAATTATTTTTTGAGGTCGTCGCAAAAAAGTTTGCGAACCACTGCCTTACATTACTATTGGATTACAAATGTATCTATTTCAAAAAATACTGTTTAAGATCTCAAATTTAGCGGTGGGGTGCAGTGGTGCTATGCAGCTTGCGAAAAATTTTTGAATTTCAAATTTTGTCTGCCCCTTGGTGATAATTAAGCTTAAAAATTAGTAATTTGCCAGCTTTTCTTACATAAAATAAGTTGGAATAATATTTGGTTGTATACCAATTTAATTTAAATAAACAAATTTGTTGTACTTGGTAAATGGTAACAGCCATTGCTCATTTAGGAAATGTTCTTTACGCAAATATATCCTTATCCTATAGAATATATACTTTCCATACAGTAATTTTTCTTTAGTATGCCAGTGTTCAGCGTGCAAATTAAATTTGTGCCGTACTGCTGCTCTAAATAGTCTTCTATATACTTGTTCCAGTGTTACAAATTAAAACACATTGAAATTGATACCATAAACTGAAAATTAATACCAAATTCTTTGAAAACATCGTTCAAACGAAAATTTTTTGCACCTCGGTTTGCTGTGTGTAATATTTAACTAGCAAATATTATTGGTGGTGTGCTGTTTGTGAGAGTGAAGCAAGCAATTAGCATTTGTAAGGTAGTTACATTTGGAATCAGTAGTTACCAGATGTCACTGAATTCAGTAAATAATTTTGCAAATTATATTATATTTGATTGCTTAGTATTGGAGTATGTTATTATAATGTTAAACTTCTCCACTTGTTTTTTTTTTATAGAACTTGCTCATAGTTACTAGTTGAACTATAATAAGAACACATATTTGTCTGTAACTGTGATTCAGCCATTGGGATTATGTTGGACATTGCTTGAAGACATATCAACAGTACACTGGGAAAATATAAAAAATAGTCGGTCTATTCCTCAAAGATACGACAAAGGTAAGATTATTGTGACAATGAGATCATAGTGTAGTGCAAACCATTATAGAATAGAGTATTTATTTTACTTATAAACAAAACTTTAAACTGCTTACTGTCGATGGGCAAAGTTTATCTAGTTATGGCTACCCAAATTTTTCAGGCTGTGACCTCTTATTATATTAAACTTTTTGACCCCCTAGGTTTAACAGTTTTAAAAATGACATTTCTCGATGTTTCCTTTGGCATGCTTTTATTGTAGCAAACTGGTTCATTTAATGGTGTAATCGGAATAATGTAACCCTAACCCAGGGGTTCTTAAACTGGGGTCCGTGAACTGGTTTTAGGGGGTCCGTGAAGGCCTAATTCAAATATTAGTGTATATTTAAGAAGTTTGTGACATCAATTTATGACGTCATTTTCGAATTTGTTTTCCTACCGTGGTCCATGCAAGGCCCAAAAAAAATGTTAGGGGTCTGTGGTAAAAAAAGTTAAAGAACCCCTGCCCTAACCAAACCATTGCAGGATGCTCGCTGATTGTTGGTCACTTCTATTTCTTTAAAATAAACCCTGCATGCATTACAATAATTCAACAGTGCTTCGCGGGCCACAAACAAAGATGTCGGGCCTGGGTTTTGGACCACCCTGCTTTAAGTAATCAATTTTTGTTAAAAGTGTCATTATTTTCCTACTTCTTGGTACACCTTATATGCAAAGAAAGGCAAGCAAAACAAAATAATGTTTATTTAAAATTTATTTGGTTAAACATGGTAAGAATCAATCAATTTTCAATTTAAAGAATAAATAAAGTTCTTTATTGACACCAGATTCCAGAGGCCACTTCAGTATTGTATTCGTTTGTGTAGTACCTGGTCAGCATCTGTATGAACACAATTTATCGACCAATATATTACAAATGTTTTTTATAATTTTATTTATCTCTTTGCACTGATTTATTATATTTAAATTTCAAAGTGTGTATTACAAAGTAAACGTTTTGTTTTATATGAAAATATTTATAAATTTTTACTGAAGTATTTTTTACCTCTTCTCATCTTTTCTCCCTAATAGCTGATAACAAAAATTTGGAGCTTAACTGCTGGAGGTTGTAGTTGAATGAATATCAAAGCCCATGTATAGAAGTAGGTGACATCTTGTAAACAGCTTAAATATATATATATATCTTTATTCAGTTTAAACTTGATTGGATAACTGGTTGTAAAAGAATAAAGGTTATTATTATATTTAATTCCAACAGATTACAAAGCTGCATAATCTGATGCTTTCCTTTTTTAAATGAACAATATGACACACTAATTTTGTGTTCACCAAACCATATGCACTAAACTGGTACCAAAATTTGTAATGTTAATATTTCTTAACACCAAAACTAAAGAATAATTGAATATATTACAAAATCCCTACTCTAATTTTCTTTAAGTGTTTTACTGTAATGCTAAAATAAACAAAACTGGGGCAATAAAAATAACTTTAAACAATATTGCAATATTTTGTTTATTGTACTATATAAGCGAACACAAAAAATTGTACCAAAAGGCTTTCTAGTAATAATAAAAAAATGTAAATTCCTCTCCGGCACCCCGGTTTGGAACCACTTGTCTACTCTACAGCAACGCGTTGTACGCTTCCGCAGTCATTAACTGGACGACGTTGGCGTCTGTTACCATATTATATTGTACTTATGGTCAGCTGACATTGTATGCCCTACAAGCTTTTTCAAGTGTGTTTATACGAAACTCGGCAATGAAAGTTTGACATTTGATTCAAACATAACTTTTAACCTGTCAGAAATGTCGCACCTAAATATATATAAGCCGGTTGCTCCAAAATTTTAGCTCACCAACATGCAAGTAAAGCCCAGTTGTTTACGTTTTACTATTATGCATTAGAGCGGAACACTGTCGAAAGTACAACAATGGGCTACGTCACAGTTTGTCCTCATGGTTATAATCTCTTTGGGTAGACTAGGCTAAATTAAATCCGTATTGCTGGTATCAAAAACGACTTTAGATAGTAAAAGCGTAAAGTAAATTAATGGATTTTATTTTCATTTTTTGTCTAAACTCCAGTTGAGGTTTCTTCTCTTGTCACATTTTTTTAAACATTAACATGGGGGCCAAAAGTTGTTGAGAGTCGATGGAAGGGTCATTAAAAGGTTGAACCACTCCGTTATTTCATAATCAATAGTACAAGGTTAGGGCGCAACGTCTTCATAATTTCGCCAGAAATGTGAATAAGTGGAAGTAGTTTTTTTGTTACAGGTTTTTTTTTTTAATTTTTGTTGTAGTGGAAATGTTTTGTTGACCTTTATCAAGGGTAAAATTTGTTGATGTTAAGATACATATGTATATCAGTGTTCAAGATTTTGCACTTGCTAAACTAGTGAGTCAAAATAAATATTACTATACATATAAAAGTCAATATTGCGTAAAATTTTCATGATCACATTTCCTGCTTCTGCAACTACAAAAACGTGCCTCATACACAGTATAAGGTCCCACAAATTCAATAGTCCAGTAAAGAAATTAGGCCGATTAAACAACAAACATAAATAATTTTTTCTGGGTGCTGCACAATGATTTAAGGCTAATAATTTTGTTTGATCATAGCAGGTCACACCTTGTCAATCAAGACTGGAAAGGATGGATGAAGGCCTGAGGCATGGGTGAAACAATTACTGCGTTTGCTTTAAATACAGCCATGCAGTGTGTAGTGTTTTTTTTTTCAGGCATCTAATTAATTTCTGATATCACTGTGTTATGGGACGACTGACTGACCTGAAAAATCCCAGGATTAGAGTTCTGGATTTTCATTAAAGCTTGTTTTCTGGCCAGTTGAAAATAGGTTTTATTTTAAAGAACATTGGAAAAATTCGAGAGATCGGCCTGTTCCGCAAAACACGTTATAAAAACAAACAATGAAACCTTGATACAACAATAAGCCAAATTAACAACTTAATTTAGCCATTTTTTTAGCTGTGTACCGGTACTTGTGTTTAGAGACTTGATGTGATAGCTGAAAATGAAAAGTGTTATATTTTTGTTGTTTTCAATGTGATGTGCGTTTTAACAAATTGCTCAAAAACGCCGTTGGACAAAGTAGCAATTTTGGTAAAACTGAAAATTAGATTAAAATTAGAATTGGAGCACTCAGGCAAATCCCAAATTAGATTAGAATTAGAAAGAGCCGCATTTTGTTCTAAATCGACGAATTAGAAAACTAGAATTATCTAGTTGTCCAAGTCTGGCTATGCCCCTCCCAAGTATATTTTCCCTAAATAGAATAGCATGTCTCCCGACCGGTACGTGTGTCATTAACTGTAAAAATTCCATATTTCACAAATCACAATCATGAATCCACCTGCAAACATAAATAAACCTTGTAAAAAAACACATCTACACTCTACAGCTTACAGCATGGGTCGGCAACCTACGGCCCGCGGACCGCATCCGGCCCACGGCCTCTTTGACAAAATAGACACGAATCCTTTTCAAATACCTTTTCAGTATTTTAACTACATAAGATTTTCGCGATTCGCGCGAATGATCTTTGCACGTCCGGTTTGTTTACGTTTTGATACTGTCTTTTGAACTAGATCCGCTTATTTGCCGTTGCGGCGTGTAAGGCTGCCAAGTTCGTCGCGGACAAACAGTAAACGTATTCAAAAATAGTGGACATAATTTTTTTAACATATTTTTATTTTCGGCCTTGTATAGGCTACACACAAAAAATAATTAGTCTAGTGGGAAATGTTAAAAAAACAGAGTAAAAGCGGGATTTTAGTATTAGTTGTTTTATGACTTACATTGTGCCGAGAGATGTTCAAAGACTCTTATCCAAATTGGATTTTATCTAATTCTGCAGTTTATATTGGGTAATTGGAAAAGCTAATAATTTTGTTTGACCATGGCTGGTTGCACCTAATTGTACATCAAGGGTGAAGGAAAAGCAGGACTGCGGAGTCGGACTCGGTTTGTTTTGCTGGAGTCGGACTCGGGACTCTAGTAAGACCACGTAAAACTACCCGAAGTCCGACATGCGCACGAGCAGTACCAAATTTCAAGGCTGATGGCCGCCAACTGGAAAATTGTAAAAGTGGAATAGCATATGGTAAAATATTTTTCAACCATGTATTGTGAGTTATTGAGTTATACGACACCCATATAAGTGTATTTCTGAATATTCACGTTACTTTAGTTACGTAAGGCTGTAGAGCAGTGGTCGGCAAACTTTTTACGTCGCGGCCCAAAGTACTCTTTTAAAGCTATAGAATGCCCACTACGAAAACAGTGGCAAATATTTATTTTAAGGTGGAGTCATTAGAATGACGTAACAAAGTTAGAAAAACTTGTTTTTTTTTCGAACATACTCTTGTGCAAATATGAAGTTAAAAAACAGTTGAATTGCGGGTGGATAAAAAAAATTGGTTGGTTAGTTTTAAATTGTCAAAACTTCAATGAAAAGGATGCATAACACATACGGCACATAAAATGTTTCTAATATTGCTCAAAATAACGGTATTTATAGAATAATTTAACACAAACTGGATTATACACAGTACGCAATAAATTATAGAATATCGCGTTTGGATGGAATAGATTTCAGTATAACGCTATAAAAGTACACAAAAATCAATACATTGGATGTCAAGTAACGTCGTAGTTTAAGTAATTTAAGAAATGTGTATGTTGTTCTCGACCAACCAGTGTGGTATTATGTAACTAAAGCAAGTTTATCGCGCGAAACGCAAAAAAATGCGTCTATTTGGTTTTAGCACCTTAAACATCTACTGAATAAGAGATTAACACTATGAATTAGGGGTGTTCAAATGATTTATACCACAGTCAAACCTGACAACATGATGATCCACCAAATACGAATAGTAAACATATTGGACACGCTTTAATTTTTATGGTGCTTCATTTATGTAAATGTACCCTACAACGTATGGGCCGGGGTCGGCAAACTTTTTCTAGTCGAGGGCCAACACCAAACTCAGAAAGGTCTTTATGGGCCGCACAAAATGTTAACTGAGAAAACTAAAATGTTAGAACAACTTCAGGCGGACCCAGGATATTTTTTTTCACTTTAACTAGATTTGTGGAGGCCGTTTAAAGTGTTGGCGCAAAGCGCGAAAAAGGGCGTTTGTTGGGTTTAAAAGTCGAGCCCAAACGTCGTCATCCATACTAGTAATAAAAAGTGTAATAAAACTGCTTTGAAGAAACGCGATAACTTAAAATAGTGCCAGCTGTAGGTATTGGTAGCATAGTTTCATAGAACTGCTTTTTTGAAGCTAGCCTAGAACCCTATTGATTTTTTATCGCCTTGTATCGATAACGTTATGCTTCGCTAATTGATCATTTTTTTAGTTTCTTGGCAATATCCTTATCTCTCAGTTACTTCATTAATACGTCATTTACTGTTTGAATAAATCGGGTTTGCGGCAGTCACGGCATAGATTAAGGCAGTGGTCTCGAACCTGTGGGTCCCTACCCCAAGTGAGGTCGCCTAAAATTTTTGTGGGGTCGCCATAACTCACCATATTCGTAATGTTTTAGTACGATTTATGTATTTAGTTTTCTTTACAATGAGGTCCCACTAATAAACGTGACTGAGTGCATCTTCTACATAAAAATTGCTGTGTTTAGCTCTTAAGAGCTGCTATATCAGTTAACGCACATTTGAAAAATTAAAAAAAAAAAATTTGTGGTTTTTGATTTAGCGCAGCAAATGTCGCACTTTTTCTAAAACTACACCAAGTTACATGTACAAGTGTGTCAAACGTAGACAGTAGACCAGTGGTTCTCAATCTGAGGGTCGCGACCCCCAATGGGGTCGCAAGGGGTTGTCTAGGGGGGTCGCCATGTGGAATTCCATAAAGAAAATAATTAAGAATTAGGCAATATGAACTAAAATTTAGCACTATAGAACGGTCATGTTCAAATGGCGGATCGCGATCCGGTTCCGGATCTTTTCAGCGTTTTGTGCGGATCTGCTAATGTAGTCTCAGTGTTTTCATGTGAATACCAATTGTCATTGTTAATGAATTTTGTAAAAATGCATAGAACAAGGCTCCCTAATGCGAATCTTTGTAAGCGTTTGAGGATATCAGGCAGCGACAGAAAGCCCCAACTTGATGCTATTGTAAGACCTAAAGTTTAAAACAGGGGTTGGCAACCTACGACCCGCGGGCCGGATGCGCCCCGCCCAAAGAGATTATAACCATGAGGACAAACTGTGACGTAGCCCATTGTTCTACTTTCGACAGCGTTCCGCTCTAGTGCATAATAGTAACACGTAAACAACTTGGCTTGACTTGCATGTTGGTGAGCTAAAATTTTGGAGCAACCGGCTTATATGTATTAAGGTTCGACATTTCTGACAGGTTAAAAGTTATGTTTGAATTAGGTGCCAAACTTTCATTGCCGAATTTCGTGTGAACACACTTAACAAAGCCTGTAGTGCATACAATATCAGCTGACCATAAGTACTATATAATATGGTAACACACTCGTTGGCGCGCCAACGTCGTCCAGTTAATGACTGCGGAAGCGTACAACGCGTTGCTGTAGAGTAGACCACTGGTTCCAAACCGGGGTGCCGGAGAGGAATTTACATTTTTTTATTATTACTAGTAAGCCTTTTAGTACAACTTTTTGTGTTCGCTTATATATAGTAGAGTACGGTACAATAAACAAAATATTACAATATTGTTTAAAGTTATTTTTATTGCCCCAGTTTCGTTTAATTTAGCATTACAGTAAAACATTTAAAGAAAATTAAAGTAGGGATCTTGTAATATAATTTAGTATTCTTTAGTTTTGGTGGAATATTAACATTACACATTTAGGTACCAGTTTAGTGGATAGGGTTCGATGAACACATCAGTGTGTAATTGTTCATTTAAAAAAGGAAAGAACCAGATTATGCAGCTTTGTAATCTGTTAAAATTAAATGTAATAATAACATTTATTCTTTTACAACCAGTTATCCAATCAAATTTAAACTGAATAAAGATATATATATTTAAGCTGTTTACAAGATGTCACCTACTTCTATACATTGGCTTTGCTATTCATTCAGCTACAACCTCCAGCAGTTAGCTCCAAACTTTTGCTATCAGCTATTAGGGAGAAAAAAAAAATACTTTTCGCAAACTTACATTGAAAATGACAAAAATATCTATTTCAAACAGGGCTGCGGAGTCGGTTAAAAATAACCCTAGTCTGACTCCGGTTAAATGTGGCATTTCTTCGAGTCCTGAGTCCACCCCTGACTAAACAGCCTGTATTCTGCCAATTTGCGTAACCAAAATAACATGGATATTCAGCTATCCACTTATAGGGGTGTCGTATAATTCATTCACTCATAATACATGGTTGGAAAATATTCCACCACATGCTATTGCACCTTTACAATTTTCAGTTGGCGGTCATATTAGTTTACTGCGCATGTCAGACTCGGGACTCGGTCTTACTCGAGTCCCGAGTCTGACTCCAGCAAAACAAACCAAGTGTTGTCAAATATGCAATTTTGCGTGTTTGGAGCACACCAATCTGCCAGTCTGATTATTATCGCTCGATTTTATTTGTGCACAATTTGGTGATAGCAGAAAAAGCCTGAACAATTGCCAGTCGGAATTTGTGTAAAGCAGTTTCATATGTTATCCACAAGAGAATAGAGTTTCACATTAATTAATAGTCTTCTTACAGCACAACAAATGGTAAAAGGGTGGAAAATTTGAAGGAATTTATTGTGTTTTACTCTTTAAATAATCTGCTCATTCTGTGACCAGAGCTTTTTAAGTGGAGGTTCCCAATCAGTTTTCCAACCTGTATAATAGACAAATAGTGTAACATACTAAATTGAAAAAAATATTTTAAATAAATAAATACTTAAAATCTGCCAGCAAGTCACAAACAAAACATTGGTAAAATTACTCGGAAGTTTTGTATACCTAGACCAGGGCTCCCCAACTGGGGGTTGCTCATGGAGTTAAATTTTATACAAAGTGCTACATTCATAAAATTGTTATTTTTTCTGTTTGGTATGTTAATAGCAAATTATGTAATGCACATTACTTAATTTCAATAAATGCATGCCAAAGTAGACAGACATTGAGAAATGTTATGCTTTAAACCGTTAAACCTAGTGGTTAAAAATTTTAATATAATAAAAGCGGTCACAGCCTGAAAACTTTGGGTAGCCCTAAACTAGATAAACTTTACCCATGGACAGATAGCAGTTTAAAGTTTTGAAGTAAAATAAATACTCTAAACTGGTTTGCATTACACTATGATCTCATTGTCGCAATAATCTTACCAGAGGTTTATTGTATCTTTGAGGAATGACTGACTATTTTTTTGTACTGTTGATATGTCTTTAAGCAATGTCCAACATAATCCCAGAATGGCTGAATCACAGTTATGGACGAATATGTGTTGTTATTATAGTTTAACTAGTAAATATGAGCAAGTTCTAAAAAAATAAACCAAGTGGATAAGTTTAACATTATAATAACATACTCCAATGCTGAGCAATCAAATATAATAGCACTTTTTTATATGGAAGTGCACAAGCAAAAAAAATCAAATTAAAGTTTTTTTACTAAAATTTGACCTCCAGCCGTCTCCTGAAGCCCACATTATCACTATTTTTTATCACTAGCACAAACACTAGCAATATGCTTGTTTACCAATAATTAACCATTTGACAACGATTTTAGAAACACAGTTCAAATCATACATAATTAATCAGGCTGATTGTAACTGACATTCGGAAACCTAATATTTTGAATGATGAAGGTTCAAACGGTTATTTGCAGAAGCAGAAGCAAAATACAAAAAATAATAAATTGTCATCAACCTTAAACAAAATAATGGCTTGCCTTTAGTCAAGGAATAATAAATAAGAGTTGCATACTTAAAAAAACGGTATCAATAACATCAATACAAAAAGTGCATTTCTGTATTGGTAAAAAATAATACTGGGTGATCTCTAGTGGTAATGTTGTGTTTTTGCTGCCTATTTTAACTGCCTAATTAATACACAACGTTTGAAGTCATGTAAAACTAAAGTACAACAAGGTTTTTAAACAAACTGAATTTGCAAAAAGTTGATAGTGTGCCATAGAACGCTATCTGGGCAAAACCTTTTTTTTTTGTGTGTTTTATGGTTACTCCACAACACTCAAAAGATATATAATTAACAACAATCTAGGATATTTAATATTCTTTAAATTTAGAAAAACCCTGGAGATTGTACTTTAAATATTCCTAGTAATTAATTATTTACCCTTTAGCAGCATGGATGCAAAAAGGACCAAATATTGAGGGGTTCACAAACTTTTTTGTGGCGTGTAGTTGCTTTTGTATTTCTCTTTAAATCGTTTGTTTCCTGTTCATCGTTTGTTTCCTGTTCCACTCTGACTTCCATAGGCTACCAAATATTAAACAGGTAGTTCTGGGCTAAATCATTTTTGTTAATTTTTTTTTCATTTTCTCCTGTTTATAATTTCACTTAAATTTACATTTCTATTTTGAGTACACACATCAGATGTTTGTTGCAAGTATTAAAAAGAACTTTAGATAGCAAAAACGTCAAGTAAATTGATGGATTTCATTTTCATTTTAGGTCTTTATTATTTTCTAATATGAGTTCTAATTATCCCAAAATTTATTTAGGTAGCGCTAGGCTAAATTAAATCCGTATTCATTTTATGTCTTCATTATTCTCTAGTATGAGTTCTAATTATCCCAAAATTTATTTAGGTAGCACTAGGCTAAAATAAATCCGTATTCATTTTGTGTCTTCATTATTCTCTAGTATGAGTTCTAATTATCCCAAAATTTATTTAGGTAGCACTAGGCTAAAATAAAGCCGTATTCATTTTAGGTCTTCATAATTCTTCAGTGTGTGTTTCTTAACATCATTCCAAACTTTATTTAGGTATAGCACTAGGCTAAATTAAATCCGTATTCATTTTATGTCTTCATTATTCTCTAGTATGAGTTCTAATTGTCCCAAAATTTATTTACGAAGCACTAGGCTAAATTAAATCTGTATTCATTTTAGTTCTTCATAATTCTTCAGTGTGAGATTTTTAACATCATCCCAAAATTTACTTAAGTAGCCCTAGGCTAAAATAAAACCTTGGTCAATTTAGGTCTTCATAATTCTTCAGTGTGAGTTTTTTAACATCATCCCAAAGTTAGCTTAAGTAGCACTAAGCTTAATTCAATCCGTATTCATTTTAGGTCTTCATAATTCTTCAGTGTGTTTTTCTTAACATCATCCCAAACTTTATTTAGGTAGCACTAGGCTAAATTCAATCCGTATTCATTTTATGTCTTCATTATTCTCTAGTATGAGTTCTAATTGTCCCAAAATTTATTTACGAAGCACTAGGCTAAATTAAATCTGTATTCATTTTAGTTCTTCATAATTCTTCAGTGTGAGATTTTTAACATCATCCCAAAATTTACTTAAGTAGCACTAGGCTAAAATAAATCCGTATTCAGTTTAGGTCTTCACAATTCGTCAGTGTGAGTTTTTTGACATCATCTAAAAACTCATTTAGTTAGCACTAGGCTAAATTAAATCCGTATTCATTTTAGGTCTTCATTATTCTCCAGTGTGAGTTTGTTTTTACATTTTTTCTGAAATTTACTTAGGTAGCACTAGTCTAAATTAAATCCACATTGATTTGTTTTTATTTAATTACTTTAACATATTCCACATGAATTCTGTTGACAGCCAAATTTTAGGCAATATTAGGCTATATAATTTTTTGTTTTATGGTTGTTCCTGTTTTATCCTGATTGTTTTGTAATTTCTCTTTAAACCATTTCTTTCTGTTCACCTTCATAGGCAACCAAATATTAGACAGGTAGTACTAGGCTAAATAATTTTGTTAATTTTGTCGTTGTTTTCATTTTCTCCTGTTCATAGTTTCTCTTAGATTTACATTTCTGTTTTAAGAGTACACACATTAGATGTTTGTTGCAAGTATCAAAAAGCATTTTAGATAGTAAAAACGCCAAGTAAATTGATGGATTTTATTTTCATTTTAGGTCTTCATTATTCTCTAGTATGAGTTCTAATTGTCCCAAAATTTGTTGAGGCAGCACTAGGCTAAATCAAATCCGTATTCAATTTAGGTCTTCATAATTCTTCAGTGTGAGTTTTTTTAACATCATCCCAAAATTTATTTAGATAGTGCTAGGCTGAATTAAATCAGTATTCATTTTAGGTCTTCATAATTCTTCAGTGTGTGTTTCTTAACATCATCCCAATCTTTATTTAGGTAGCATTAGGCTAAATTAAATCCGTATTCATTATAGGTCCTCATTATTCTCTAGTATGAGTTCTAATTGTCCCAAAGTTTATTTAGGTAGCACTAGGCTAAATTAAATCTGTATTCATTTTAGTTCTTCATAATTCTTCAGTGTGAGATTTTTAACATCATCCCAAAATTTACTTAAGTAGCACTAGGCTAAAACAAATCCGTATTCATTTTTGGTCTTCACAATTCGTCAGTGTGAGTTTTTTGACAACATCCCAAAATTCATTTAGTTAGCATTAGGCTAAATTAAATCCGTATTCCTTGTAGGTCTTCATAAATTCTTCAGTGTGAGTTTTTTTAACATCACCCCAAAATGTATTTAGGTAATACTAGACCAAATTCAATCCGTATTCATTTTAGGTCTTCATAATTCTTCAGTGTGTGTTTCTTAACATCATCCCAAACTTTATTTAGGTAGCACTAGGCTAAATTAAATCCGTATTCATTTTATGTCTTCATTATTCTCTAGTATGAGTTCTAATTGTCCCAAAATTTATTTACGAAGCACTAGGCTAAATTAAATCTGTATTCATTTTAGTTCTTCATAATTCTTCAGTGTGAGATTTTTAACATCATCCCAAAATTTACTTAAGTAGCACTAGGCTAAAATAAATCCGTATTCATTTTAGGTCTTCACAATTCGTCATTGTGAGTTTTGTGACATCATCCCAAAATTCATTTAGTTAGCACTAGGCTAAATTAAATCCGTATTCATTTTAGGTCTTCATTATTCTCCAGTGTGAGTTTGTTTTTACATTTTTTCTGAAATTTACTTAGGTAGCACTAGTCTAAATTAAATCCACATTGATTTGTTTTTATTTAATTACTTTAACATATTCCACATGAATTCTGTTGACAGCCAAATTTTAGGCAATATTAGGCTATATAATTTTTTGTTTTATGGTTGTTCCTGTTTTGTCCTGATTGTTTTGTAATTTCTCTTTAAACCATTTCTTTCTGTTCACCTTCATAGGCAACCAAATATTAGACAGGTAGTACTAGGCTAAATAATTTTGTCGTTGTTTTCATTTTCTCCTGTTCATAGTTTCTCTTAAATTTACATGTCTGTTTTAAGAGTACACACATTAGATGTTTGTTGCAAGTATCAAAAAGCACTTTAGATAGTAAAAACGCCAAGTAAATTGATGGATTTTATTTTCATTTTAGGTCTTCACTATTCTCTAGTATGAGTTCTAATTGTCCCAAAATTTGTTGAGGCAGCACTAGGCTAAATCAAATCCGTATTCAATTTAGGTCTTCATAATTCTTCAGTGTGAGTTTTTTTAACATCATCCCAAAATTTATTTAGATAGTGCTAGGCTAAATTAAATCAGTATTCATTTTAGGTCTTCACAATTCGTCAGTGTGAGTTTTTTGACATCATCCCAAAATTCATTTAGTTAGCACTCGGCTAAAATAAATTCGTATTAATTTTAGTCTTTATAATTCTTCAGTGTGAGTTTTTTAACATCTTTCCAAAGTTTACTTAAGTAGCACTAGGCTAAAATAAATCCGTATTCATTTTAGGTCTTCATAATTCTTCAGTGTGTGTTTCTTAACATCATCCCAAACTTTATTTAGGTAGTACTAGGCTAAAATAAAACCTTGTTCATTTTAGGTCTTCATAATTCTTCAGTGTGTGTTTCTTAACATCATCCCAAACTTTATTTAGGTAGCACTAGGCTAAATTAAATCCGTATTCATTTTAGGTCTTCATTATTCTCTAGTATGAGTTCTAATTGTCCCAAAGTTTATTTAGGTAGCAGTAGGCTAAATTAAATCTGTATTCATTTTAGTTCTTCATAATTCTTCAGTGTGAGATTTTTAACATCATCCCAAAATTTACTTAAGTAGCACTAGGCTAAAACAAATCCGTATTCATTTTTGGTCTTCACAATTCGTCAGTGTGAGTTTTTTGACATCATCCCAAAATTCATTTAGTTGGCATTAGGCTAAATTAAATCTGTATTCATTTTAGTTCTTCATAATTCTTCAGTGTGAGATTTTTAACATCATCCCAAAATTTACTTAAGTAGCACTAGTCTAAATTAAATCCACATTGATTTGTTTTTATTTAATTACGTTAACATATTCCACATGAATTCTGTTGACAGCCAAATTTTAGGCAATATTAGGCTATATAATTTTTTGTTTTATGGTTGTTCCTGTTTTGTCCTGATTGTTTTGTAATTTCTCTTTAAACCATTTCTTTCTGTTCACCTTCATAGGCAACCAAATATTAGACAGGTAGTACTAAGCTAAATAATTTTGTCGTTGTTTTCATTTTCTCCTGTTCATAGTTTCTCTTAAATTTACATTTCTCTTTTGAGAGTGCACATATTAGATGTTTGTTGCAAGTATCGAAAATCACTTTAGATAGTAAAAACGTGAAGTAAATTGATGGATTTTATTTTCATTTTAGGTCTTCATTATTCTCTAGTATGAGTTCTAATTGTCCCAAAATTTATTTAGGCAGTACTAGACTAAATTAAATCCGTATTCATTTTAGGTCTTCATAATTCTTCGGTGTTGAGTTTTTTAACATCATCACAAAATAAATTTAGGTAGTACTAGGCTAAAATAAGTTCGTATTCATTTTAGGTCTTCACAATTCTTCAGTGTGATTAATTAGCACTTAGGCTAAATGAAATCCGTATTCATTTTAGGTCTTCATAATTCTTCAGTGTGAGTTTTTTAACATCATCCCAAAATTTATTTAGGTAATACTAGACTAAATTAAATCCGTATTCATTTTAGGACTTCATAATTCTTCAGTGTGAGATTTTTAACATCATCCCAAAATATATTTAGGTAGTACTAGGCTAAAATAAGTTCGTATTCATTTTAGGTCTTCATAATTCTTCAGTGTGATTAAGTAGCACTTAGGCTAAATGAAATCCGTATTCATTTTAGGTCTTCATAATTCTTCAGTGTGAGTTTTTTACCATCATCCCAAACTTTATTTAGGTAGCACGTACTAGGCTAAATTAAATCCGTATTCATTTCAGGTCTTCATTATTCTCCAGTGTGAATCTTTTTAGCACCATCCCAAATTTTATTTAGGTAGCACTAGGCTAAATTAAATCCGTATTCATTTTAGGTCTTCATAATTTTCAGTGTGACCTTTCTAACATAATCCCAAACTTTATTTAGGTAGCACTAGGCTAAATTAAATCCGTATTCATTTTATGTCTTCATTATTTTCTAGTATGAGTTCAAATTATCCCAAAATTTATTTAGGTAGCACTAGGCTAAAATATATCCGTATTCATTTTAGGTCTTCATAATTCTCCAGTGTGTGTTTCTTAACATCATCCCAAACTTTATTTAGGTAGCACTAGGCTAAAATAAAACCTTGTTCATTTTAGGTCTTCATAATTCTTCAGTGTGTGTTTCTTAACATCATCCCAAACTTTATTTAGGTAGCACTAGGCTAAAATAAAACCTTGTTCATTTTAGGTCTTCATAATTCTTCAGTGTGTGTTTCTTAACATCATCCCAAACTTTATTTAGGTAGCACTAGGCTAAATTAAATCCGTATTCATTTTAGGTCTTCATTATTCTCTAGTATGAGTTCTAATTGTCCCAAAATTTATTTAGGTAGCACTAGGCTAAATTAAATCTGTATTCATTTTAGTTCTTCATAATTCTTCAGTGTGAGATTTTTAACATCATCCCAAAATTTACTTAAGTAGCCCTAGGCTAAAATAAAACCTTGTTCATTTTAGGTCTTCATAATTCTTCAGTGTGAGTTTTTTAACATCATTCCAAAGTTAGCTTAAGTAGCACTCAGCTTAATTAAATCCGTATTCATTTTAGGTCTTCATAATTCTCCAGTGTGTGTTTCTTAACATCATCCCAAACTTTATTTAGGTAGCACTAGGCTAAAATAAAACCTTGTTCATTTTAGGTCTTCATAATTCTTCAGTGTGTGTTTCTTAACATCATCCCAAACTTTATTTAGGTAGCACTAGGCTAAAATAAAACCTTGTTCATTTTAGGTCTTCATAATTCTTCAGTGTGTGTTTCTTAACATCATCCCAAACTTTATTTAGGTAGCACTAGGCTAAATTAAATCCGTATTCATTTTATGTCTTCATTATTCTCTAGTATGAGTTCTAATTGTCCCAAAATTTATTTACGAAGCACTAGGCTAAATTAAATCTGTATTCATTTTAGTTCTTCATAATTCTTCAGTGTGAGATTTTTAACATCATCCCAAAATTTACTTAAGTAGCACTAGGCTAAAATAAATCCGTATTCAGTTTAGGTCTACACAATTCGTCAGTGTGAGTTTTTTGACATCATCTAAAAATTCATTTAGTTAGCACTAGGCTAAATTAAATCCGTATTCATTTTAGGTCTTCATTATTCTCCAGTGTGAGTTTGTTTTTACATTTTTTCTGAAATTTACTTAGGTAGCACTAGTCTAAATTAAATCCACATTGATTTGTTTTTATTTAATTACTTTAACATATTCCACATGAATTCTGTTGACAGCCAAATTTTAGGCAATATTAGGCTATATAATTTTTTGTTTTATGGTTGTTCCTGTTTTGTCCTGATTGTTTTGTAATTTCTCTTTAAACCATTTCTTTCTGTTCACCTTCATAGGCAACCAAATATTAGACAGGTAGTATTAGGCTAAATAATTTTGTTAATTTTGTCGTTGTTTTCATTTTCTCCTGTTCATAGTTTCTCTTAAATTTACATTTCTGTTTTAAGAGTACACACATTAGATGTTTGTTGCAAGTATCAAAAAGCACTTTAGATAGTAAAAACGCCAAGTAAATTGATGGATTTTATTTTCATTTTAGGTCTTCATTATTCTCTAGTATGAGTTCTAATTGTCCCAAAATTTGTTGAGGCAGCACTAGGCTAAATCAAATCCGTATTCAATTTAGGTCTTCATAATTCTTCAGTGTGAGTTTTTTTAACATCATCCCAAAATTTATTTAGATAGTGCTAGGCTGAATTAAATCAGTATTCATTTTAGGTCTTCATAATTCTTCAGTGTGTGTTTCTTAACATCATCCCAAACTTTATTTAGGTAGCATTAGGCTAAATTAAATCCGTATTCATTTTAGGTCTTCATTATTCTCTAGTATGAGTTCTAATTGTCCCAAAGTTTATTTAGGTAGCACTAGGCTAAATTAAATCTGGATTCATTTTAGTTCTTCATAATTCTTCAGTGTGAGATTTTTAACATCATCCCAAAATTTACTTAAGTAGCACTGGGCTAAAATAAAACCTTGTTCATTTTAGGTCTTCACAATTCGTCAGTGTGAGTTTTTTGAAATCATCCCAAAATTTATTTAGGTAGCACTAGGCTAAATTAAATCCGTATTCATTTTAGGTCTTCATAATTCTTCAGTGTGATTTAGTAGCACTTAGGCAAAATTAAATCCGTATTCATTTTAGGTCTTCACAATTCTTCAGTGTGAGTTTTTTAACATCATCCCAAACTTTATTTAGGTAGCACTAGGCTAAATTCAATCCGCATTCATTTTAGGTCTTCATTATTCTCCAGTGTGAGTTTGTTTTTACATTTTTTCTGAAATTTACTTAGGTAGCACTAGTCTAAATTAAATCCACATTGATTTGTTTTTATTTAATTACTTTAACATATTCCACATGAATTCTGTTGACAGCCAAATTTTAGGCAATATTAGGCTATATAATTTTTTGTTTTATGGTTGTTCCTGTTTTGTCCTGATTGTTTTGTAATTTCTCTTTAAACCATTTCTTTCTGTTCACCTTCATAGGCAACCAAATATTAGACAGGTAGTACTAGGCTAAATAATTTTGTCGTTGTTTTCATTTTCTCCTGTTCATAGTTTCTCTTAAATTTACATGTCTGTTTTAAGAGTACACACATTAGATGTTTGTTGCAAGTATCAAAAAGCACTTTAGATAGTAAAAACGCCAAGTAAATTGATGGATTTTATTTTCATTTTAGGTCTTCACTATTCTCTAGTATGAGTTCTAATTGTCCCAAAATTTGTTGAGGCAGCACTAGGCTAAATCAAATCCGTATTCAATTTAGGTCTTCATAATTCTTCAGTGTGAGTTTTTTTAACATCATCCCAAAATTTATTTAGATAGTGCTAGGCTAAATTAAATCAGTATTCATTTTAGGTCTTCACAATTCGTCAGTGTGAGTTTTTTGACATCATCCCAAAATTCATTTAGTTAGCACTCGGCTAAAATAAATTCGTATTAATTTTAGTCTTTATAATTCTTCAGTGTGAGTTTTTTAACATCTTTCCAAAGTTTACTTAAGTAGCACTAGGCTAAAATAAATCCGTATTCATTTTAGGTCTTCATAATTCTTCAGTGTGTGTTTCTTAACATCATCCCAAACTTTATTTAGGTAGTACTAGGCTAAAATAAAACCTTGTTCATTTTAGGTCTTCATAATTCTTCAGTGTGTGTTTCTTAACATCATCCCAAACTTTATTTAGGTAGCACTAGGCTAAATTAAATCCGTATTCATTTTAGGTCTTCATTATTCTCTAGTATGAGTTCTAATTGTCCCAAAGTTTATTTAGGTAGCAGTAGGCTAAATTAAATCTGTATTCATTTTAGTTCTTCATAATTCTTCAGTGTGAGATTTTTAACATCATCCCAAAATTTACTTAAGTAGCACTAGGCTAAAACAAATCCGTATTCATTTTTGGTCTTCACAATTCGTCAGTGTGAGTTTTTTGACATCATCCCAAAATTCATTTAGTTGGCATTAGGCTAAATTAAATCCGTATTCCTTTTAGGTCTTCATAAATTCTTCAGTGTGAGTTTGTTTTTACATTTTTTCTGAAATTTACTTAGGTAGCACTAGTCTAAATTAAATCCACATTGATTTGTTTTTATTTAATTACGTTAACATATTCCACATGAATTCTGTTGACAGCCAAATTTTAGGCAATATTAGGCTATATAATTTTTTGTTTTATGGTTGTTCCTGTTTTGTCCTGATTGTTTTGTAATTTCTCTTTAAACCATTTCTTTCTGTTCACCTTCATAGGCAAC
Organism: Ascidiella aspersa; assembly: GCF_963924565.1. Lineage (NCBI taxonomy): Eukaryota > Metazoa > Chordata > Ascidiacea > Phlebobranchia > Ascidiidae > Ascidiella > Ascidiella aspersa. The sequence goes on along the minus strand of NC_139451.1, from coordinate 17,146,605 downwards.
CAAATATTAGACAGGTAGTACTAAGCTAAATAATTTTGTCGTTGTTTTCATTTTCTCCTGTTCATAGTTTCTCTTAAATTTACATTTCTCTTTTGAGAGTGCACATATTAGATGTTTGTTGCAAGTATCGAAAATCACTTTAGATAGTAAAAACGTGAAGTAAATTGATGGATTTTATTTTCATTTTAGGTCTTCATTATTCTCTAGTATGAGTTCTAATTGTCCCAAAATTTATTTAGGCAGTACTAGACTAAATTAAATCCGTATTCATTTTAGGTCTTCATAATTCTTCGGTGTTGAGTTTTTTAACATCATCACAAAATAAATTTAGGTAGTACTAGGCTAAAATAAGTTCGTATTCATTTTAGGTCTTCACAATTCTTCAGTGTGATTAATTAGCACTTAGGCTAAATGAAATCCGTATTCATTTTAGGTCTTCATAATTCTTCAGTGTGAGTTTTTTAACATCATCCCAAAATTTATTTAGGTAATACTAGACTAAATTAAATCCGTATTCATTTTAGGACTTCATAATTCTTCAGTGTGAGATTTTTAACATCATCCCAAAATATATTTAGGTAGTACTAGGCTAAAATAAGTTCGTATTCATTTTAGGTCTTCATAATTCTTCAGTGTGATTAAGTAGCACTTAGGCTAAATGAAATCCGTATTCATTTTAGGTCTTCATAATTCTTCAGTGTGAGTTTTTTACCATCATCCCAAACTTTATTTAGGTTGCACGTACTAGGCTAAATTAAATCCGTATTCATTTCAGGTCTTCATTATTCTCCAGTGTGAATCTTTTTAGCACCATCCCAAATTTTATTTAGGTAGCACTAGGCTAAATTAAATCCGTATTCATTTTAGGTCTTCATAATTTTCAGTGTGACCTTTCTAACATAATCCCAAACTTTATTTAGGTAGCACTAGGCTAAATTAAATCCGTATTCATTTTATGTCTTCATTATTTTCTAGTATGAGTTCAAATTATCCCAAAATTTATTTAGGTAGCACTAGGCTAAAATATATCCGTATTCATTTTAGGTCTTCATAATTCTCCAGTGTGTGTTTCTTAACATCATCCCAAACTTTATTTAGGTAGCACTAGGCTAAAATAAAACCTTGTTCATTTTAGGTCTTCATAATTCTTCAGTGTGTGTTTCTTAACATCATCCCAAACTTTATTTAGGTAGCACTAGGCTAAATTAAATCCGTATTCATTTTAGGTCTTCATTATTCTCTAGTATGAGTTCTAATTGTCCCAAAATTTATTTAGGTAGCACTAGGCTAAATTAAATCTGTATTCATTTTAGTTCTTCATAATTCTTCAGTGTGAGATTTTTAACATCATCCCAAAATTTACTTAAGTAGCCCTAGGCTAAAATAAAACCTTGTTCATTTTAGGTCTTCATAATTCTTCAGTGTGAGTTTTTTAACATCATTCCAAAGTTAGCTTAAGTAGCACTCAGCTTAATTAAATCCGTATTCATTTTAGGTCTTCATAATTCTCCAGTGTGTGTTTCTTAACATCATCCCAAACTTTATTTAGGTAGCACTAGGCTAAAATAAAACCTTGTTCATTTTAGGTCTTCATAATTCTTCAGTGTGTGTTTCTTAACATCATCCCAAACTTTATTTAGGTAGCACTAGGCTAAAATAAAACCTTGTTCATTTTAGGTCTTCATAATTCTTCAGTGTGTGTTTCTTAACATCATCCCAAACTTTATTTAGGTAGCACTAGGCTAAATTAAATCCGTATTCATTTTATGTCTTCATTATTCTCTAGTATGAGTTCTAATTGTCCCAAAATTTATTTACGAAGCACTAGGCTAAATTAAATCTGTATTCATTTTAGTTCTTCATAATTCTTCAGTGTGAGATTTTTAACATCATCCCAAAATTTACTTAAGTAGCACTAGGCTAAAATAAATCCGTATTCAGTTTAGGTCTACACAATTCGTCAGTGTGAGTTTTTTGACATCATCTAAAAATTCATTTAGTTAGCACTAGGCTAAATTAAATCCGTATTCATTTTAGGTCTTCATTATTCTCCAGTGTGAGTTTGTTTTTACATTTTTTCTGAAATTTACTTAGGTAGCACTAGTCTAAATTAAATCCACATTGATTTGTTTTTATTTAATTACTTTAACATATTCCACATGAATTCTGTTGACAGCCAAATTTTAGGCAATATTAGGCTATATAATTTTTTGTTTTATGGTTGTTCCTGTTTTGTCCTGATTGTTTTGTAATTTCTCTTTAAACCATTTCTTTCTGTTCACCTTCATAGGCAACCAAATATTAGACAGGTAGTATTAGGCTAAATAATTTTGTTAATTTTGTCGTTGTTTTCATTTTCTCCTGTTCATAGTTTCTCTTAAATTTACATTTCTGTTTTAAGAGTACACACATTAGATGTTTGTTGCAAGTATCAAAAAGCACTTTAGATAGTAAAAACGCCAAGTAAATTGATGGATTTTATTTTCATTTTAGGTCTTCATTATTCTCTAGTATGAGTTCTAATTGTCCCAAAATTTGTTGAGGCAGCACTAGGCTAAATCAAATCCGTATTCAATTTAGGTCTTCATAATTCTTCAGTGTGAGTTTTTTTAACATCATCCCAAAATTTATTTAGATAGTGCTAGGCTGAATTAAATCAGTATTCATTTTAGGTCTTCATAATTCTTCAGTGTGTGTTTCTTAACATCATCCCAAACTTTATTTAGGTAGCATTAGGCTAAATTAAATCCGTATTCATTTTAGGTCTTCATTATTCTCTAGTATGAGTTCTAATTGTCCCAAAGTTTATTTAGGTAGCACTAGGCTAAATTAAATCTGTATTCATTTTAGTTCTTCATAATTCTTCAGTGTGAGATTTTTAACATCATCCCAAAATTTACTTAAGTAGCACTAGGCTAAAACAAATGCGTATTCATTTTTGGTCTTCACAATTCGTCAGTGTGAGTTTTTTGACATCATCCCAAAATTCATTTAGTTAGCATTAGGCTAAATTAAATCCGTATTCCTTTTAGGTCTTCATAAATTCTTCAGTGTGAGTTTTTTAACATCATCCCAAAATTTATTTAGGTAATACTAGACCAAATTCAATCCGTATTCATTTTAGGTCTTCATATTTCTTCGATGTGAATTTTTTTAGCACCATCACAAATTTTATTTAGGTAGCACTAGGCTAAATTAAATCCGTATTCATTTTAGGTCTTCATCATTCTTCAGTGTGACCTTTTTAACATCATCCCAAACTTTATTTAGGTAGCCATAGGCTAAATTAAATCCGTATTCATTTTTTGTCTTCATTATTCTCTAGTATGAGTTCTAATTATCCCAAAATTTATTTGGGTAGCACTAGGCTAAATTAAATCCGTATTCATTTTAGGTCTTCATAATTCTTCATTGTGACTTTTTAACATCATCCCAAACTTTATTTAGGTAGCCATAGGCTAAATTAAATCCGTATTCATTTTATGTCTTCATTATTCTCTAGTATGAGTTCTAATTATCCCAAAATTTATTTAGGTAGCACTAGGCTAAATTAAATCTGGATTCATTTTAGTTCTTCATAATTCTTCAGTGTGAGATTTTTAACATCATCCCAAAATTTACTTAAGTAGCACTGGGCTAAAATAAAACCTTGTTCATTTTAGGTCTTCACAATTCGTCAGTGTGAGTTTTTTGAAATCATCCCAAAATTTATTTAGGTAGCACTAGGCTAAATTAAATCCGTATTCATTTTAGGTCTTCATAATTCTTCAGTGTGATTTAGTAGCACTTAGGCAAAATTAAATCCGTATTCATTTTAGGTCTTCACAATTCTTCAGTGTGAGTTTTTTAACATCATCCCAAACTTTATTTAGGTAGCACTAGGCTAAATTCAATCCGCATTCATTTCAGGTCTTCATTATTCTCCAGTGTGCGTTTGTTTTTACATTTTTCTGAAATTTACTTATGTAGCGCTAGGCTAAACTAAATCCGTATGGATTTGCTTTGATTTAATTACTTTAACATATTTCACACGAATTCTGTTGGCAACCAAATATTAGTCTTTATTATGCTACCTAATTTGTTGTTTTATGGTTGTTTCTATTTTGTCATGGTTGCTTTGTAATTTCACTTTAAATCATTTCTTTTTTGTTCACTTTTACCATGACTTCTATAGGTATCGAAACATTAGACAGGTAGTACTAGGCTAAATAGTTTTGATGATTTTGTCGTTGTTTTTATTTTCTCCTGTTCATAGTTTCTCAAATTTACATTTCTCTAGAGTACACGCATCAGATGTTTGTTGCAAGTATCAAAAAGGACTTTCGATAGTAAAAACATGAAGTAGATGAATGGATTTTATTTTCATTTTAGGTCTTTATTATTCTCCAGTATGAGTTTTTTTTAAATTGTTCTAAAATTTACAGGTAGACTCAAAGAGATTATAACCATGAGGACAAACTCTCACTTTTGCCTTTTTTCTTTTGCCTTTAAGCAATGCATTCTATTGTCGACAGCCGTCACGGTCTGATTCATAATAATCTTTTCCATTTAATCCTGTTATAAAAATGTACGCTTTTGGCGTAATCTGTTGTTTAATGACCCCTAGTCCTAATTTAAACCGTTTTCTGTTTACAAAATTGACTTGGTAGGACAGGCAAGGTTATCGCCAGTTGCTTGACACTTTCTTAGGACCCTACTGTACATTTTTGAAAAGTGTATTACTGTTAAAATTTACGCGATTGAGCTATGTCGTTGATTTCGGGGCTCTTTCCATTTGGTACGTAGAAAGTAACGCAAAAAACGGTCTACAAATGCCGCATAACGCAACGCACATTATTATTTTATTATTAATAATAATGCTCGACCAACCCAAACTCAAACCCGCACCGTAACCCAAATAATGTGAGTTGCGGTATGCGGTATTTGTTGACCTTTTTTGCGCTAGTTTCTATGTACCAAATCGATGCAGCGCCTTGGTTTCCACTTCTAGGCGTTAAGATTTCTGTGAGGAATTGCCTTATAAATTAAATTAATACCACTTAGTTTGTTGTAAATCTCAAGGTGCGGAACTCACTAAACTTAACTAGGCCTATATGGCGGTGTTAATTGTTAACTTCTTAATGTAAATGATATAGGTATTTTGCATTGTACACTGTACAGAGCCTATTTCAGAAAAAGCAACTTTTGGTAAATCAAACCCATAAATGAATTGGCTTTAGTGTACAAATTTTAGAAAAAATTGTAGAATTCCAAATTTGATGAGTGTGCCGCAAATTAAAATTATTTTTTGAGGTCGTCGCAAAAAAGTTTGCGAACCACTGCCTAAATTACTATTGGATTACAAATGTATCTATTTCAAAAAATACTGTTTAAGATCTCAAATTTAGCGGTGGGGTGCAGTGGTGCTATGCAGCTTGCGAAAAATTTTTGAATTTCAAATTTTGTCTGCCCCTTGGTGATAATTAAGCTTAAAAATTAGTAATTTGCCAGCTTTTCTTACATAAAATAAGTTGGAATAATAATTTTAATTTAAATAAACAAATTTGTTGTACTTGGTAAATGGTAACAGCCATTGCTCATTTAGGAAATGTTCTTTACGCAAATATATCCTTATCCTATAGAATATATACTTTCCATACAGTAATTTTTCTTTAGTATGCCAGTGTTCAGCGTGCAAATTAAATTTGTGCCGTACTGTTCTCTAAATAGTCTTCTATATACTTGTTCCAGTGTTACAAATTAAAACACATTGAAATTGATACCATAAACTGAAAATTAATACCAAATTCTTTGAAAACATCGTTCAAACGAAAATTTTTTGCACCTCGGTTTGCTGTGTGTAATATTTAACTAGCAAATATTATTGGTGGTGTGCTGTTTGTGAGAGTGAAGCAAGCAATTAGCATTTGTAAGGTAGTTACATTTGGAATCAGTAGTTACCAGATGTCACTGAATTCAGTAAATAATTTTGCAAATTATATTATATTTGATTGCTTAGTATTGGAGTATGTTATTATAATGTTAAACTTCTCCACTTGGTTTTTTTTTATAGAACTTGCTCATAGTTACTAGTTGAACTATAATAAGAACACATATTTGTCTGTAACTGTGATTCAGCCATTGGGATTATGTTGGACATTGCTTGAAGACATATCAACAGTACACTGGGAAAATATAAAAAATAGTCGGTCTATTCCTCAAAGATACGACAAAGGTAAGATTATTGTGACAATGAGATCATAGTGTAGTGCAAACCATTATAGAATAGAGTATTTATTTTACTTATAAACAAAACTTTAAACTGCTTACTGTCGATGGGCAAAGTTTATCTAGTTATGGCTACCCAAATTTTTCAGGCTGTGACCTCTTATTATATTAAACTTTTTGACCCCCTAGGTTTAACAGTTTAAAAAATGACATTTCTCGATGTTTCCTTTGGCATGCTTTTATTGTAGCAAACTGGTTCATTTAATGGTGTAATCGGAATAATGTAACCCTAACCCAGGGGTTCTTAAACTGGGGTCCGTGAACTGGTTTTAGGGGGTCCGTGAAGGCCTAATTCAAATATTAGTGTATATTTAAGAAGTTTGTGACATCAATTTATGACGTCATTTTCGAATTTGTTTTCCTACCGTGGTCCATGCAAGGCCCAAAAAAAATGTTAGGGGTCTGTGGTAAAAAAAGTTAAAGAACCCCTGCCCTAACCAAACCATTGCAGGATGCTCGCTGATTGTTGGTCACTTCTATTTCTTTAAAATAAACCCTGCATGCATTACAATAATTCAACAGTGCTTCGCGGGCCACAAACAAAGATGTCGGGCCTGGGTTTTGGACCACCCTGCTTTAAGTAATCAATTTTTGTTAAAAGTGTCATTATTTTCCTACTTCTTGGTACACCTTATATGCAAAGAAAGGCAAGCAAAACAAAATAATGTTTATTTAAAATTTATTTGGTTAAACATGGTAAGAATCAATCAATTTTCAATTTAAAGAATAAATAAAGTTCTTTATTGACACCAGATTCCAGAGGCCACTTCAGTATTGTATTCGTTTGTGTAGTACCTGGTCAGCATCTGTATGAACACAATTTATCGACCAATATATTACAAATGTTTTTTATAATTTTATTTATCTCTTTGCACTGATTTATTATATTTAAATTTCAAAGTGTGTATTACAAAGTAAACGTTTTGTTTTATATGAAAATATTTATAAATTTTTACTGAAGTATTTTTTACCTCTTCTCATCTTTTCTCCCTAATAGCTGATAACAAAAATTTGGAGCTTAACTGCTGGAGGTTGTAGTTGAATGAATATCAAAGCCCATGTATAGAAGTAGGTGACATCTTGTAAACAGCTTAAATATATATATTTCTTTATTCAGTTTAAACTTGATTGGATAACTGGTTGTAAAAGAATAAAGGTTATTATTATATTTAATTCCAACAGATTACAAAGCTGCATAATCTGATGCTTTCCTTTTTTAAATGAACAATATGACACACCAATTTTGTGTTCACCAAACCATATGCACTAAACTGGTACCAAAATTTGTAATGTTAATATTTCTTAACACCAAAACTAAAGAATAATTGAATATATTACAAAATCCCTACTCTAATTTTCTTTAAGTGTTTTACTGTAATGCTAAAATAAACAAAACTGGGGCAATAAAAATAACTTTAAACAATATTGCAATATTTTGTTTATTGTACTATATAAGCGAACACAAAAAATTGTACCAAAAGGCTTTCTAGTAATAATAAAAAAATGTAAATTCCTCTCCGGCACCCCGGTTTGGAACCACTTGTCTACTCTACAGCAACGCGTTGTACGCTTCCGCAGTCATTAACTGGACGACTTTGGCGTCTGTTACCATATTATATTGTACTTATGGTCAGCTGACATTGTATGCCCTACAAGCTTTTTCAAGTGTGTTTATACGAAACTCGGCAATGAAAGTTTGACATTTGATTCAAACATAACTTTTAACCTGTCAGAAATGTCGCACCTAAATATATATAAGCCGGTTGCTCCAAAATTTTAGCTCACCAACATGCAAGTAAAGCCCAGTTGTTTACGTTTTACTATTATGCATTAGAGCGGAACACTGTCGAAAGTACAACAATGGGCTACGTCACAGTTTGTCCTCATGGTTATAATCTCTTTGGGTAGACTAGGCTAAATTAAATCCGTATTGCTGGTATCAAAAACGACTTTAGATAGTAAAAGCGTAAAGTAAATTAATGGATTTTATTTTCATTTTTTGTCTAAACTCCAGTTGAGGTTTCTTCTCTTGTCACATTTTTTTAAACATTAACATGGGGGCCAAAAGTTGTTGAGAGTCGATGGAAGGGTCATTAAAAGGTTGAACCACTCCGTTATTTCATAATCAATAGTACAAGGTTAGGGCGCAACGTCTTCATAATTTCGCCAGAAATGTGAATAAGTGGAAGTAGTTTTTTTGTTACAGGTTTTTTTTTTTAATTTTTGTTGTAGTGGAAATGTTTTGTTGACCTTTATCAAGGGTAAAATTTGTTGATGTTAAGATACATATGTATATCAGTGTTCAAGATTTTGCACTTGCTAAACTAGTGAGTCAAAATAAATATTACTATACATATAAAAGTCAATATTGCGTAAAATTTTCATGATCACATTTCCTGCTTCTGCAACTACAAAAACGTGCCTCATACACAGTATAAGGTCCCACAAATTCAATAGTCCAGTAAAGAAATTAGGCCGATTAAACAACAAACATAAATAATTTTTTCTGGGTGCTGCACAATGATTTAAGGCTTATAATTTTGTTTGATCATAGCAGGTCACACCTTGTCAATCAAGACTGGAAAGGATGGATGAAGGCCTGAGGCATGGGTGAAACAATTACTGCGTTTGCTTTAAATACAGCCATGCAGTGTGTAGTGTTTTTTTTTCAGGCATCTTATTAATTTCTGATATCACTGTGTTATGGGACGACTGACTGACCTGAAAAATCCCAGGATTAGAGTTCTGGATTTTCATTAAAGCTTGTTTTCTGGCCAGTTGAAAATAGGTTTTATTTTAAAGAACATTGGAAAAATTCGAGAGATCGGCCTGTTCCGCAAAACACGTTATAAAAACAAACAATGAAACCTTGATACAACAATAAGCCAAATTAACAACTTAATTTAGCCATTTTTTTAGCTGTGTACCGGTACTTGTGTTTAGAGACTTGATGTGATAGCTGAAAATGAAAAGTGTTATATTTTTGTTGTTTTCAATGTGATGTGCGTTTTAACAAATTGCTCAAAAACGCCGTTGGACAAAGTAGCAATTTTGGTAAAACTGAAAATTAGATTAAAATTAGAATTGGAGCACTCAGGCAAATCCCAAATTAGATTAGAATTAGAAAGAGCCGCATTTTGTTCTAAATCGACGAATTAGAAAACTAGAATTATCTAGTTGTCCAAGTCTGGCTATGCCCCTCCCAAGTATATTTTCCCTAAATAGAATAGCATGTCTCCCGACCGGTACGTGTGTCATTAACTGTAAAAATTCCATATTTCACAAATCACAATCATGAATCCACCTGCAAACATAAATAAACCTTGTAAAAAAACACATCTACACTCTACAGCTTACAGCATGGGTCGGCAACCTACGGCCCGCGGACCGCATCCGGCCCACGGCCTCTTTGACAAAATAGACACGAATCCTTTTCAAATACCTTTTCAGTATTTTAACTACATAAGATTTTCGCGATTCGCGCGAATGATCTTTGCACGTCCGGTTTGTTTACGTTTTGATACTGTCTTTTGAACTAGATCCGCTTATTTGCCGTTGCGGCGTGTAAGGCTGCCAAGTTCGTCGCGGACAAACAGTAAACGTATTCAAAAATAGTGGACATAATTTTTTTAACATATTTTTATTTTCGGCCTTGTATAGGCTACACACAAAAAATAATTAGTCTAGTGGGAAATGTTAAAAAAACAGAGTAAAAGCGGGATTTTAGTATTAGTTGTTTTATGACTTACATTGTGCCGAGAGATGTTCAAAGACTCTTATCCAAATTGGATTTTATCTAATTCTGCAGTTTATATTGGGTAATTGGAAAAGCTAATAATTTTGTTTGACCATGGCTGGTTGCACCTAATTGTACATCAAGGGTGAAGGAAAAGCAGGACTGCGGAGTCGGACTCGGTTTGTTTTGCTGGAGTCGGACTCGGGACTCTAGTAAGACCACGTAAAACTACCCGAAGTCCGACATGCGCACGAGCAGTACCAAATTTCAAGGCTGATGGCCGCCAACTGGAAAATTGTAAAAGTGGAATAGCATATGGTAAAATATTTTTCAACCATGTATTGTGAGTTATTGAGTTATACGACACCCATATAAGTGTATTTCTGAATATTCACGTTACTTTAGTTACGTAAGGCTGTAGAGCAGTGGTCGGCAAACTTTTTACGTCGCGGCCCAAAGTACTCTTTTAAAGCTATAGAATGCCCACTACGAAAACAGTGGCAAATATTTATTTTAAGGTGGAGTCATTAGAATGACGTAACAAAGTTAGAAAAACTTGTTTTTTTTTCGAACATACTCTTGTGCAAATATGAAGTTAAAAAACAGTTGAATTGCGGGTGGATAAAAAAAATTGGTTGGTTAGTTTTAAATTGTCAAAACTTCAATGAAAAGGATGCATAACACATACGGCACATAAAATGTTTCTAATATTGCTCAAAATAACGGTATTTATAGAATAATTTAACACAAACTGGATTATACACAGTACGCAATAAATTATAGAATATCGCGTTTGGATGGAATAGATTTCAGTATAACGCTATAATAGTACACAAAAATCCATACATTGGATGTCAAGTAACGTCGTAGTTTAAGTAATTTAAGAAATGTGTATGTTGTTCTCGACCAACCAGTGTGGTATTATGTAACTAAAGCAAGTTTATCGCGCGAAACGCAAAAAAATGCGTCTATTTGGTTTTAGCACCTTAAACATCTACTGAATAAGAGATTAACACTATGAATTAGGGGTGTTCAAATGATTTATACCACAGTCAAACCTGACAACATGATGATCCACCAAATACGAATAGTAAACATATTGGACACGCTTTAATTTTTATGGTGCTTCATTTATGTAAATGTACCCTACAACGTATGGGCCGGGGTCGGCAAACTTTTTCTAGTCGAGGGCCAACACCAAACTCAGAAAGGTCTTTATGGGCCGCACAAAATGTTAACTGAGAAAACTAAAATGTTAGAACAACTTCAGGCGGACCCAGGATATTTTTTTTCACTTTAACTAGATTTGTGGAGGCCGTTTAAAGTGTTGGCGCAAAGCGCGAAAAAGGGCGTTTGTTGGGTTTAAAAGTCGAGCCCAAACGTCGTCATCCATACTAGTAATAAAAAGTGTAATAAAACTGCTTTGAAGAAACGCGATAACTTAAAATAGTGCCAGCTGTAGGTATTGGTAGCATAGTTTCATAGAACTGCTTTTTTGAAGCTAGCCTAGAACCCTATTGATTTTTTATCGCCTTGTATCAATAACGTTATGCTTCGCTAATTGATCATTTTTTAGTTTCTTGGCAATATCCTTATCTCTCAGTTACTTCATTAATACGTCATTTACTGTTTGAATAAATCGGGTTTGCGGCAGTCACGGCATAGATTAAGGCAGTGGTCTCGAACCTGTGGGTCCCTACCCCAAGTGAGGTCGCCTAAAATTTTTGTGGGGTCGCCATAACTCACCATATTCGTAATGTTTTAGTACGATTTATGTATTTAGTTTTCTTTACAATGAGGTCCCACTAATAAACGTGACTGAGTGCATCTTCTACATAAAAATTGCTGTGTTTAGCTCTTTAGAGCTGCTATATCAGTTAACGCACATTTGAAAAATTAAAAAAAAAATTTGTGGTTTTTGATTTAGCGCAGCAAATGTCGCACTTTTTCTAAAACTACACCAAGTTACATGTACAAGTGTGTCAAACGTAGACAGTAGACCAGTGGTTCTCAATCTGAGGGTCGCGACCCCCAATGGGGTCGCAAGGGGTTGTCTAGGGGGGTCGCCATGTGGAATTCCATAAAGAAAATAATTAAGAATTAGGCAATATGAACTAAAATTTAGCACTATAGAACGGTCATGTTCAAATGGCGGATCGCGATCCGGTTCCGGATCTTTTCAGCGTTTTGTGCGGATCTGCTAATGTAGTCTCAGTGTTTTCATGTGAATACCAATTGTCATTGTTAATGAATTTTGTAAAAATGCATAGAACAAGGCTCCCTGATGCGAATCTTTGTAAGCGTTTGAGGATATCAGGCAGCGACAGAAAGCCCCAACTTGATGCTATTGTAAGACCTAAAGTTTAAAACAGGGGTTGGCAACCTACGACCCGCGGGCCGGATGCGCCCCGCCCAAAGAGATTATAACCATGAGGACAAACTGTGACGTAGCCCATTGTTCTACTTTCGACAGCGTTCCGCTCTAGTGCATAATAGTAACACGTAAACAACTTGGCTTGACTTGCATGTTGGTGAGCTAAAATTTTGGAGCAACCGGCTTATATGTATTAAGGTTCGACATTTTTGACAGGTTAAAAGTTATGTTTGAATTAGGTGCCAAACTTTCATTGCCGAATTTCGTGTGAACACACTTAACAAAGCCTGTAGTGCATACAATATCAGCTGACCATAAGTACTATATAATATGGTAACACACTCGTTGGCGCGCCAACGTCGTCCAGTTAATGACTGCGGAAGCGTACAACGCGTTGCTGTAGAGTAGACCACTGGTTCCAAACCGGGGTGCCGAAGAGGAATTTACATTTTTTTATTATTACTAGTAAGCCTTTTAGTACAACTTTTTGTGTTCGCTTATATATAGTAGAGTACGGTACAATAAACAAAATATTACAATATTGTTTAAAGTTATTTTTATTTGCCCCAGTTTTTTTAACATTACACATTTAGGTACCAGTTTAGTGGATAGGGTTCGATGAACACATCAGTGTGTAATTGTTCATTTAAAAAAGGAAAGAACCAGATTATGCAGCTTTGTAATCTGTTAAAATTAAATGTAATAATAACATTTATTCTTTTACAACCAGTTATCCAATCAAATTTAAACTGAATAAAGATATATATATTTAAGCTGTTTACAAGATGTCACCTACTTCTATACATGGGCTTTGCTATTCATTCAGCTACAACCTCCAGCAGTTAGCTCCAAACCTTTGCTATCAGCTATTAGGGAGAAAAAGATAAAAAAAAATACTTTTCGCAAACTTACATTGAAAATGACAAAAAATATCTATTTCAAACAGGGCTGCGGGGTCGGTTAAAAATAACCCGAGTCTGACTCCGGTTAAATGTGGCATTTCGTCAGGTCCTGAGTCCACCCCTGACTAAACAGCCTGTATTCTGCCAATTTACGTAACCAAAATAACATTGATATTCAGCTATCCACTTATAGGGGTGTCGTATAATTCATTCATTCATAATACATGGTTGGAAAATATTCCACCACATGCTATTGCACCTTTACAATTTTCAGTTGGCGGTCATATTAGTTTACTGCGCATGTCAGACTCGGGACTCTGGTAGTTTTACATGGTCTTACTCGAGTCGGGACTCTGGTAGTTTTACATGGTCTTACTCGAGTCCCGAGTCTGACTCCAGCAAAACAAACCAAGTGTTGTCAAATATGCAATTTTGCGTGTTTGGAGCACACCAATCTGCCAGTCTGATTATTATCGCTCGATTTTATTTGTGCACAATTTGGTGATAGCAGAAAAAGCCTGAACAATTGCCAGTCGGAATTTGTGTAAAGCAGTTTCATATGTTATCCACAAGAGAATAGAGTTTCACATTAATTAATAGTCTTCTTACAGCACAACAAATGGTAAAAGGGTGGAAAATTTGAAGGAATTTATTGTGTTTTACTCTTTAAATAATCTGCTCATTCTGTGACCAGAGCTTTTTAAGTGGAGGTTCCCAATCAGTTTTCCAACCTGTATAATAGACAAATAGTGTAACATACTAAATTGAAAAAAATATTTTAAATAAATAAATACTTAAAATCTGCCAGCAAGTCACAAACAAAACATTGGTAAAATTACTCGGAAGTTTTGTATACCTAGACCAGGGCTCCCCAACTGGGGGTTGCTCATGGAGTTAAATTTTATACAAAGTGCTACATTCATAAAATTGTTATTTTTTCTGTTTGGTATGTTAATAGCAAATTATGTAATGCACATTACTTAATTTCAATAAATGCATGCCAAAGTAGACAGACATTGAGAAATGTTATGCTTTAAACCGTTAAACCTAGTGGTTAAAAATTTTAATATAATAAAAGCGGTCACAGCCTGAAAACTTTGGGTAGCCCTAAACTAGATAAACCTTACCCATGGACAGATAGCAGTTTAAAGTTTTGAAGTAAAATAAATACTCTAAACTGGTTTGCATTACACTATGATCTCATTGTCGCAATAATCTTACCAGAGGTTTATTGTATCTTTGAGGAATGACTGACTATTTTTTTGTACTGTTGATATGTCTTTAAGCAATGTCCAACATAATCCCAGAATGGCTGAATCACAGTTATGGACGAATATGTGTTGTTATTATAGTTTAACTAGTAAATATGAGCAAGTTCTAAAAAAATAAACCAAGTGGATAAGTTTAACATTATAATAACATACTCCAATGCTGAGCAATCAAATATAATAGCACTTTTTTATATGGAAGTGCACAAGCAAAAAAAATCAAATTAAAGTTTTTTTACTAAAATTTGACCTCCAGCCGTCTCCTGAAGCCCACATTATCACTATTTTTTATCACTAGCACAAACACTAGCAATATGCTTGTTTACCAATAATTAACCATTTGACAACGATTTTAGAAACACAGTTCAAATCATACATAATTAATCAGGCTGATTGTAACTGACATTCGGAAACCTAATATTTTGAATGATGAAGGTTCAAACGGTTATTTGCAGAAGCAGAAGCAAAATACAAAAAATAATAAATTGTCATCAACCTTAAACAAAATAATGGCTTGCCTTTAGTCAAGGAATAATAAATAAGAGTTGCATACTTAAAAAAAACGGTATCAATAACATCAATACAAAAAGTGCATTTCTGTATTGGTAAAAAATAATACTGGGTGATCTCTAGTGGTAATGTTGTGTTTTTGCTGCCTATTTTAACTGCCTAATTAATACACAACGTTTGAAGTCATGTAAAACTAAAGTACAACAAGGTTTTTAAACAAACTGAATTTGCAAAAAGTTGATAGTGTGCCATAGAACGCTATCTGGGCAAAACCTTTTTTTTGTGTGTGTTTTATGGTTACTCCACAACACTCAAAAGATATATAATTAACAACAATCTAGGATATTTAATATTCTTTAAATTTAGAAAAACCCTGGAGATTGTACTTTAAATATTCCTAGTAATTAATTATTTACCCTTTAGCAGCATGGATGCAAAAAGGACCAAATATTGAGGGGTTCACAAACTTTTTTGTGGCGTGTAGTTGCTTTTGTATTTCTCTTTAAATCGTTTGTTTCCTGTTCATCGTTTGTTTCCTGTTCCACTCTGACTTCCATAGGCTACCAAATATTAAACAGGTAGTTCTGGGCTAAATCATTTTTGTTAATTTTTTTTTCATTTTCTCCTGTTTATAATTTCACTTAAATTTACATTTCTATTTTGAGTACACACATCACATGTTTGTTGCAAGTATTGAAAAGAACTTTAGATAGCAAAAACGTCAAGTAAATTGATGGATTTCATTTTCATTTTAGGTCTTTATTATTTTCTAATATGAGTTCTAATTATCCCAAAATTTATTTAGGTAGCGCTAGGCTAAATTAAATCCGTATTCATTTCAGGTCTTCATTATTCTCCAGTGTGAATTTTTTTAGCACCATCCCAAATTTTATTTAGGTAGCACTAGGCTAAATTAAATCCGTATTCATTTTATGTCTTCATAATTCTTCAGTGTGACCTTTTTAACATAATCCCAAACTTTATTTAGGCAGCACTAGGCTAAATTAAATCCGTATTCATTTTATGTCTTCATTATTTTCTAGTATGAGTTCAAATTATCCCAAAATTTATTTAGGTAGCACTAGGCTAAAATATATCCGTATTCATTTTAGGTCTTCATAATTCTCCAGTGTGTGTTTCTTAACATCATCCCAAACTTTATTTAGGTAGCACTAGGCTAAAATAAAACCTTGTTCATTTTAGGTCTTCATAATTCTTCAGTGTGTGTTTCTTAACATCATCTCAAACTTTATTTAGGTAGCACTAGGCTAAAATAAAACCTTGTTCATTTTAGGTCTTCATAATTCTTCAGTGTGTGTTTCTTAACATCATCCCAAACTTTATTTAGGTAGCACTAGGCTAAATTAAATCCGTATTCATTTTAGGTCTTCATTATTCTCTAGTATGAGTTCTAATTTTCCCAAAATTTATTTAGGTAGCACTAGGCTAAATTAAATCTGTATTCATTTTAGTTCTTCATAATTCTTCAGTGTGAGATTTTTAACATCATCCCAAAATTTACTTAAGTAGCCCTAGGCTAAAATAAAACCTTGTTCATTTTAGGTCTTCATAATTCTTCAGTGTGAGTTTTTTAACATCATCCCAAAGTTAGCTTAAGTAGCACTAAGCTTAATTAAATCCGTATTCATTTTAGGTCTTCATAATTCTTCAGTGTGTGTTTCTTAACATCATCCCAAACTTTATTTAGGTAGCACTAGGCTAAATTAAATCCGTATTCATTTTATGTCTTCATTATTCCCTAGTATGAGTTCTAATTGTCCCAAAATTTATTTACGAAGCACTAGGCTAAATTAAATCTGTATTCATTTTAGTTCTTCATAATTCTTCAGTGTGAGATTTTTAACATCATCCCAAAATTTACTTAAGTAGCACTAGGCTAAAATAAATCCGTATTCAGTTTAGGTCTTCACAATTCGTCAGTGTGAGTTTTTTGACATCATCTAAAAACTCATTTAGTTAGCACTAGGCTAAATTAAATCCGTATTCATTTTAGGTCTTCATTATTCTCCAGTGTGAGTTTGTTTTTACATTTTTTCTGAAATTTACTTAGGTAGCACTAGTCTAAATTAAATCCACATTGATTTGTTTTTATTTAATTACTTTAACATATTCCACATGAATTCTGTTGACAGCCAAATTTTAGGCTATAAAATTTTTTGTTTTATGGTTGTTCCTGTTTTGTCCTGATTGTTTTGTAATTTCTCTTTAAACCATTTCTTTCTGTTCACCTTCATAGGCAACCAAATATTAGACAGGTAGTACTAGGCTAAATAATTTTGTTAATTTTGTCGTTGTTTTCATTTTCTCCTGTTCATAGTTTCTCTTAGATTTACATTTCTGTTTTAAGAGTACACACATTAGATGTTTGTTGCAAGTATCAAAAAGCACTTTAGATAGTAAAAACGCCAAGTAAATTGATGGATTTTATTTTCATTTTAGGTCTTCATTATTCTCTAGTATGAGTTCTAATTGTCCCAAAATTTGTTGAGGCAGCACTAGGCTAAATCAAATCCGTATTCAATTTAGGTCTTCATAATTCTTCAGTGTGAGTTTTTTTAACATCATCCCAAAATTTATTTAGATAGTGCTAGGCTAAATTAAATCAGTATTCATTTTAGGTCTTCACAATTCGTCAGTGTGAGTTTTTTGACATCATCCCAAAATATATTTAGGTAGTACTAGGCTGAAATAAGTTCGTATTCATTTTAGGTCTTCACAATTCTTCAGTGTGATTAATTAGCACTTAGGCTAAATGAAATCCGTATTCATTTTAGGTCTTCATAATTCTTCAGTGTGAGTTTTTTAACATCATCCCAAAGTTAGCTTAAGTAGCACTAAGCTTAATTAAATCCGTATTCATTTTAGGTCTTCATAATTCTTCAGTGTGTGTTTCTTAACATCATCCCAAACTTTATTTAGGTAGCACTAGGCTAAATTAAATCCGTATTCATTTTATGTCTTCATTATTCCCTAGTATGAGTTCTAATTGTCCCAAAATTTATTTACGAAGCACTAGGCTAAATTAAATCTGTATTCATTTTAGTTCTTCATAATTCTTCAGTGTGAGATTTTTAACATCATCCCAAAATTTACTTAAGTAGCACTAGGCTAAAATAAATCCGTATTCAGTTTAGGTCTTCACAATTCGTCAGTGTGAGTTTTTTGACATCATCTAAAAACTCATTTAGTTAGCACTAGGCTAAATTAAATCCGTATTCATTTTAGGTCTTCATTATTCTCCAGTGTGAGTTTGTTTTTACATTTTTTCTGAAATTTACTTAGGTAGCACTAGTCTAAATTAAATCCACATTGATTTGTTTTTATTTAATTACTTTAACATATTCCACATGAATTCTGTTGACAGCCAAATTTTAGGCTATAAAATTTTTTGTTTTATGGTTGTTCCTGTTTTGTCCTGATTGTTTTGTAATTTCTCTTTAAACCATTTCTTTCTGTTCACCTTCATAGGCAACCAAATATTAGACAGGTAGTACTAGGCTAAATAATTTTGTTAATTTTGTCGTTGTTTTCATTTTCTCCTGTTCATAGTTTCTCTTAGATTTACATTTCTGTTTTAAGAGTACACACATTAGATGTTTGTTGCAAGTATCAAAAAGCACTTTAGATAGTAAAAACGCCAAGTAAATTGATGGATTTTATTTTCATTTTAGGTCTTCATTATTCTCTAGTATGAGTTCTAATTGTCCCAAAATTTGTTGAGGCAGCACTAGGCTAAATCAAATCCGTATTCAATTTAGGTCTTCATAATTCTTCAGTGTGAGTTTTTTTAACATCATCCCAAAATTTATTTAGATAGTGTTAGGCTAAATTAAATCAGTATTCATTTTAGGTCTTCACAATTCGTCAGTGTGAGTTTTTTGACATCATCCCAAAATATATTTAGGTAGTACTAGGCTGAAATAAGTTCGTATTCATTTTAGGTCTTCACAATTCTTCAGTGTGATTAATTAGCACTTAGGCTAAATGAAATCCGTATTCATTTTAGGTCTTCATAATTCTTCAGTGTGAGTTTTTTAACATCATCCCAAAATTTATTTAGGTAATACTAGACTAAATTAAATCCGTATTCATTTTAGGTCTTCATAATTCTTCAGTGTGAGATTTTTAACATCATCCCAAAATATATTTAGGTAGTACTAGGCTAAAATAAGTTCGTATTCATTTTAGGTCTTCATAATTCTTCAGTGTGATTAAGTAGCACTTAGGCTAAATGAAATCCGTATTCATTTTAGGTCTTCATAATTCTTTAGTGTGAGTTTTTTAACATCATCCCAAACTTTATTTAGGTAGCACGTACTAGGCTAAATTAAATCCGTATTCATTTCAGGTCTTCATTATTCTCCAGTGTGAATTTTTTTAGCACCATCCCAAATTTTATTTAGGTAGCACTAGGCTAAATTAAATCCGTATTCATTTTAGGTCTTCTTAATTCTTCAGTGTGACCTTTTTAACATAATCCCAAACTTTATTTAGGCAGCAGTAGGCTAAATTAAATCCGTATTCATTTTATGTCTTCATTATTTTCTAGTATGAGTTCAAATTATCCCAAAATTTATTTAGGTAGCACTAGGCTAAAATATATCCGTATTCATTTTATGTCTTCATAATTCTCCAGTGTGTGTTTCTTAACATCATCCCAAACTTTATTTAGGTAGCACTAGGCTAAAATAAAACCTTGTTCATTTTAGGTCTTCATAATTCTTCAGTGTGTGTTTCTTAACATCATCCCAAACTTTATTTAGGTAGCACTAGGCTAATTTAAATCCGTATTCATTTTAGGTCTTCATTATTCTCTAGTATGAGTTCTAATTTTCCCAAAATTTATTTAGGTAGCACTAGGCTAAATTAAATCTGTATTCATTTCAGTTCTTCATAATTCTTCAGTGTGAGATTTTTAACATCATCCCAAAATATATTTAGGTAGTACTAGGCTGAAATAAGTTCGTATTCATTTTAGGTCTTCACAATTCTTCAGTGTGATTAATTAGCACTTAGGCTAAATGAAATCCGTATTCATTTTAGGTCTTCATAATTCTTCAGTGTGAGTTTTTTAACATCATCCCACAATTTATTTAGGTAATACTAGACTAAATTAAATCCGTATTCATTTTAGGTCTTCATAATTCTTCAGTGTGAGATTTTTAACATCATCCCAAAATATATTTAGGTAGTACTAGGCTAAAATAAGTTCGTATTCATTTTAGGTCTTCATAATTCTTCAGCGTGATTAAGTAGCACTTAGGCTAAATGAAATCCGTATTCATTTTAGGTCTTCATAATTCTTCAGTGTGAGTTTTTTAACATCATCCCAAACTTTATTTAGGTAGCACGTACTAGGCTAAATTAAATCCGTATTCATTTCAGGTCTTCATTATTCTCCAGTGTGAATTTTTTTAGCACCATCCCAAATTTTATTTAGGTAGCACTAGGCTAAATTAAATCCGTATTCATTTTATGTCTTCATAATTCTTCAGTGTGACCTTTTTAACATAATCCCAAACTTTATTTAGGCAGCACTAGGCTAAATTAAATCCGTATTCATTTTATGTCTTCATTATTTTCTAGTATGAGTTCAAATTATCCCAAAATTTATTTAGGTAGCACTAGGCTAAAATATATCCGTATTCATTTTAGGTCTTCATAATTCTCCAGTGTGTGTTTCTTAACATCATCCCAAACTTTATTTAGGTAGCACTAGGCTAAAATAAAACCTTGTTCATTTTAGGTCTTCATAATTCTTCAGTGTGTGTTTCTTAACATCATCCCAAACTTTATTTAGGTAGCACTAGGCTAAAATAAAACCTTGTTCATTTTAGGTCTTCATAATTCTTCAGTGTGTGTTTCTTAACATCATCCCAAACTTTATTTAGGTAGCACTAGGCTAAATTAAATCCGTATTCATTTTAGGTCTTCATTATTCTCTAGTATGAGTTCTAATTTTCCCAAAATTTATTTAGGTAGCACTAGGCTAAATTAAATCTGTATTCATTTTAGTTCTTCATAATTCTTCAGTGTGAGATTTTTAACATCATCCCAAAATTTACTTAAGTAGCCCTAGGCTAAAATAAAACCTTGTTCATTTTAGGTCTTCATAATTCTTCAGTGTGAGTTTTTTAACATCATCCCAAAGTTAGCTTAAGTAGCACTAAGCTTAATTAAATCCGTATTCATTTTAGGTCTTCATAATTCTTCAGTGTGTGTTTCTTAACATCATCCCAAACTTTATTTAGGTAGCACTAGGCTAAATTAAATCCGTATTCATTTTATGTCTTCATTATTCCCTAGTATGAGTTCTAATTGTCCCAAAATTTATTTACGAAGCACTAGGCTAAATTAAATCTGTATTCATTTTAGTTCTTCATAATTCTTCAGTGTGAGATTTTTAACATCATCCCAAAATTTACTTAAGTAGCACTAGGCTAAAATAAATCCGTATTCAGTTTAGGTCTTCACAATTCGTCAGTGTGAGTTTTTTGACATCATCTAAAAACTCATTTAGTTAGCACTAGGCTAAATTAAATCCGTATTCATTTTAGGTCTTCATTATTCTCCAGTGTGAGTTTGTTTTTACATTTTTTCTGAAATTTACTTAGGTAGCACTAGTCTAAATTAAATCCACATTGATTTGTTTTTATTTAATTACTTTAACATATTCCACATGAATTCTGTTGACAGCCAAATTTTAGGCTATAAAATTTTTTGTTTTATGGTTGTTCCTGTTTTGTCCTGATTGTTTTGTAATTTCTCCTTAAACCATTTCTTTCTGTTCACCTTCATAGGCAACCAAATATTAGACAGGTAGTACTAGGCTAAATAATTTTGTTAATTTTGTCGTTGTTTTCATTTTCTCCTGTTCATAGTTTCTCTTAGATTTACATTTCTGTTTTAAGAGTACACACATTAGATGTTTGTTGCAAGTATCAAAAAGCACTTTAGATAGTAAAAACGCCAAGTAAATTGATGGATTTTATTTTCATTTTAGGTCTTCATTATTCTCTAGTATGAGTTCTAATTGTCCCAAAATTTGTTGAGGCAGCACTAGGCTAAATCAAATCCGTATTCAATTTAGGTCTTCATAATTCTTCAGTGTGAGTTTTTTTAACATCATCCCAAAATTTATTTAGATAGTGCTAGGCTAAATTAAATCAGTATTCATTTTAGGTCTTCACAATTCGTCAGTGTGAGTTTTTTGACATCATCCCAAAATATATTTAGGTAGTACTAGGCTGAAATAAGTTCGTATTCATTTTAGGTCTTCACAATTCTTCAGTGTGATTAATTAGCACTTAGGCTAAATGAAATCCGTATTCATTTTAGGTCTTCATAATTCTTCAGTGTGAGTTTTTTAACATCATCCCAAAATTTATTTAGGTAATACTAGACTAAATTAAATCCGTATTCATTTTAGGTCTTTATAATTCTTCAGTGTGAGATTTTTAACATCATCCCAAAATATATTTAGGTAGTACTAGGCTAAAATAAGTTCGTATTCATTTTAGGTCTTCATAATTCTTCAGTGTGATTAAGTAGCACTTAGGCTAAATGAAATCCGTATTCATTTTAGGTCTTCATAATTCTTTAGTGTGAGTTTTTTAACATCATCCCAAACTTTATTTAGGTAGCACGTACTAGGCTAAATTAAATCCGTATTCATTTCAGGTCTTCATTATTCTCCAGTGTGAATTTTTTTAGCACCATCCCAAATTTTATTTAGGTAGCACTAGGCTAAATTAAATCCGTATTCATTTTAGGTCTTCTTAATTCTTCAGTGTGACCTTTTTAACATAATCCCAAACTTTATTTAGGCAGCAGTAGGCTAAATTAAATCCGTATTCATTTTATGTCTTCATTATTTTCTAGTATGAGTTCAAATTATCCCAAAATTTATTTAGGTAGCACTAGGCTAAAATATATCCGTATTCATTTTATGTCTTCATAATTCTCCAGTGTGTGTTTCTTAACATCATCCTAAACTTTATTTAGGTAGCACTAGGCTAAAATAAAACCTTGTTCGTTTTAGGTCTTCATAATTCTTCAGTGTGTGTTTCTTAACATCATCCCAAACTTTATTTAGGTAGCACTAGGCTAATTTAAATCCGTATTCATTTTAGGTCTTCATTATTCTCTAGTATGAGTTCTAATTTTCCCAAAATTTATTTAGGTAGCACTAGGCTAAATTAAATCTGTATTCATTTCAGTTCTTCATAATTCTTCAGTGTGAGATTTTTAACATCATCCCAAAATATATTTAGGTAGTACTAGGCTGAAATAAGTTCGTATTCATTTTAGGTCTTCACAATTCTTCAGTGTGATTAATTAGCACTTAGGCTAAATGAAATCCGTATTCATTTTAGGTCTTCATAATTCTTCAGTGTGAGTTTTTTAACATCATCCCACAATTTATTTAGGTAATACTAGACTAAATTAAATCCGTATTCATTTTAGGTCTTCATAATTCTTCAGTGTGAGATTTTTAACATCATCCCAAAATATATTTAGGTAGTACTAGGCTAAAATAAGTTCGTATTCATTTTAGGTCTTCATAATTCTTCAGCGTGATTAAGTAGCACTTAGGCTAAATGAAATCCGTATTCATTTTAGGTATTCATAATTCTTCAGTGTGAGTTTTTTAACATCATCCCAAACTTTATTTAGGTAGCACGTACTAGGCTAAATTAAATCCGTATTCATTTCAGGTCTTCATTATTCTCCAGTGTGAATTTTTTTAGCACCATCCCAAATTTTATTTAGGTAGCACTAGGCTAAATTAAATCCGTATTCATTTTATGTCTTCATAATTCTTCAGTGTGACCTTTTTAACATAATCCCAAACTTTATTTAGGCAGCACTAGGCTAAATTAAATCCGTATTCATTTTATGTCTTCATTATTTTCTAGTATGAGTTCAAATTATCCCAAAATTTATTTAGGTAGCACTAGGCTAAAATATATCCGTATTCATTTTAGGTCTTCATAATTCTCCAGTGTGTGTTTCTTAACATCATCCCAAACTTTATTTAGGTAGCACTAGGCTAAAATAAAACCTTGTTCATTTTAGGTCTTCATAATTCTTCAGTGTGTGTTTCTTAACATCATCCCAAACTTTATTTAGGTAGCACTAGGCTAAAATAAAACCTTGTTCATTTTAGGTCTTCATAATTCTTCAGTGTGTGTTTCTTAACATCATCCCAAACTTTATTTAGGTAGCACTAGGCTAAATTAAATCCGTATTCATTTTAGGTCTTCATTATTCTCTAGTATGAGTTCTAATTTTCCCAAAATTTATTTAGGTAGCACTAGGCTAAATTAAATCTGTATTCATTTTAGTTCTTCATAATTCTTCAGTGTGAGATTTTTAACATCATCCCAAAATTTACTTAAGTAGCCCTAGGCTAAAATAAAACCTTGTTCATTTTAGGTCTTCATAATTCTTCAGTGTGAGTTTTTTAACATCATCCCAAAGTTAGCTTAAGTAGCACTAAGCTTAATTAAATCCGTATTCATTTTAGGTCTTCATAATTCTTCAGTGTGTGTTTCTTAACATCATCCCAAACTTTATTTAGGTAGCACTAGGCTAAATTAAATCCGTATTCATTTTATGTCTTCATTATTCCCTAGTATGAGTTCTAATTGTCCCAAAATTTATTTACGAAGCACTAGGCTAAATTAAATCTGTATTCATTTTAGTTCTTCATAATTCTTCAGTGTGAGATTTTTAACATCATCCCAAAATTTACTTAAGTAGCACTAGGCTAAAATAAATCCGTATTCAGTTTAGGTCTTCACAATTCGTCAGTGTGAGTTTTTTGACATCATCTAAAAACTCATTTAGTTAGCACTAGGCTAAATTAAATCCGTATTCATTTTAGGTCTTCATTATTCTCCAGTGTGAGTTTGTTTTTACATTTTTTCTGAAATTTACTTAGGTAGCACTAGTCTAAATTAAATCCACATTGATTTGTTTTTATTTAATTACTTTAACATATTCCACATGAATTCTGTTGACAGCCAAATTTTAGGCTATAAAATTTTTTGTTTTATGGTTGTTCCTGTTTTGTCCTGATTGTTTTGTAATTTCTCTTTAAACCATTTCTTTCTGTTCACCTTCATAGGCAACCAAATATTAGACAGGTAGTACTAGGCTAAATAATTTTGTTAATTTTGTCGTTGTTTTCATTTTCTCCTGTTCATAGTTTCTCTTAGATTTACATTTCTGTTTTAAGAGTACACACATTAGATGTTTGTTGCAAGTATCAAAAAGCACTTTAGATAGTAAAAACGCCAAGTAAATTGATGGATTTTATTTTCATTTTAGGTCTTCATTATTCTCTAGTATGAGTTCTAATTGTCCCAAAATTTGTTGAGGCAGCACTAGGCTAAATCAAATCCGTATTCAATTTAGGTCTTCATAATTCTTCAGTGTGAGTTTTTTTAACATCATCCCAAAATTTATTTAGATAGTGCTAGGCTAAATTAAATCAGTATTCATTTTAGGTCTTCACAATTCGTCAGTGTGAGTTTTTTGACATCATCCCAAAATATATTTAGGTAGTACTAGGCTGAAATAAGTTCGTATTCATTTTAGGTCTTCACAATTCTTCAGTGTGATTAATTAGCACTTAGGCTAAATGAAATCCGTATTCATTTTAGGTCTTCATAATTCTTCAGTGTGAGTTTTTTAACATCATCCCAAAATTTATTTAGGTAATACTAGACTAAATTAAATCCGTATTCATTTTAGGTCTTCATAATTCTTCAGTGTGAGATTTTTAACATCATCCCAAAATATATTTAGGTAGTACTAGGCTAAAATAAGTTCGTATTCATTTTAGGTCTTCATAATTCTTCAGTGTGATTAAGTAGCACTTAGGCTAAATGAAATCCGTATTCATTTTAGGTCTTCATAATTCTTCAGTGTGAGTTTTTTAACATCATCCCAAACTTTGTTTAGGTAGCACGTACTAGGCTAAATTAAATCCGTATTCATTTCAGGTCTTCATTATTCTCCAGTGTGAATTTTTTTAGCACCATCCCAGATTTTATTTAGGTAGCACTAGGCTAAATTAAATCCGTATTCATTTTAGGTCTTCATAATTCTTCAGTGTGACCTTTTTAACATAATCCCAAACTTTATTTAGGCAGCACTAGGCTAAATTAAATCCGTATTCATTTTATGTCTTCATTATTTTCTAGTATGAGTTCAAATTATCCCAAAATTTATTTAGGTAGCTCTAGGCTAAAATATATCCGTATTCATTTTAGGTCTTCATAATTCTCCAGTGTGTGTTTCTTAACATCATCCCAAACTTTATTTAGGTAGCACTAGGCTAAAATAAAACCTTGTTCATTTTAGGTCTTCATAATTCTTCAGTGTGTGTTTCTTAACATCATCCCAAACTTTATTTAGGTAGCACTAGGCTAAATTAAATCCGTATTCATTTTAGGTCTTCATTATTCTCTAGTATGAGTTCTAATTTTCCCAAAATTTATTTAGGTAACACTAGGCTAAATTAAATCTGTATTCATTTTAGTTCTTCATAATTCTTCAGTGTGAGATTTTTAACATCATCCCAAAATATATTTAGGTAGTACTAGGCTGAAATAAGTTCGTATTCATTTTAGGTCTTCACAATTCTTCAGTGTGATTAATTAGCACTTAGGCTAAATGAAATCCGTATTCATTTCAGGTCTTCATAATTCTTCAGTGTGAGTTTTTTAACATCATCCCAAAATTTATTTAGGTAATACTAGACTAAATTAAATCCGTATTCATTTTAGGTCTTCATAATTCTTCAGTGTGAGATTTTTAACATCATCCCAAACTTTATTTAGGTAGCACTAGGCTAAATTAAATCCGTATTCATTTTAGGTCTTCATTATTCTCTAGTATGAGTTCTAATTTTCCCAAAATTTATTTAGGTAGCACTAGGCTAAATTAAATCTGTATTCATTTTAGTTCTTCATAATTCTTCAGTGTGAGATTTTTAACATCATCCCAAAATTTACTTAAGTAGCCCTAGGCTGAAATAAAACCTTGTTCATTTTAGGTCTTCATAATTCTTCAGTGTGAGTTTTTTAACATCATCCCAAAGTTAGCTTAAGTAGCACTAAGCTTAACTAAATCCGTATTCATTTTAGGTCTTCATAATTCTTCAGTGTGTGTTTCTTAACATCATCCCAAACTTTATTTAGGTAGCACTAGGCTAAATTAAATCCGTATTCATTTTATGTCTTCATTATTCTCTAGTATGAGTTCTAATTGTCCCAAAATTTATTTACGAAGCACTAGGCTAAATTAAATCTGTATTCATTTTAGTTCTTCATAATTCTTCAGTGTGAGATTTTTAACATCATCCCAAAATTTACTTAAGTAGCACTAGGCTGAAATAAATCCGTATTCAGTTTAGGTCTTCACAATTCGTCAGTGTGAGTTTTTTGACATCATCTAAAAACTCATTTAGTTAGCACTAGGCTAAATTAAATCCGTATTCATTTTAGGTCTTCATTATTCTCCAGTGTGAGTTTGTTTTTACATTTTTTCTGACATTTACTTAGGTAGCACTAGTCTAAATTAAATCCACATTGATTTGTTTTTATTTAATTACTTTAACATATTCCACATGAATTCTGTTGACAGCCAAATTTTAGGCTATAAAATTTTTTGTTTTATGGTTGTTCCTGTTTTGTCCTGATTGTTTTGTAATTTCTCTTTAAACCATTTCTTTCTGTTCACCTTCATAGGCAACCAAATATTAGACAGGTAGTACTAGGCTAAATAATTTTGTTAATTTTGTCGTTGTTTTCATTTTCTCCTGTTCATAGTTTCTCTTAGATTTACATTTCTGTTTTAAGAGTACACACATTAGATGTTTGTTGCAAGTATCAAAAAGCACTTTAGATAGTAAAAACGCCAAGTAAATTGATGGATTTTATTTTCATTTTAGGTCTTCATTATTCTCTAGTATGAGTTCTAATTGTCCCAAAATTTGTTGAGGCAGCACTAGGCTAAATCAAATCCGTATTCAATTTAGGTCTTCATAATTCTTCAGTGTGAGTTTTTTTAACATCATCCCAAAATTTATTTAGATAGTGCTAGGCTAAATTAAATCAGTATTCATTTTAGGTCTTCACAATTCGTCAGTGTGAGTTTTTTGACATCATCCCAAAATATATTTAGGTAGTACTAGGCTGAAATAAGTTCGTATTCATTTTAGGTCTTCACAATTCTTCAGTGTGATTAATTAGCACTTAGGCTAAATGAAATCCGTATTCATTTTAGGTCTTCATAATTCTTCAGTGTGAGTTTTTTAACATCATCCCAAAATTTATTTAGGTAATACTAGACTAAATTAAATCCGTATTCATTTTAGGTCTTCATAATTCTTCAGTGTGAGATTTTTAACATCATCCCAAAATATATTTAGGTAGTACTAGGCTAAAATAAGTTCGTATTCATTTTAGGTCTTCATAATTCTTCAGTGTGATTAAGTAGCACTTAGGCTAAATGAAATCCGTATTCATTTTAGGTCTTCATAATTCTTCAGTGTGAGTTTTTTAACATCATCCCAAACTTTGTTTAGGTAGCACGTACTAGGCTAAATTAAATCCGTATTCATTTCAGGTCTTCATTATTCTCCAGTGTGAATTTTTTTAGCACCATCCCAAATTTTATTTAGGTAGCACTAGGCTAAATTAAATCCGTATTCATTTTAGGTCTTCATAATTCTTCAGTGTGACCTTTTTAACATAATCCCAAACTTTATTTAGGCAGCACTAGGCTAAATTAAATCCGTATTCATTTTATGTCTTCATTATTTTCTAGTATGAGTTCAAATTATCCCAAAATTTATTTAGGTAGCTCTAGGCTAAAATATATCCGTATTCATTTTAGGTCTTCATAATTCTCCAGTGTGTGTTTCTTAACATCATCCCAAACTTTATTTAGGTAGCACTAGGCTAAATTAAATCCGTATTCATTTTAGGTCTTCATTATTCTCTAGTATGAGTTCTAATTTTCCCAAAATTTATTTAGGTAGCACTAGGCTAAATTAAATCTGTATTCATTTTAGTTCTTCATAATTCTTCAGTGTGAGATTTTTAACATCATCCCAAAATATATTTAGGTAGTACTAGGCTGAAATAAGTTCGTATTCATTTTAGGTCTTCACAATTCTTCAGTGTGATTAATTAGCACTTAGGCTAAATGAAATCCGTATTCATTTTAGGTCTTCATAATTCGTCAGTGTGAGTTTTTTAACATCATCCCAAAATTTATTTAGGTAATACTAGACTAAATTAAATCCGTATTCATTTTAGGTCTTCATAATTCTTCAGTGTGAGATTTTTAACATCATCCCAAAATATATTTAGGTAGAACTAGGCTAAAATAAGTTCGTATTCATTTTCGGTCTTCATAATTCTTCAGTGTGATTAAGTAGCACTTAGGCTAAATGAAATCCGTATTCATTTTAGGTCTTCATAATTCTTCAGTGTGAGTTTTTTAACATCATCCCAAACTTTATTTAGGTAGCACGTACTAGGCTAAATTAAATCCGTATTCATTTCAGGTCTTCATTATTCTCCAGTGTGAATTTTTTTAGCACCATCCCAAATTTTATTTAGGTAGCACTAGGCTAAATTAAATCCGTATTCATTTTAGGTCTTCATAATTCTTCAGTGTGACCTTTTTAACATAATCCCAAACTTTATTTAGGCAGCACTAGGCTAAATTAAATCCGTATTCATTTTATGTCTTCATTATTTTCTAGTATGAGTTCAAATTATCCCAAAATTTATTTAGGTAGCACTAGGCTAAAATATATCCGTATTCATTTTAGGTCTTCATAATTCTCCAGTGTGTGTTTCTTAACATCATCCCAAACTTTATTTAGGTAGCACTAGGCTAAAATAAAACCTTGTTCATTTTAGGTCTTCATAATTCTTCAGTGTGTGTTTCTTAACATCATCCCAAACTTTATTTAGGTAGCACTAGGCTAAAATAAAACCTTGTTCATTTTAGGTCTTCATAATTCTTCAGTGTGTGTTTCTTAACATCATCCCAAACTTTATTTAGGTAGCACTAGGCTAAATTAAATCCGTATTCATTTTAGGTCTTCATTATTCTCTAGTATGAGTTCTAATTTTCCCAAAATTTATTTAGGTAGCACTAGGCTAAATTAAATCTGTATTCATTTTAGTTCTTCATAATTCTTCAGTGTGAGATTTTTAACATCATCCCAAAATTTACTTAAGTAGCGCTAGGCTAAAATAAAACCTTGTTCATTTTAGGTCTTCATAATTCTTCAGTGTGAGTTTTTTAACATCATCCCAAAGTTAGCTTAAGTAGCACTAAGCTTAATTAAATCCGTATTCATTTTAGGTCTTCATAATTCTTCAGTGTGTGTTTCTTAACATCATCCCAAACTTTATTTAGGTAGCACTAGGCTAAATCAAATCCGTATTCAATTTAGGTCTTCATAATTCTTCAGTGTGAGTTTTTTTAACATCATCCCAAAATTTATTTAGATAGTGCTAGGCTAAATTAAATCAGTATTCATTTTAGGTCTTCACAATTCGTCAGTGTGAGTTTTTTGACATCATCCCAAAATATATTTAGGTAGTACTAGGCTGAAATAAGTTCGTATTCATTTTAGGTCTTCACAATTCTTCAGTGTGATTAATTAGCACTTAGGCAAAATGAAATCCGTATTCATTTTTGGTCTTCATAATTCTTCAGTGTGAGTTTTTTAACATCATCCCAAAATTTATTTAGGTAATACTAGACTAAATTAAATCCGTATTCATTTTAGGTCTTCATAATTCTTCAGTGTGAGATTTTTAACATCATCCCAAAATATATTTAGGTAGTACTAGGCTAAAATAAGTTCGTATTCATTTTAGGTCTTCATAATTCTTCATTGTGATTAAGTAGCACTTAGGCTAAATGAAATCCGTATTCATTTTAGGTCTTCATAATTCTTCAGTGTGAGTTTTTTAACATCATCCCAAACTTTATTTAGGTAGCACGTACTAGGCTAAATTAAATCCGTATTCATTTCAGGTCTTCATTATTCTCCAGTGTGAATTTTTTTAGCACCATCCCAAATTTTATTTAGGTAGCACTAGGCTAAATTTAATCCGTATTCATTTTATGTCTTCATTATTTTCTAGTATGAGTTCAAATTATCCCAAAATTTATTTAGGTAGCACTGGGCTAAAATATATCCGTATTCATTTTAGTTCTTCATAATTCTTTAGTGTGAGATTTTTAACATCATCCCAAAATTTACTTAAGTAGCCCTAGGCTAAAATAAAACCTTGTTCATTTTAGGTCTTCATAATTCTTCAGTGTGAGTTTTTTAACATCATCCCAAAGTTAGCTTAAGTAGCACTAAGCTTAATTAAATCCGTATTCATTTTAGGTCTTCATAATTCTTCAGTGTGTGTTTCTTAACATCATCCCAAACTTTATTTAGGTAGCACTAGGCTAAATTAAATCCGTATTCATTTTATGTCTTCATTATTCTCTAGTATGAGTTCTAATTGTCCCAAAATTTATTTACGAAGCACTAGGCTAAATTAAATCTGTATTCATTTTAGGTCTTCATTATTCTCTAGTATAAGTTCTAATTTTCCCAAAATTTATTTAGGTAGCACTAGGCTAAATTAAATCTGTATTCATTTTAGTTCTTCATAATTCTTTAGTGTGAGATTTTTAACATCATCCCAAAATTTACTTAAGTAGCCCTAGGCTAAAATAAAACCTTGTTCATTTTAGGTCTTCATAATTCTTCAGTGTGAGTTTTTTAACATCATCCCAAAGTTAGCTTAAGTAGCACTAAGCTTAATTAAATCCGTATTCATTTTAGGTCTTCATAATTCTTCAGTGTGAGTTTTTTGACATCATCTAAAAACTCATTTAGTTAGCACTAGGCTAAATTAAATCTGTATTCATTTTAGTTCTTCATAATTCTTTAGTGTGAGATTTTTAACATCATCCCAAACTTTATTTACGAAGCACTAGGCTAAATTAAATCTGTATTCATTTTAGTTCTTCATAATTCTTCAGTGTAAGATTTTTAACATCATCCCAAAATTTACTTAAGTAGCACTAGGCTAAAATAAATCCGTATTCAGTTTAGGTCTTCACAATTCGTCAGTGTGAGTTTTTTGACATCATCTAAAAACTCATTTAGTTAGCACTAGGCTAAATTAAATCCGTATTCATTTTAGGTCTTCATTATTCTCCAGTGTGAGTTTGTTTTTACATTTTTTCTGAAATTTACTTAGGTAGCACTAGTCTAAATTAAATCCACATTGATTTGTTTTTATTTAATTACTTTAACATATTCCACATGAATTCTGTTGACAGCCAAATTTTAGGCAATATTAGGCTATAAAATTTTTTGTTTTATGGTTGTTCCTGTTTTGTCCTGATTGTTTTGTAATTTCTCTTTAAACCATTTCTTTCTGTTCACCTTCATAGGCAACCAAATATTAGACAGGTAGTACTAGGCTAAATAATTTTGTTAATTTTGTCGTTGTTTTCATTTTCTCCTGTTCATAGTTTCTCTTAGATTTACATTTCTGTTTTAAGAGTACACACATTAGATGTTTGTTGCAAGTATCAAAAAGCACTTCAGATAGTAAAAACGCCAAGTAAATTGATGGATTTTATTTTCATTTTAGGTCTTCATTATTCTCTAGTATGAGTTCTAATTGTCCCAAAATTTGTTGAGGCAGCACTAGGCTAAATCAAATCCGTATTCAATTTAGGTCTTCATAATTCTTCAGTGTGAGTTTTTTTAACATCATCCCAAAATTTATTTAGGTAGTGCTAGGCTGAATTAAATCAGTATTCATTTTAGGTCTTCATAATTCTTCAGTGTGTGTTTCTTAACATCATCCCAATCTTTATTTAGGTAGCATTAGACTAAATTAAATCCGTATTCATTTTAGGTCCTCATTATTCTCTAGTATGAGTTCTAATTGTCCCAAAGTTTATTTAGGTAGCACTAGGCTAAATTAAATCTGTATTCATTTTAGTTCTTCATAATTCTTCAGTGTGAGATTTTTAACATCATCCCAAAATTTACTTAAGTAGCACTAGGCTAAAACAAATCCGTATTCATTTTTGGTCTTCACAATTCGTCAGTGTGAGTTTTTTGACATCATCCCAAAATTCATTTAGTTAGCATTAGGCTAAATTAAATCCGTATTCCTTTTAGGTCTTCATAAATTCTTCAGTGTGAGTTTTTTAACATCATCCCAAAATGTATTTAGGTAATACTAGACCAAATTCAATCCGTATTCATTTTAGGTCTTCATAATTCTTCAGTGTGTGTTTCTTAACATCATCCCAAACTTTATTTAGGTAGCACTAGGCTAAATTCAATCAGTATTCATTTTATGTCTTCATTATTCTCTAGTATGAGTTCTAATTGTCCCAAAATTTATTTACGAAGCACTAGGCTAAATTAAATCTGTATTCATTTTAGTTCTTCATAATTCTTCAGTGTGAGATTTTTAACATCATCCCAAAATTTACTTAAGTAGCACTAGGCTAAAATAAATCCGTATTCATTTTAGGTCTTCACAATTCGTCAGTGTGAGTTTTGTGACATCATCCCAAAATTCATTTAGTTAGCACTAGGCTAAATTAAATCCGTATTCATTTTAGGTCTTCATTATTCTCCAGTGTGAGTTTGTTTTTACATTTTTTCTGAAATTTACTTAGGTAGCACTAGTCTAAATTAAATCCACATTGATTTGTTTTTATTTAATTACTTTAACATATTCCACATGAATTCTGTTGACAGCCAAATTTTAGGCAATATTAGGCTATATAATTTTTTGTTTTATGGTTGTTCCTGTTTTGTCCTGATTGTTTTGTAATTTCTCTTTAAACCATTTCTTTCTGTTCACCTTCATAGGCAACCAAATATTAGACAGGTAGTACTAGGCTAAATAATTTTGTCGTTGTTTTCATTTTCTCCTGTTCATAGTTTCTCTTAAATTTACATGTCTGTTTTAAGAGTACACACATTAGATGTTTGTTGCAAGTATCAAAAAGCACTTTAGATAGTAAAAACGCCAAGTAAATTGATGGATTTTATTTTCATTTTAGGTCTTCATTATTCTCTAGTATGAGTTCTAATTGTCCCAAAATTTGTTGAGGCAGCACTAGGCTAAATCAAATCCGTATTCAATTTAGGTCTTCATAATTCTTCGGTGTTGAGTTTTTTAACATCATCACAAAATAAATTTAGGTAGTACTAGGCTAAAATAAGTTTGTATTCATTTTAGGTCTTCACAATTCTTCAGTGTGATTAATTAGCACTTAGGCTAAATGAAATCCGTATTCATTTTAGGTCTTCATAATTCTTCAGTGTGAGTTTTTTAACATCATCCCAAAATTTATTTAGGTAATACTAGACTAAATTAAATCCGTATTCATTTTAGGTCTTCATAATTCTTCAGTGTGAGATTTTTAACATCATCCCAAAATATATTTAGGTAGTACTAGGCTAAAATAAGTTCGTATTCATTTTAGGTCTTCATAATTCTTCAGTGTGAGTTTTTTAACATCATCCCAAACTTTATTTAGGTAGCACGTACTAGGCTAAATTAAATCCGTATTCATTTCAGGTCTTCATTATTCTCCAGTGTGAATTTTTTTAACATCATCCCAAAATTTATTTAGGTAATACTAGACTAAATTAAATCCGTATTCATTTTAGGTCTTCATTATTCTCCAGTGTGAGTTTGTTTTTACATTTTTTCTGAAATTTACTTAGGTAGCACTAGTCTAAATTAAATCCACATTGATTTGTTTTTATTTAATTACTTTAACATATTCCACATGAATTCTGTTGACAGCCAAATTTTAGGCTATAAAATTTTTTGTTTTATGGTTGTTCCTGTTTTGTCCTGATTGTTTTGTAATTTCTCTTTAAACCATTTCTTTCTGTTCACCTTCATAGGCAACCAAATATTAGACAGGTAGTACTAGGCTAAATAATTTTGTTAATTTTGTCGTTGTTTTCATTTTCTCCTGTTCATAGTTTCTCTTAGATTTACATTTCTGTTTTAAGAGTACACACATTAGATGTTTGTTGCAAGTATCAAAAAGCACTTTAGATAGTAAAAACGCCAAGTAAATTGATGGATTTTATTTTCATTTTAGGTCTTCATTATTCTCTAGTATGAGTTCTAATTGTCCCAAAATTTGTTGAGGCAGCACTAGGCTAAATCAAATCCGTATTCAATTTAGGTCTTCATAATTCTTCAGTGTGAGTTTTTTTAACATCATCCCAAAATTTATTTAGATAGTGCTAGGCTAAATTAAATCAGTATTCATTTTAGGTCTTCACAATTCGTCAGTGTGAGTTTTTTAACATCATCCCAAAATATATTTAGGTAGTACTAGGCTAAAATAAGTTCGTATTCATTTTAGGTCTTCATAATTCTTCAGTGTGATTAATTAGCACTTAGGCTAAATGAAATCCGTATTCATTTTAGGTCTTCATAATTCTTCAGTGTGAGTTTTTTAACATCATCCCAAAATTTATTTAGGTAATACTAGACTAAATTAAATCCGTATTCATTTTAGGTCTTCATAATTCTTCAGTGTGAGATTTTTAACATCATCCCAAAATATATTTAGGTAGTACTAGGCTAAAATAAGTTCGTATTCATTTTAGGTCTTCATAATTCTTCAGTGTGATTAAGTAGCACTTAGGCTAAATGAAATCCGTATTCATTTTAGGTCTTCATAATTCTTCAGTGTGAGTTTTTTAACATCATCCCAAACTTTGTTTAGGTAGCACGTACTAGGCTAAATTAAATCCGTATTCATTTCAGGTCTTCATTATTCTCCAGTGTGAATTTTTTTAGCACCATCCCAAATTTTATTTAGGTAGCACTAGGCTAAATTAAATCCGTATTCATTTTAGGTCTTCATAATTCTTCAGTGTGACCTTTTTAACATAATCCCAAACTTTATTTAGGCAGCACTAGGCTAAATTAAATCCGTATTCATTTTATGTCTTCATTATTTTCTAGTATGAGTTCAAATTATCCCAAAATTTATTTAGGTAGCTCTAGGCTAAAATATATCCGTATTCATTTTAGGTCTTCATAATTCTCCAGTGTGTGTTTCTTAACATCATCCCAAACTTTATTTAGGTAGCACTAGGCTAAAATAAAACCTTGTTCATTTTAGGTCTTCATAATTCTTCAGTGTGTGTTTCTTAACATCATCCCAAACTTTATTTAGGTAGCACTAGGCTAAATTAAATCCGTATTCATTTTAGGTCTTCATTATTCTCTAGTATGAGTTCTAATTTTCCCAAAATTTATTTAGGTAGCACTAGGCTAAATTAAATCTGTATTCATTTTAGTTCTTCATAATTCTTCAGTGTGAGATTTTTAACATCATCCCAAAATATATTTAGGTAGTACTAGGCTGAAATAAGTTCGTATTCATTTTAGGTCTTCATAATTCGTCAGTGTGAGTTTTTTTAACATCATCCCAAAATTTATTTAGATAGTGCTAGGCTAAATTAAATCAGTATTCATTTTAGGTCTTCACAATTCGTCAGTGTGAGTTTTTTAACATCATCCCAAAATATATTTAGGTAGTACTAGGCTAAAATAAGTTCGTATTCATTTTAGGTCTTCATAATTCTTCAGTGTGATTAATTAGCACTTAGGCTAAATGAAATCCGTATTCATTTTAGGTCTTCATAATTCTTCAGTGTGAGTTTTTTAACATTATCCCAAAATTTATTTAGGTAATACTAGACTAAATTAAATCCGTATTCATTTTAGGTCTTCATAATTCTTCAGTGTGAGATTTTTAACATCATCCCAAAATATATTTAGGTAGTACTAGGCTAAAATAAGTTCGTATTCATTTTAGGTCTTCATAATTCTTCAGTGTGATTAAGTAGCACTTAGGCTAAATGAAATCCGTATTCATTTTAGGTCTTCATAATTCTTCAGTGTGAGTTTTTTAACATCATCCCAAACTTTGTTTAGGTAGCACGTACTAGGCTAAATTAAATCCGTATTCATTTCAGGTCTTCATTATTCTCCAGTGTGAATTTTTTTAGCACCATCCCAAATTTTATTTAGGTAGCACTAGGCTAAATTAAATCCGTATTCATTTTAGGTCTTCATAATTCTTCAGTGTGACCTTTTTAACATAATCCCAAACTTTATTTAGGCAGCACTAGGCTAAATTAAATCCGTATTCATTTTATGTCTTCATTATTTTCTAGTATGAGTTCAAATTATCCCAAAATTTATTTAGGTAGCTCTAGGCTAAAATATATCCGTATTCATTTTAGGTCTTCATAATTCTCCAGTGTGTGTTTCTTAACATCATCCCAAACTTTATTTAGGTAGCACTAGGCTAAAATAAAACCTTGTTCATTTTAGGTCTGCATAATTCTTCAGTGTGTGTTTCTTAACATCATCCCAAACTTTATTTAGGTAGCACTAGGCTAAATTAAATCCGTATTCATTTTAGGTCTTCATTATTCTCTAGTATGAGTTCTAATTTCCCCAAAATTTATTTAGGTAGCACTAGGCTAAATTAAATCTGTATTCATTTTAGTTCTTCATAATTCTTCAGTGTGAGATTTTTAACATCATCCCAAAATATATTTAGGTAGTACTAGGCTGAAATAAGTTCGTATTCATTTTAGGTCTTCACAATTCTTCAGTGTGATTAATTAGCACTTAGGCTAAATGAAATCCGTATTCATTTTAGGTCTTCATAATTCGTCAGTGTGAGTTTTTTAACATCATCCCAAAATTTATTTAGGTAATACTAGACTAAATTAAATCCGTATTCATTTTAGGTCTTCATAATTCTTCAGTGTGAGATTTTTAACATCATCCCAAAATATATTTAGGTAGTATTAGGCTAAAATAAGTTCGTATTCATTTTCGGTCTTCATAATTCTTCAGTGTGATTAAGTAGCACTTAGGCTAAATGAAATCCGTATTCATTTTAGGTCTTCATAATTCTTCAGTGTGAGTTTTTTAACATCATCCCAAACTTTATTTAGGTAGCACGTACTAGGCTAAATTAAATCCGTATTCATTTCAGGTCTTCATTATTCTCCAGTGTGAATTTTTTTAGCACCATCCCAAATTTTATTTAGGTAGCACTAGGCTAAATTAAATCCGTATTCATTTTAGGTCTTCATAATTCTTCAGTGTGACCTTTTTAACATAATCCCAAACTTTATTTAGGCAGCACTAGGCTAAATTAAATCCGTATTCATTTTATGTCTTCATTATTTTCTAGTATGAGTTCAAATTATCCCAAAATTTATTTAGGTAGCACTAGGCTAAAATATATCCGTATTCATTTTAGGTCTTCATAATTCTCCAGTGTGTGTTTCTTAACATCATCCCAAACTTTATTTAGGTAGCACTAAGCTAAAATAAAACCTTGTTCATTTTAGGTCTTCATAATTCTTCAGTGTGTGTTTCTTAACATCATCCAAAACTTTATTTAGGTAGCACTAGGCTAAAATAAAACCTTGTTCATTTTAGGTCTTCATAATTCTTCAGTGTGTGTTTCTTAACATCATCCCAAACTTTATTTAGGTAGCACTAGGCTAAATTAAATCCGTATTCACTTTAGGTCTTCATTATTCTCTAGTATGAGTTCTAATTTTCCCAAAATTTATTTAGGTAGCACTAGGCTAAATTAAATCTGTATTCATTTTAGTTCTTCATAATTCTTCAGTGTGAGATTTTTAACATCATCCCAAAATTTACTTAAGTAGCGCTAGGCTAAAATAAAACCTTGTTCATTTTAGGTCTTCATAATTCTTCAGTGTGAGTTTTTTAACATCATCCCAAAGTTAGCTTAAGTAGCACTAAGCTTAATTAAATCCGTATTCATTTTAGGTCTTCATAATTCTTCAGTGTGTGTTTCTTAACATCATCCCAAACTTTATTTAGGTAGCACTAGGCTAAATCAAATCCGTATTCAATTTAGGTCTTCATAATTCTTCAGTGTGAGTTTTTTTAACATCATCCCAAAATTTATTTAGATAGTGCTAGGCTAAATTAAATCAGTATTCATTTTAGGTCTTCACAATTCGTCAGTGTGAGTTTTTTGACATCATCCCAAAATATATTTAGGTAGTACTAGGCTGAAATAAGTTCGTATTCATTTTAGGTCTTCACAATTCTTCAGTGTGATTAATTAGCACTTAGGCTAAATGAAATCCGTATTCATTTTTGGTCTTCATAATTCTTCAGTGTGAGTTTTTTAACATCATCCCAAAATTTATTTAGGTAATACTAGACTAAATTAAATCCGTATTCATTTTAGGTCTTCATAATTCTTCAGTGTGAGATTTTTAACATCATCCCAAAATATATTTAGGTAGTACTAGGCTAAAATAAGTTCGTATTCATTTTAGGTCTTCATAATTCTTCATTGTGATTAAGTAGCACTTAGGCTAAATGAAATCCGTATTCATTTTAGGTCTTCATAATTCTTCAGTGTGAGTTTTTTAACATCATCCCAAACTTTATTTAGGTAGCACGTACTAGGCTAAATTAAATCCGTATTCATTTCAGGTCTTCATTATTCTCCAGTGTGAATTTTTTTAGCACCATCCCAAATTTTATTTAGGTAGCACTAGGCTAAATTTAATCCGTATTCATTTTATGTCTTCATTATTTTCTAGTATGAGTTCAAATTATCCCAAAATTTATTTAGGTAGCACTGGGCTAAAATATATCCGTATTCATTTTAGGTCTTCATAATTCTCCAGTGTGTGTTTCTTAACATCATCCCAAACTTTATTTAGGTAGCACTAGGCTAAAATAAAACCTTGTTCATTTTAGGTCTTCATAATTCTTCAGTGTGTGTTTCTTAACATCATCCCAAACTTTATTTAGGTAGCACTAGGCTAAATTAAATCCGTATTCATTTTAGGTCTTCATTATTCTCTAGTATGAGTTCTAATTTTCCCAAAATTTATTTAGGTAGCACTAGGCTAAATTAAATCTGTATTCATTTTAGTTCTTCATAATTCTTCAGTGTGAGATTTTTAACATCATCCCAAAATATATTTAGGTAGCACTAGGCTAAATTAAATCTGTATTCATTTTAGGTCTTCATAATTCTTCAGTGTGAGTTTTTTAACATCATCCCAAACTTTATTTAGGTAGCACGTACTAGGCTAAATTAAATCCGTATTCATTTCAGGTCTTCATTATTCTCCAGTGTGAATTTTTTTAGCACCATCCCAAATTTTATTTAGGTAGCACTAGGCTAAATTAAATCCGTATTCATTTTAGGTCTTCATAATTCTTCAGTGTGACCTTTTTAACATAATCCCAAACTTTATTTAGGCAGCACTAGGCTAAATTAAATCCGTATTCATTTTATGTCTTCATTATTTTCTAGTATGAGTTCAAATTATCCCAAAATTTATTTAGGTAGCACTAGGCTAAAATATATCCGTATTCATTTTAGGTCTTCATAATTCTCCAGTGTGTG
Organism: Ascidiella aspersa; assembly: GCF_963924565.1. Classification (NCBI taxonomy): domain Eukaryota; kingdom Metazoa; phylum Chordata; class Ascidiacea; order Phlebobranchia; family Ascidiidae; genus Ascidiella; species Ascidiella aspersa. The sequence goes on along the minus strand of NC_139451.1, from coordinate 17,105,967 downwards.
TTTCTTAACATCATCCCAAACTTTATTTAGGTAGCACTAGGCTAAAATAAAACCTTGTTCATTTTAGGTCTTCATAATTCTTCAGTGTGTGTTTTTAACATCATCCCAAACTTTATTTAGGTAGCACTAGGCTAAAATAAAACCTTGTTCATTTTAGGTCTTCATAATTCTTCAGTGTGTGTTTCTTAACATCATCCCAAACTTTATTTAGGTAGCACTAGGCTAAATTAAATCCGTATTCATTTTAGGTCTTCATTATTCTCTAGTATAAGTTCTAATTTTCCCAAAATTTATTTAGGTAGCACTAGGCTAAATTAAATCTGTATTCATTTTAGTTCTTCATAATTCTTTAGTGTGAGATTTTTAACATCATCCCAAAATTTACTTAAGTAGCCCTAGGCTAAAATAAAACCTTGTTCATTTTAGGTCTTCATAATTCTTCAGTGTGAGTTTTTTAACATCATCCCAAAGTTAGCTTAAGTAGCACTAAGCTTAATTAAATCCGTATTCATTTTAGGTCTTCATAATTCTTCAGTGTGTGTTTCTTAACATCATCCCAAACTTTATTTAGGTAGCACTAGGCTAAATTAAATCCGTATTCATTTTATGTCTTCATTATTCTCTAGTATGAGTTCTAATTGTCCCAAAATTTATTTACGAAGCACTAGGCTAAATTAAATCTGTATTCATTTTAGTTCTTCATAATTCTTCAGTGTAAGATTTTTAACATCATCCCAAAATTTACTTAAGTAGCACTAGGCTAAAATAAATCCGTATTCAGTTTAGGTCTTCACAATTCGTCAGTGTGAGTTTTTTGACATCATCTAAAAACTCATTTAGTTAGCACTAGGCTAAATTAAATCCGTATTCATTTTAGGTCTTCATTATTCTCCAGTGTGAGTTTGTTTTTACATTTTTTCTGAAATTTACTTAGGTAGCACTAGTCTAAATTAAATCCACATTGATTTGTTTTTATTTAATTACTTTAACATATTCCACATGAATTCTGTTGACAGCCAAATTTTAGGCAATATTAGGCTATAAAATTTTTTGTTTGATGGTTGTTCCTGTTTTGTCCTGATTGTTTTGTAATTTCTCTTTAAACCATTTCTTTCTGTTCACCTTCATAGGCAACCAAATATTAGACAGGTAGTACTAGGCTAAATAATTTTGTTAATTTTGTCGTTGTTTTCATTTTCTCCTGTTCATAGTTTCTCTTAGATTTACATTTCTGTTTTAAGAGTACACACATTAGATGTTTGTTGCAAGTATCAAAAAGCACTTCAGATAGTAAAAACGCCAAGTAAATTGATGGATTTTATTTTCATTTTAGGTCTTCATTATTCTCTAGTATGAGTTCTAATTGTCCCAAAATTTGTTGAGGCAGCACTAGGCTAAATCAAATCCGTATTCAATTTAGGTCTTCATAAATTCTTCAGTGTGAGTTTTTTAACATCATCCCAAAATGTATTTAGGTAATACTAGACCAAATTCAATCCGTATTCATTTTAGGTCTTCATAATTCTTCAGTGTGTGTTTCTTAACATCATCCCAAACTTTATTTAGGTAGCACTAGGCTAAATTCAATCAGTATTCATTTTATGTCTTCATTATTCTCTAGTATGAGTTCTAATTGTCCCAAAATTTATTTACGAAGCACTAGGCTAAATTAAATCTGTATTCATTTTAGTTCTTCATAATTCTTCAGTGTGAGATTTTTAACATCATCCCAAAATTTACTTAAGTAGCACTAGGCTAAAATAAATCCGTATTCATTTTAGGTCTTCACAATTCGTCAGTGTGAGTTTTGTGACATCATCCCAAAATTCATTTAGTTAGCACTAGGCTAAATTAAATCCGTATTCATTTTAGGTCTTCATAATTCTTCAGTGTGATTAAGTAGCACTTAGGCTAAATGAAATCCGTATTCATTTTAGGTCTTCATAATTCTTCAGTGTGAGTTTTTTAACATCATCCCAAAATTTATTTAGGTAATACTAGACTAAATTAAATCCGTATTCATTTTAGGTCTTCATAATTCTTCAGTGTGAGATTTTTAACATCATCCCAAAATATATTTAGGTAGTACTAGGCTAAAATAAGTTCGTATTCATTTTAGGTCTTCATAATTCTTCAGTGTGATTAAGTAGCACTTAGGCTAAATGAAATCCGTATTCATTTTAGGTCTTCATAATTCTTCAGTGTGAGTTTTTTAACATCATCCCAAAATTTATTTAGGTAATACTAGACTAAATTAAATCCGTATTCATTTTAGGTCTTCATAATTCTTCAGTGTGAGATTTTTAACATCATCCCAAAATATATTTAGGTAGTACTAGGCTAAAATAAGTTCGTATTCATTTTAGGTCTTCATAATTCTTCAGTGTGATTAAGTAGCACTTAGGCTAAATGAAATCCGTATTCATTTTAGGTCTTCATAATTCTTCAGTGTGAGTTTTTTAACATCATCCCAAACTTTATTTAGGTAGCACGTACTAGGCTAAATTAAATCCGTATTCATTTCAGGTCTTCATTATTCTCCAGTGTGAATTTTTTTAACATCATCCCAAAATTTATTTAGGTAATACTAGACTAAATTAAATCCGTATTCATTTTAGGTCTTCATTATTCTCCAGTGTGAGTTTGTTTTTACATTTTTTCTGAAATTTACTTTGGTAGCACTAGTCTAAATTAAATCCACATTGATTTGTTTTTATTTAATTACTTTAACATATTCCACATGAATTCTGTTGACAGCCAAATTTTAGGCTATAAAATTTTTTGTTTTATGGTTGTTCCTGTTTTGTCCTGATTGTTTTGTAATTTCTCTTTAAACCATTTCTTTCTGTTCACCTTCATAGGCAACCAAATATTAGACAGGTAGTACTAGGCTAAATAATTTTGTTAATTTTGTCGTTGTTTTCATTTTCTCCTGTTCATAGTTTCTCTTAGATTTACATTTCTGTTTTAAGAGTACACACATTAGATGTTTGTTGCAAGTATCAAAAAGCACTTTAGATAGTAAAAACGCCAAGTAAATTGATGGATTTTATTTTCATTTTAGGTCTTCATTATTCTCTAGTATGAGTTCTAATTGTCCCAAAATTTGTTGAGGCAGCACTAGGCTAAATCAAATCCGTATTCAATTTAGGTCTTCATAATTCTTCAGTGTGAGTTTTTTTAACATCATCCCAAAATTTATTTAGATAGTGCTAGGCTAAATTAAATCAGTATTCATTTTAGGTCTTCACAATTCGTCAGTGTGAGTTTTTTGACATCATCCCAAAATATATTTAGGTAGTACTAGGCTGAAATAAGTTCGTATTCATTTTAGGTCTTCACAATTCTTCAGTGTGATTAATTAGCACTTAGGCTAAATGAAATCCGTATTCATTTTAGGTCTTCATAATTCTTCAGTGTGAGTTTTTTAACATCATCCCAAAATTTATTTAGGTAATACTAGACTAAATTAAATCCGTATTCATTTTAGGTCTTCATAATTCTTCAGTGTGAGATTTTTAACATCATCCCAAAATATATTTAGGTAGTACTAGGCTAAAATAAGTTCGTATTCATTTTAGGTCTTCATAATTCTTCAGTGTGATTAAGTAGCACTTAGGCTAAATGAAATCCGTATTCATTTTAGGTCTTCATAATTCTTCAGTGTGAGTTTTTTAACATCATCCCAAACTTTGTTTAGGTAGCACGTACTAGGCTAAATTAAATCCGTATTCATTTCAGGTCTTCATTATTCTCCAGTGTGAATTTTTTTAGCACCATCCCAAATTTTATTTAGGTAGCACTAGGCTAAATTAAATCCGTATTCATTTTAGGTCTTCATAATTCTTCAGTGTGACCTTTTTAACATAATCCCAAACTTTATTTAGGCAGCACTAGGCTAAATTAAATCCGTATTCATTTTATGTCTTCATTATTTTCTAGTATGAGTTCAAATTATCCCAAAATTTATTTAGGTAGCTCTAGGCTAAAATATATCCGTATTCATTTTAGGTCTTCATAATTCTCCAGTGTGTGTTTCTTAACATCATCCCAAACTTTATTTAGGTAGCACTAGGCTAAAATAAAACCTTGTTCATTTTAGGTCTTCATAATTCTTCAGTGTGTGTTTCTTAACATCATCCCAAACTTTATTTAGGTAGCACTAGGCTAAATTAAATCCGTATTCATTTTAGGTCTTCATTATTCTCTAGTATGAGTTCTAATTTTCCCAAAATTTATTTAGGTAGCACTAGGCTAAATTAAATCTGTATTCATTTTAGTTCTTCATAATTCTTCAGTGTGAGATTTTTAACATCATCCCAAAATATATTTAGGTAGTACTAGGCTGAAATAAGTTCGTATTCATTTTAGGTCTTCACAATTCTTCAGTGTGATTAATTAGCACTTAGGCTAAATGAAATCCGTATTCATTTTAGGTCTTCATAATTCGTCAGTGTGAGTTTTTTAACATCATCCCAAAATTTATTTAGGTAATACTAGACTAAATTAAATCCGTATTCATTTTAGGTCTTCATAATTCTTCAGTGTGAGATTTTTAACATCATCCCAAAATATATTTAGGTAGTACTAGGCTGAAATAAGTTCGTATTCATTTTAGGTCTTCACAATTCTTCAGTGTGATTAATTAGCACTTAGGCTAAATGAAATCCGTATTCATTTTAGGTCTTCATAATTCGTCAGTGTGAGTTTTTTAACATCATCCCAAAATTTATTTAGGTAATACTAGGCTAAATGAAATCCGTATTCATTTTAGGTCTTCATAATTCTTCAGTGTGAGTTTTTTAACATCATCCCAAACTTTATTTAGGTAGCACGTACTAGGCTAAATTAAATCCGTATTCATTTCAGGTCTTCATTATTCTCCAGTGTGAATTTTTTTAGCACCATCCCAAATTTTATTTAGGTAGCACTAGGCTAAATTAAATCCGTATTCATTTTAGGTCTTCATAATTCTTCAGTGTGACCTTTTTAACATAATCCCAAACTTTATTTAGGCAGCACTAGGCTAAATTAAATCCGTATTCATTTTATGTCTTCATTATTTTCTAGTATGAGTTCAAATTATCCCAAAATTTATTTAGGTAGCACTAGGCTAAAATATATCCGTATTCATTTTAGGTCTTCATAATTCTCCAGTGTGTGTTTCTTAACATCATCCCAAACTTTATTTAGGTAGCACTAGGCTAAAATAAAACCTTGTTCATTTTAGGTCTTCATAATTCTTCAGTGTGTGTTTCTTAACATCATCCAAAACTTTATTTAGGTAGCACTAGGCTAAAATAAAACCTTGTTCATTTTAGGTCTTCATAATTCTTCAGTGTGTGTTTCTTAACATCATCCCAAACTTTATTTAGGTAGCACTAGGCTAAATTAAATCCGTATTCATTTTAGGTCTTCATTATTCTCTAGTATGAGTTCTAATTTTCCCAAAATTTATTTAGGTAGCACTAGGCTAAATTAAATCTGTATTCATTTTAGTTCTTCATAATTCTTCAGTGTGAGATTTTTAACATCATCCCAAAATTTACTTAAGTAGCGCTAGGCTAAAATAAAACCTTGTTCATTTTAGGTCTTCATAATTCTTCAGTGTGAGTTTTTTAACATCATCCCAAAGTTAGCTTAAGTAGCACTAAGCTTAATTAAATCCGTATTCATTTTAGGTCTTTATAATTCTTCAGTGTGTGTTTCTTAACATCATCCCAAACTTTATTTAGGTAGCACTAGGCTAAATCAAATCCGTATTCAATTTAGGTCTTCATAATTCTTCAGTGTGAGTTTTTTTAACATCATCCCAAAATTTATTTAGATAGTGCTAGGCTAAATTAAATCAGTATTCATTTTAGGTCTTCACAATTCGTCAGTGTGAGTTTTTTGACATCATCCCAAAATATATTTAGGTAGTACTAGGCTGAAATAAGTTCGTATTCATTTTAGGTCTTCACAATTCTTCAGTGTGATTAATTAGCACTTAGGCTAAATGAAATCCGTATTCATTTTTGGTCTTCATAATTCTTCAGTGTGAGTTTTTTAACATCATCCCAAAATTTATTTAGGTAATACTAGACTAAATTAAATCCGTATTCATTTTAGGTCTTCATAATTCTTCAGTGTGAGATTTTTAACATCATCCCAAAATATATTTAGGTAGTACTAGGCTAAAATAAGTTCGTATTCATTTTAGGTCTTCATAATTCTTCATTGTGATTAAGTAGCACTTAGGCTAAATGAAATCCGTATTCATTTTAGGTCTTCATAATTCTTCAGTGTGAGTTTTTTAACATCATCCCAAACTTTATTTAGGTAGCACGTACTAGGCTAAATTAAATCCGTATTCATTTCAGGTCTTCATTATTCTCCAGTGTGAATTTTTTTAGCACCATCCCAAATTTTATTTAGGTAGCACTAGGCTAAATTTAATCCGTATTCATTTTATGTCTTCATTATTTTCTAGTATGAGTTCAAATTATCCCAAAATTTATTTAGGTAGCACTGGGCTAAAATATATCCGTATTCATTTTAGGTCTTCATAATTCTCCAGTGTGTGTTTCTTAACATAATCCCAAACTTTATTTAGGTAGCACTAGGCTAAAATAAAACCTTGTTCATTTTAGGTCTTCATAATTCTTCAGTGTGTGTTTCTTAACATCATCCCAAACTTTATTTAGGTAGCACTAGGCTAAATTAAATCCGTATTCATTTTAGGTCTTCATTATTCTCTAGTATGAGTTCTAATTTTCCCAAAATTTATTTAGGTAGCACTAGGCTAAATTAAATCTGTATTCATTTTAGTTCTTCATAATTCTTCAGTGTGAGATTTTTAACATCATCCCAAAATATATTTAGGTAGTACTAGGCTGAAATAAGTTCGTATTCATTTTAGATCTTCACAATTCTTCAGTGTGATTAATTAGCACTTAGGCTAAATGAAATCCGTATTCATTTTAGGTCTTCATAATTCTTCAGTGTGAGTTTTTTAACATCATCCCAAACTTTATTTAGGTAGCACGTACTAGGCTAAATTAAATCCGTATTCATTTCAGGTCTTCATTATTCTCCAGTGTGAATTTTTTTAGCACCATCCCAAATTTTATTTAGGTAGCACTAGGCTAAATTAAATCCGTATTCATTTTAGGTCTTCATAATTCTTCAGTGTGACCTTTTTAACATAATCCCAAACTTTATTTAGGCAGCACTAGGCTAAATTAAATCCGTATTCATTTTATGTCTTCATTATTTTCTAGTATGAGTTCAAATTATCCCAAAATTTATTTAGGTAGCACTAGGCTAAAATATATCCGTATTCATTTTAGGTCTTCATAATTCTCCAGTGTGTGTTTCTTAATATCATCCCAAACTTTATTTAGGTAGCACTAGGCTAAAATAAAACCTTGTTCATTTTAGGTCTTCATAATTCTTCAGTGTGTGTTTCTTAACATCATCCCAAACTTTATTTAGGTAGCACTAGGCTAAAATAAAACCTTGTTCATTTTAGGTCTTCATAATTCTTCAGTGTGTGTTTCTTAACATCATCCCAAACTTTATTTAGGTAGCACTAGGCTAAATTAAATCCGTATTCATTTTAGGTCTTCATTATTCTCTAGTAAAAGTTCTAATTTTCCCAAAATTTATTTAGGTAGCACTAGGCTAAATTAAATCTGTATTCATTTTAGTTCTTCATAATTCTTTAGTGTGAGATTTTTAACATCATCCCAAAATTTACTTAAGTAGCCCTAGGCTAAAATAAAACCTTGTTCATTTTAGGTCTTCATAATTCTTCAGTGTGAGTTTTTTAACATCATCCCAAAGTTAGCTTAAGTAGCACTAAGCTTAATTAAATCCGTATTCATTTTAGGTCTTCATAATTCTTCAGTGTGTGTTTCTTAACATCATCCCAAACTTTATTTAGGTAGCACTAGGCTAAATTAAATCCGTATTCATTTTATGTCTTCATTATTCTCTAGTATGAGTTCTAATTGTCCCAAAATTTATTTACGAAGCACTAGGCTAAATTAAATCTGTATTCATTTTAGTTCTTCATAATTCTTCAGTGTAAGATTTTTAACATCATCCCAAAATTTACTTAAGTAGCACTAGGCTAAAATAAATCCGTATTCAGTTTAGGTCTTCACAATTCGTCAGTGTGAGTTTTTTGACATCATCTAAAAACTCATTTAGTTAGCACTAGGCTAAATTAAATCCGTATTCATTTTAGGTCTTCATTATTCTCCAGTGTGAGTTTGTTTTTACATTTTTTCTGAAATTTACTTAGGTAGCACTAGTCTAAATTAAATCCACATTGATTTGTTTTTATTTAATTACTTTAACATATTCCACATGAATTCTGTTGACAGCCAAATTTTAGGCAATATTAGGCTATAAAATTTTTTGTTTGATGGTTGTTCCTGTTTTGTCCTGATTGTTTTGTAATTTCTCTTTAAACCATTTCTTTCTGTTCACCTTCATAGGCAACCAAATATTAGACAGGTAGTACTAGGCTAAATAATTTTGTTAATTTTGTCGTTGTTTTCATTTTCTCCTGTTCATAGTTTCTCTTAGATTTACATTTCTGTTTTAAGAGTACACACATTAGATGTTTGTTGCAAGTATCAAAAAGCACTTCAGATAGTAAAAACGCCAAGTAAATTGATGGATTTTATTTTCATTTTAGGTCTTCATTATTCTCTAGTATGAGTTCTAATTGTCCCAAAATTTGTTGAGGCAGCACTAGGCTAAATCAAATCCGTATTCAATTTAGGTCTTCATAAATTCTTCAGTGTGAGTTTTTTAACATCATCCCAAAATGTATTTAGGTAATACTAGACCAAATTCAATCCGTATTCATTTTAGGTCTTCATAATTCTTCAGTGTGTGTTTCTTAACATCATCCCAAACTTTATTTAGGTAGCACTAGGCTAAATTCAATCAGTATTCATTTTATGTCTTCATTATTCTCTAGTATGAGTTCTAATTGTCCCAAAATTTATTTACGAAGCACTAGGCTAAATTAAATCTGTATTCATTTTAGTTCTTCATAATTCTTCAGTGTGAGATTTTTAACATCATCCCAAAATTTACTTAAGTAGCACTAGGCTAAAATAAATCCGTATTCATTTTAGGTCTTCACAATTCGTCAGTGTGAGTTTTGTGACATCATCCCAAAATTCATTTAGTTAGCACTAGGCTAAATTAAATCCGTATTCATTTTAGGTCTTCATAATTCTTCAGTGTGATTAAGTAGCACTTAGGCTAAATGAAATCCGTATTCATTTTAGGTCTTCATAATTCTTCAGTGTGAGTTTTTTAACATCATCCCAAAATTTATTTAGGTAATACTAGACTAAATTAAATCCGTATTCATTTTAGGTCTTCATAATTCTTCAGTGTGAGATTTTTAACATCATCCCAAAATATATTTAGGTAGTACTAGGCTAAAATAAGTTCGTATTCATTTTTGGTCTTCATAATTCTTCAGTGTGATTAAGTAGCACTTAGGCTAAATGAAATCCGTATTCATTTTAGGTCTTCATAATTCTTCAGTGTGAGTTTTTTAACATCATCCCAAAATTTATTTAGGTAATACTAGACTAAATTAAATCCGTATTCATTTTAGGTCTTCATAATTCTTCAGTGTGAGATTTTTAACATCATCCCAAAATATATTTAGGTAGTACTAGGCTAAAATAAGTTCGTATTCATTTTAGGTCTTCATAATTCTTCAGTGTGATTAAGTAGCACTTAGGCTAAATGAAATCCGTATTCATTTTAGGTCTTCATAATTCTTCAGTGTGAGTTTTTTAACATCATCCCAAACTTTATTTAGGTAGCACGTACTAGGCTAAATTAAATCCGTATTCATTTCAGGTCTTCATTATTCTCCAGTGTGAATTTTTTTAACATCATCCCAAAATTTATTTAGGTAATACTAGACTAAATTAAATCCGTATTCATTTTAGGTCTTCATTATTCTCCAGTGTGAGTTTGTTTTTACATTTTTTCTGAAATTTACTTTGGTAGCACTAGTCTAAATTAAATCCACATTGATTTGTTTTTATTTAATTACTTTAACATATTCCACATGAATTCTGTTGACAGCCAAATTTTAGGCTATAAAATTTTTTGTTTTATGGTTGTTCCTGTTTTGTCCTGATTGTTTTGTAATTTCTCTTTAAACCATTTCTTTCTGTTCACCTTCATAGGCAACCAAATATTAGACAGGTAGTACTAGGCTAAATAATTTTGTTAATTTTGTCGTTGTTTTCATTTTCTCCTGTTCATAGTTTCTCTTAGATTTACATTTCTGTTTTAAGAGTACACACATTAGATGTTTGTTGCAAGTATCAAAAAGCACTTTAGATAGTAAAAACGCCAAGTAAATTGATGGATTTTATTTTCATTTTAGGTCTTCATTATTCTCTAGTATGAGTTCTAATTGTCCCAAAATTTGTTGAGGCAGCACTAGGCTAAATCAAATCCGTATTCAATTTAGGTCTTCATAATTCTTCAGTGTGAGTTTTTTTAACATCATCCCAAAATTTATTTAGATAGTGCTAGGCTAAATTAAATCAGTATTCATTTTAGGTCTTCACAATTCGTCAGTGTGAGTTTTTTGACATCATCCCAAAATATATTTAGGTAGTACTAGGCTGAAATAAGTTCGTATTCATTTTAGGTCTTCACAATTCTTCAGTGTGATTAATTAGCACTTAGGCTAAATGAAATCCGTATTCATTTTAGGTCTTCATAATTCTTCAGTGTGAGTTTTTTAACATCATCCCAAAATTTATTTAGGTAATACTAGACTAAATTAAATCCGTATTCATTTTAGGTCTTCATAATTCTTCAGTGTGAGATTTTTAACATCATCCCAAAATATATTTAGGTAGTACTAGGCTAAAATAAGTTCGTATTCATTTTAGGTCTTCATAATTCTTCAGTGTGATTAAGTAGCACTTAGGCTAAATGAAATCCGTATTCATTTTAGGTCTTCATAATTCTTCAGTGTGAGTTTTTTAACATCATCCCAAACTTTGTTTAGGTAGCACGTACTAGGCTAAATTAAATCCGTATTCATTTCAGGTCTTCATTATTCTCCAGTGTGAATTTTTTTAGCACCATCCCAAATTTTATTTAGGTAGCACTAGGCTAAATTAAATCCGTATTCATTTTAGGTCTTCATAATTCTTCAGTGTGACCTTTTTAACATAATCCCAAACTTTATTTAGGCAGCACTAGGCTAAATTAAATCCGTATTCATTTTATGTCTTCATTATTTTCTAGTATGAGTTCAAATTATCCCAAAATTTATTTAGGTAGCTCTAGGCTAAAATATATCCGTATTCATTTTAGGTCTTCATAATTCTCCAGTGTGTGTTTCTTAACATCATCCCAAACTTTATTTAGGTAGCACTAGGCTAAAATAAAACCTTGTTCATTTTAGGTCTTCATAATTCTTCAGTGTGTGTTTCTTAACATCATCCCAAACTTTATTTAGGTAGCACTAGGCTAAATTAAATCCGTATTCATTTTAGGTCTTCATTATTCTCTAGTATGAGTTCTAATTTTCCCAAAATTTATTTAGGTAGCACTAGGCTAAATTAAATCTGTATTCATTTTAGTTCTTCATAATTCTTCAGTGTGAGATTTTTAACATCATCCCAAAATATATTTAGGTAGTACTAGGCTGAAATAAGTTCGTATTCATTTTAGGTCTTCACAATTCTTCAGTGTGATTAATTAGCACTTAGGCTAAATGAAATCCGTATTCATTTTAGGTCTTCATAATTCGTCAGTGTGAGTTTTTTAACATCATCCCAAAATTTATTTAGGTAATACTAGACTAAATTAAATCCGTATTCATTTTAGGTCTTCATAATTCTTCAGTGTGAGATTTTTAACATCATCCCAAAATATATTTAGGTAGTACTAGGCTAAAATAAGTTCGTATTCATTTTCGGTCTTCATAATTCTTCAGTGTGATTAAGTAGCACTTAGGCTAAATGAAATCCGTATTCATTTTAGGTCTTCATAATTCTTCAGTGTGAGTTTTTTAACATCATCCCAAACTTTATTTAGGTAGCACGTACTAGGCTAAATTAAATCCGTATTCATTTCAGGTCTTCATTATTCTCCAGTGTGAATTTTTTTAGCACCATCCCAAATTTTATTTAGGTAGCACTAGGCTAAATTAAATCCGTATTCATTTTAGGTCTTCATAATTCTTCAGTGTGACCTTTTTAACATAATCCCAAACTTTATTTAGGCAGCACTAGGCTAAATTAAATCCGTATTCATTTTATGTCTTCATTATTTTCTAGTATGAGTTCAAATTATCCCAAAATTTATTTAGGTAGCACTAGGCTAAAATATATCCGTATTCATTTTAGGTCTTCATAATTCTCCAGTGTGTGTTTCTTAACATCATCCCAAACTTTATTTAGGTAGCACTAGGCTAAAATAAAACCTTGTTCATTTTAGGTCTTCATAATTCTTCAGTGTGTGTTTCTTAACATCATCCAAAACTTTATTTAGGTAGCACTAGGCTAAAATAAAACCTTGTTCATTTTAGGTCTTCATAATTCTTCAGTGTGTGTTTCTTAACATCATCCCAAACTTTATTTAGGTAGCACTAGGCTAAATTAAATCCGTATTCATTTTAGGTCTTCATTATTCTCTAGTATGAGTTCTAATTTTCCCAAAATTTATTTAGGTAGCACTAGGCTAAATTAAATCTGTATTCATTTTAGTTCTTCATAATTCTTCAGTGTGAGATTTTTAACATCATCCCAAAATTTACTTAAGTAGCGCTAGGCTAAAATAAAACCTTGTTCATTTTAGGTCTTCATAATTCTTCAGTGTGAGTTTTTTAACATCATCCCAAAGTTAGCTTAAGTAGCACTAAGCTTAATTAAATCCGTATTCATTTTAGGTCTTTATAATTCTTCAGTGTGTGTTTCTTAACATCATCCCAAACTTTATTTAGGTAGCACTAGGCTAAATCAAATCCGTATTCAATTTAGGTCTTCATAATTCTTCAGTGTGAGTTTTTTTAACATCATCCCAAAATTTATTTAGATAGTGCTAGGCTAAATTAAATCAGTATTCATTTTAGGTCTTCACAATTCGTCAGTGTGAGTTTTTTGACATCATCCCAAAATATATTTAGGTAGTACTAGGCTGAAATAAGTTCGTATTCATTTTAGGTCTTCACAATTCTTCAGTGTGATTAATTAGCACTTAGGCTAAATGAAATCCGTATTCATTTTTGGTCTTCATAATTCTTCAGTGTGAGTTTTTTAACATCATCCCAAAATTTATTTAGGTAATACTAGACTAAATTAAATCCGTATTCATTTTAGGTCTTCATAATTCTTCAGTGTGAGATTTTTAACATCATCCCAAAATATATTTAGGTAGTACTAGGCTAAAATAAGTTCGTATTCATTTTAGGTCTTCATAATTCTTCATTGTGATTAAGTAGCACTTAGGCTAAATGAAATCCGTATTCATTTTAGGTCTTCATAATTCTTCAGTGTGAGTTTTTTAACATCATCCCAAACTTTATTTAGGTAGCACGTACTAGGCTAAATTAAATCCGTATTCATTTCAGGTCTTCATTATTCTCCAGTGTGAATTTTTTTAGCACCATCCCAAATTTTATTTAGGTAGCACTAGGCTAAATTTAATCCGTATTCATTTTATGTCTTCATTATTTTCTAGTATGAGTTCAAATTATCCCAAAATTTATTTAGGTAGCACTGGGCTAAAATATATCCGTATTCATTTTAGGTCTTCATAATTCTCCAGTGTGTGTTTCTTAACATAATCCCAAACTTTATTTAGGTAGCACTAGGCTAAAATAAAACCTTGTTCATTTTAGGTCTTCATAATTCTTCAGTGTGTGTTTCTTAACATCATCCCAAACTTTATTTAGGTAGCACTAGGCTAAATTAAATCCGTATTCATTTTAGGTCTTCATTATTCTCTAGTATGAGTTCTAATTTTCCCAAAATTTATTTAGGTAGCACTAGGCTAAATTAAATCTGTATTCATTTTAGTTCTTCATAATTCTTCAGTGTGAGATTTTTAACATCATCCCAAAATATATTTAGGTAGTACTAGGCTGAAATAAGTTCGTATTCATTTTAGATCTTCACAATTCTTCAGTGTGATTAATTAGCACTTAGGCTAAATGAAATCCGTATTCATTTTAGGTCTTCATAATTCTTCAGTGTGAGTTTTTTAACATCATCCCAAACTTTATTTAGGTAGCACGTACTAGGCTAAATTAAATCCGTATTCATTTCAGGTCTTCATTATTCTCCAGTGTGAATTTTTTTAGCACCATCCCAAATTTTATTTAGGTAGCACTAGGCTAAATTAAATCCGTATTCATTTTAGGTCTTCATAATTCTTCAGTGTGACCTTTTTAACATAATCCCAAACTTTATTTAGGCAGCACTAGGCTAAATTAAATCCGTATTCATTTTATGTCTTCATTATTTTCTAGTATGAGTTCAAATTATCCCAAAATTTATTTAGGTAGCACTAGGCTAAAATATATCCGTATTCATTTTAGGTCTTCATAATTCTCCAGTGTGTGTTTCTTAATATCATCCCAAACTTTATTTAGGTAGTACTAGGCTAAAATAAAACCTTGTTCATTTTAGGTCTTCATAATTCTTCAGTGTGTGTTTCTTAACATCATCCCAAACTTTATTTAGGTAGCACTAGGCTAAAATAAAACCTTGTTCATTTTAGGTCTTCATAATTCTTCAGTGTGTGTTTCTTAACATCATCCCAAACTTTATTTAGGTAGCACTAGGCTAAATTAAATCCGTATTCATTTTAGGTCTTCATTATTCTCTAGTAAAAGTTCTAATTTTCCCAAAATTTATTTAGGTAGCACTAGGCTAAATTAAATCTGTATTCATTTTAGTTCTTCATAATTCTTTAGTGTGAGATTTTTAACATCATCCCAAAATTTACTTAAGTAGCCCTAGGCTAAAATAAAACCTTGTTCATTTTAGGTCTTCATAATTCTTCAGTGTGAGTTTTTTAACATCATCCCAAAGTTAGCTTAAGTAGCACTAAGCTTAATTAAATCCGTATTCATTTTAGGTCTTCATAATTCTTCAGTGTGTGTTTCTTAACATCATCCCAAACTTTATTTAGGTAGCACTAGGCTAAATTAAATCCGTATTCATTTTATGTCTTCATTATTCTCTAGTATGAGTTCTAATTGTCCCAAAATTTATTTACGAAGCACTAGGCTAAATTAAATCTGTATTCATTTTAGTTCTTCATAATTCTTCAGTGTAAGATTTTTAACATCATCCCAAAATTTACTTAAGTAGCACTAGGCTAAAATAAATCCGTATTCAGTTTAGGTCTTCACAATTCGTCAGTGTGAGTTTTTTGACATCATCTAAAAACTCATTTAGTTAGCACTAGGCTAAATTAAATCCGTATTCATTTTAGGTCTTCATTATTCTCCAGTGTGAGTTTGTTTTTACATTTTTTCTGAAATTTACTTAGGTAGCACTAGTCTAAATTAAATCCACATTGATTTGTTTTTATTTAATTACTTTAACATATTCCACATGAATTCTGTTGACAGCCAAATTTTAGGCAATATTAGGCTATATAATTTTTTGTTTTATGGTTGTTCCTGTTTTGTCCTGATTGTTTTGTAATTTCTCTTTAAACCACTTCTTTCTGTTCACCTTCATAGGCAACCAAATATTAGACAGGTAGTACTAGGCTAAATAATTTTGTCGTTGTTTTCATTTTCTCCTGTTCATAGTTTCTCTTAAATTTACATGTCTGTTTTAAGAGTACACACATTAGATGTTTGTTGCAAGTATCAAAAAGCACTTTAGATAGTAAAAACGCCAAGTAAATTGATGGATTTTATTTTCATTTTAGGTCTTCATTATTCTCTAGTATGAGTTCTAATTGTCCCAAAATTTGTTGAGGCAGCACTAGGCTAAATCAAATCCGTATTCAATTTAGGTCTTCATAATTCTTCGGTGTTGAGTTTTTTAACATCATCACAAAATAAATTTAGGTAGTACTAGGCTAAAATAAGTTCGTATTCATTTTAGGTCTTCACAATTCTTCAGTGTGATTAATTAGCACTTAGGCTAAATGAAATCCGTATTCATTTTAGGTCTTCATAATTCTTCAGTGTGAGTTTTTTAACATCATCCCAAAATTTATTTAGGTAATACTAGACTAAATTAAATCCGTATTCATTTTAGGTCTTCATAATTCTTCAGTGTGAGATTTTTAACATCATCCCAAAATATATTTAGGTAGTACTAGGCTAAAATAAGTTCGTATTCATTTTAGGTCTTCATAATTCTTCAGTGTGATTAAGTAGCACTTAGGCTAAATGAAATCCGTATTCATTTTAGGTCTTCATAATTCTTCAGTGTGAGTTTTTTAACATCATCCCAAACTTTATTTAGGTAGCACGTACTAGGCTAAATTAAATCCGTATTCATTTCAGGTCTTCATTATTCTCCAGTGTGAATTTTTTTAACATCATCCCAAAATTTATTTAGGTAATACTAGACTAAATTAAATCCGTATTCATTTTAGGTCTTCATAATTTTCAGTGTGAGTTTTTTTACATCATCCCAAAGTTTACTTAAGTAGCACTAGGCTAAAATAAATCCGTATTCATTTTAGGTCTTCATTATTCTCCAGTGTGAGTTTGTTTTTACATTTTTCTAAAATTTACTTAGGTAGCACTAGGATAAATTAAATCTGTATTGATTTGTTTTCACTTAATCACTTCAACATATTCCATATGAATTCTGTTGGCAACCAAATTTTAGGCATTATTATTAGGCTATGTAATTTGTTGTTTTTTGGTTGTTCCTGTTTTGTCCTGGTTGCTTTGTAATTTCTCTTTAAATTGTTTCTTTCCTGTTCACTTCCACTCTGACTTCCATAGGCAACCAAATATTAGACAGGTAGTACTAGGCTAAATCATTTTTGTTAATTTTTTTTTTCATTTTCTCTTAAATTTACATTTCTATTTTGAGTACACACATCAGATGTTTGTTGCAAGTATTGAAAAGGACTTTAGATAGTAAAAAACGTCAAGTAAATTGGATGGATTTTATTTTCATTTTGGGTCTTCATTATTCTCCAGTGTGTGTTTGTTTTTACATTTTTCTAAAATTTACTTAGGTAGCACTAGGCTAAACTGAATCCGTATGGATTTGCTTTGATTTAATTACTTTAACATATTTCACACGAATTCTGTTGGCAACCAAATATTAGTCTTTATTATGCTACCTAATTTGTTGTTTTATGGTTGTTTCTATTTTGTCATGGTTGCTTTGTAATTTCACTTTAAATCATTTCTTTTTTGTTCACTTTCACCATGACTTCTATAGGTATCGAAACATTAGACAGGTAGTACTAGGCTAAATAGTTTTGTTGATTTTGTCGTTGTTTTTATTTTCTCCTGTTCATAGTTTCTCAAATTTACATTTCTCTAGAGTACACGCATCAGATGTTTGTTGCAAGTATCAAAAAGGACTTTCGATAGTAAAAACATAAAATAGATAAATGGATTATATTTTCATTTTAGGTCTTTATTATTCTCCAGTATGAGTTTTTTTTAAATTGTTCTAAAATTTACAGGTAGACTCAAAGAGATTATAACCATGAGGACAAACTCTCACTTTTGCCTTTTTTCTTTTGCCTTTAAGCAATGCATTCTATTGTCGACAGCCGTCACGGTCTGATTCATAATAATCTTTTCCATTTAAGCCTGTTATAAAAATGTACGCTTTTGGCGTAATCTGTTGTTTAATGACCCCTTAGTCCTAATTTAAACCGTTTTCTGTTTACAAAATTGACTTGGTAGGACAGGCAAGGTTATCGCCAGTTGCTTGACACTTTCTTAGGACCCTACTGTACATTTTTGAAAAGTGTATTACTGTTAAAATTTACGCGATTGAGCTATGTCGTTGATTTCGGGGCTCTTTCCATTTGGTACGTAGAAAGTAACGCAAAAAACGGTCTACAAATGCCGCGTAACGCAACGCACATTATTATTTTATTATTAATAATAATGCTCGACCAACCCAAACTCAAACCCGCACCGTAACCCAAATAATGTGAGTTGCGGTATGCGGTATTTGTTGACCTTTTTTGCGCTAGTTTCTATGTACCAAATCGATGCAGCGCCTTGGTTTCCACTTCTAGGCGTTAAGATTTCTGTGAGGAATTGCCTTATAAATTAAATTAATACCACTTAGTTTGTTGTAAATCTCAAGGTGCGGAACTCACTAAACTTAACTAGGCCTATATGGCGGTGTTAATTGTTAACTTCTTAATGTAAATGATATAGGTATTTTGCATTGTACACTGTACAGAGCCTATTACAGAAAAAGCAACTTTTGGTAAATCAAACCCATAAATGAATTGGCTTTAGTGTACAAATTTTAGAAAAAATTGTAGAATTCCAAATTTGATGAGTGTGCCGCAAATTAAAATTATTTTTTGAGGTCGTCGCAAAAAAGTTTGCGAACCACTGCCTTACATTACTATTGGATTACAAATGTATCTATTTCAAAAAATACTGTTTAAGATCCCAAATTTAGCGGTGGGGTGCAGTGGTGCTATGCAGCTTGCGAAAAATTTTTGAATTTCAAATTTTGTCTGCCCCTTGGTGACAATTAAGCTTAAAAATTAGTAATTTGCCAGCTTTTCTTACATAAAATAAGTTGGAATAATATTTGGTTGTATACCAATTTAATTTAAATAAACAAATTTGTTGTACTTGGTAAATGGTAACAGCCATTGCTCATTTAGGAAATGTTCTTTACGCAAATATATCCTTATCCTATAGAATATATACTTTCCATACAGTAATTTTTCTTTAGTATGCCAGTGTTCAGCGTGCAAATTAAATTTGTGCCGTACTGCTGCTCTAAATAGTCTTCTATATACTTGTTCCAGTGTTACAAATTAAAACACATTGAAATTGATACCATAAACTGAAAATTAATACCAAATTCTTTGAAAACATCGTTCAAACGAAAATTTTTTGCACCTCGGTTTGCTGTGTGTAATATTTAACTAGCAAATATTATTGGTGGTGTGCTGTTTGTGAGAGTGAAGCAAGCAATTAGCATTTGTAAGGTAGTTACATTTGGAATCAGTAG
Organism: Ascidiella aspersa; assembly: GCF_963924565.1. NCBI lineage: Eukaryota > Metazoa > Chordata > Ascidiacea > Phlebobranchia > Ascidiidae > Ascidiella > Ascidiella aspersa. Next base: position 17,086,759 of record NC_139451.1, on the reverse strand, counting down.
TTACCAGATGTCACTGAATTCAGTAAATAATTTTGCAAATTATATTATATTTGATTGCTTAGTATTGGAGTATGTTATTATAATGTTAAACTTCTCCACTTGGTTTATTTTTATAGAACTTGCTCATAGTTACTAGTTGAACTATAATGAGAACACATATTTGTCTGTAACTGTGATTCAGCCATTGGGATTATGTTGGACATTGCTTGAAGACATATCAACAGTACACTGGGAAAATATAAAAAAATAGTCGGTCTATTCCTCAAAGATACGACAAAGGTAAGATTATTGTGACAATGAGATCATAGTGTAATGCAAACCATTATAGAATAGAGTATTTATTTTACTTATAAACAAAACTTTAAACTGCTTACTGTCGATGGGCAAAGTTTATCTAGTTATGGCTACCCAAATTTTTCAGGCTGTGACCTCTTTTATTATATTAAACTTTTTGACCCCCTAGGTTTAACAGTTTAAAAAATGACATTTCTCGATGTTTCCTTTGGCATGCTTTTATTGTAGCAAACTGGTTCATTTAATGGTGTAATCGGAATAATGTAACCCTAACCCAGGGGTTCTTAAACTGGGGTCCGTGAACTGGTTTTAGGGGGTCCGTGAAGGCCTAATTCAAATATTAGTGTATATTTAAGAAGTTTGTGACATCAATTTATGACGTCATTTTCGAATTTGTTTTCCTACCGTGGTCCATGCAAGGCCCAAAAAAAATGTTAGGAGTCTGTGGTAAAAAAAGTTAAAGAACCCCTGCCCTAACCAAACCATTGCAGGATGCTCGCTGATTGTTGGTCACTTCTATTTCTTTAAAATAAACCCTGCATGCATTACAATAATTCAACAGTGCTTCGCGGGCCACAAACAAAGATGTCGGGCCTGGGTTTTGGACCACCCTGCTTTAAGTAATCAATTTTTGTTAAAAGTGTCATTATTTTCCTACTTCTTGGTACACCTTATATGCAAAGAAAGGCAAGCAAAACAAAATAATGTTTATTTAAAATTTATTTGGTTAAACATGGTAAGAATCAATCAATTTTCAATTTAAAGAATAAATAAAGTTCTTTATTGACACCAGATTCCAGAGGCCACTTCAGTATTGTATTCGTTTGTGTAGTACCTGGTCAGCATCTGTATGAACACAATTTATCGACCAATATATTACAAATGTTTTTTATAATTTTATTTATCTCTTTGCACTGATTTATTATATTTAAATTTCAAAGTGTGTATTACAAAGTAAACGTTTTGTTTTATATGAAAATATTGATAAATTTTTACTGAAGTATTTTTTACCTCTTCTCATCTTTTCTCCCTAATAGCTGATAACAAAAATTTGGAGCTTAACTGCTGGAGGTTGTAGTTGAATGAATATCAAAGCCCATGTATAGAAGTAGGTGACATCTTGTAAACAGCTTAAATATATATATATCTTTATTCAGTTTAAACTTGATTGGATAACTGGTTGTAAAAGAATAAAGGTTATTATTATATTTAATTCCAACAGATTACAAAGCTGCATAATCTGATGCTTTCCTTTTTTAAATGAACAATATGACACACTAATTTTGTGTTCACCAAACCACATGCACTAAACTGGTACCAAAATTTGTAATGTTAATATTTCTTAACACCAAAACTAAAGAATAATTGAATATATTACAAAATCCCTACTCTAATTTTCTTTAAGTGTTTTACTGTAATGCTAAAATAAACAAAACTGGGGCAATAAAAATAACTTTAAACAATATTGCAATATTTTGTTTATTGTACTATATAAGCGAACACAAAAAATTGTACCAAAAGGCTTTCTAGTAATAATAAAAAAATGTAAATTCCTCTCCGGCACCCCGGTTTGGAACCACTTGTCTACTCTACAGCAACGCGTTGTACGCTTCCGCAGTCATTAACTGGACGACGTTGGCGTCTGTTACCATATTATATTGTACTTATGGTCAGCTGACATTGTATGCCCTACAAGCTTTTTCAAGTGTGTTTATACGAAACTCGGCAATGAAAGTTTGACATTTGATTCAAACATAACTTTTAACCTGTCAGAAATGTCGCACCTAAATATATATAAGCCGGTTGCTCCAAAATTTTAGCTCACCAACATGCAAGTAAAGCCCAGTTGTTTACGTTTTACTATTATGCATTAGAGCGGAACACTGTCGAAAGTACAACAATGGGCTACGTCACAGTTTGTCCTCATGGTTATAATCTCTTTGGGTAGACTAGGCTAAATTAAATCCGTATTGCTGGTATCAAAAACGACTTTAGATAGTAAAAGCGTAAAGTAAATTAATGGATTTTATTTTCATTTTTTGTCTAAACTCCAGTTGAGGTTTCTTCTCTTGTCACATTTTTTTAAACATTAACATGGGGGCCAAAAGTTGTTGAGAGTCGATGGAAGGGTCATTAAAAGGTTGAACCACTCCGTTATTTCATAATCAATAGTACAAGGTTAGGGCGCAACGTCTTCATAATTTCGCCAGAAATGTGAATAAGTGGAAGTAGTTTTTTTGTTACAGGTTTTTTTTTTTAATTTTTGTTGTAGTGGAAATGTTTTGTTGACCTTTATCAAGGGTAAAATTTGTTGATGTTAAGATACATATGTATATCAGTGTTCAAGATTTTGCACTTGCTAAACTAGTGAGTCAAAATAAATATTACTATACATATAAAAGTCAATATTGCGTAAAATTTTCATGATCACATTTCCTGCTTCTGCAACTACAAAAACGTGCCTCATACACAGTATAAGGTCCCACAAATTCAATAGTCCAGTAAAGAAATTAGGCCGATTAAACAACAAACATAAATAATTTTTTCTGGGTGCTGCACAATGATTTAAGGCTAATAATTTTGTTTGATCATAGCAGGTCACACCTTGTCAATCAAGACTGGAAAGGATGGATGAAGGCCTGAGGCATGCGTGAAACAATTACTGCGTTTGCTTTAAATACAGCCATGCAGTGTGTAGTGTTTTTTTTTTCAGGCATCTAATTAATTTCTGATATCACTGTGTTATGGGACGACTGACTGACCTGAAAAATCCCAGGATTAGAGTTCTGGATTTTCATTAAAGCTTGTTTTCTGGCCAGTTGAAAATAGGTTTTATTTTAAAGAACATTGGAAAAATTCGAGAGATCGGCCTGTTCCGCAAAACACGTTATAAAAACAAACAATGAAACCTTGATACAACAATAAGCCAAATTAACAACTTAATTTAGCCATTTTTTTAGCTGTGTACCGGTACTTGTGTTTAGAGACTTGATGTGATAGCTGAAAATGAAAAGTGTTATATTTTTGTTGTTTTCAATGTGATGTGCGTTTTAACAAATTGCTCAAAAACGCCGTTGGACAAAGTAGCAATTTTGGTAAAACTGAAAATTAGATTAAAATTAGAATTGGAGCACTCAGGCAAATCCCAAATTAGATTAGAATTAGAAAGAGCCGCATTTTGTTCTAAATCGACGAATTAGAAAACTAGAATTATCTAGTTGTCCAAGTCTGGCTATGCCCCTCCCAAGTATATTTTCCCTAAATAGAATAGCATGTCTCCCGACCGGTACGTGTGTCATTAACTGTAAAAATTCCATATTTCACAAATCACAATCATGAATCCACCTGCAAACATAAATAAACCTTGTAAAAAAACACATCTACACTCTACAGCTTACAGCATGGGTCGGCAACCTACGGCCCGCGGACCGCATCCGGCCCACGGCCTCTTTGACAAAATAGACACGAATCCTTTTCAAATACCTTTTCAGTATTTTAACTACATAAGATTTTCGCGATTCGCGCGAATGATCTTTGCACGTCCGGTTTGTTTACGTTTTGATACTGTCTTTTGAACTAGATCCGCTTATTTGCCGTTGCGGCGTGTAAGGCTGCCAAGTTCGTCGCGGACAAACAGTAAACGTATTCAAAAATAGTGGACATAATTTTTTTAACATATTTTTATTTTCGGCCTTGTATAGGCTACACACAAAAAATAATTAGTCTAGTGGGAAATGTTAAAAAAACAGAGTAAAAGCGGGATTTTAGTATTAGTTGTTTTATGACTTACATTGTGCCGAGAGATGTTCAAAGACTCTTATCCAAATTGGATTTTATCTAATTCTGCAGTTTATATTGGGTAATTGGAAAAGCTAATAATTTTGTTTGACCATGGCTGGTTGCACCTAATTGTACATCAAGGGTGAAGGAAAAGCAGGACTGCGGAGTCGGACTCGGTTTGTTTTGCTGGAGTCGGACTCGGGACTCTAGTAAGACCACGTAAAACTACCCGAAGTCCGACATGCGCACGAGCAGTACCAAATTTCAAGGCTGATGGCCGCCAACTGGAAAATTGTAAAAGTGGAATAGCATATGGTAAAATATTTTTCAACCATGTATTGTGAGTTATTGAGTTATACGACACCCATATAAGTGTATTTCTGAATATTCACGTTACTTTAGTTACGTAAGGCTGTAGAGCAGTGGTCGGCAAACTTTTTACGTCGCGGCCCAAAGTACTCTTTTAAAGCTATAGAATGCCCACTACGAAAACAGTGGCAAATATTTATTTTAAGGTGGAGTCATTAGAATGACGTAACAAAGTTAGAAAAACTTGTTTTTTTTTCGAACATACTCTTGTGCAAATATGAAGTTAAAAAACAGTTGAATTGCGGGTGGATAAAAAAAATTGGTTGGTTAGTTTTAAATTGTCAAAACTTCAATGAAAAGGATGCATAACACATACGGCACATAAAATGTTTCTAATATTGCTCAAAATAACGGTATTTATAGAATAATTTAACACAAACTGGATTATACACAGTACGCAATAAATTATAGAATATCGCGTTTGGATGGAATAGATTTCAGTATAACGCTATAAAAGTACACAAAAATCCATACATTGGATGTCAAGTAACGTCGTAGTTTAAGTAATTTAAGAAATGTGTATGTTGTTCTCGACCAACCAGTGTGGTATTATGTAACTAAAGCAAGTTTATCGCGCGAAACGCAAAAAAATGCGTCTATTTGGTTTTAGCACCTTAAACATCTACTGAATAAGAGATTAACACTATGAATTAGGGGTGTTCAAATGATTTATACCACAGTCAAACCTGACAACATGATGATCCACCAAATACGAATAGTAAACATATTGGACACGCTTTAATTTTTATGGTGCTTCATTTATGTAAATGTACCCTACAACGTATGGGCCGGGGTCGGCAAACTTTTTCTAGTCGAGGGCCAACACCAAACTCAGAAAGGTCTTTATGGGCCGCACAAAATGTTAACTGAGAAAACTAAAATGTTAGAACAACTTCAGGCGGACCCAGGATATTTTTTTTCACTTTAACTAGATTTGTGGAGGCCGTTTAAAGTGTTGGCGCAAAGCGCGAAAAAGGGCGTTTGTTGGGTTTAAAAGTCGAGCCCAAACGTCGTCATTCATACTAGTAATAAAAAGTGTAATAAAACTGCTTTGAAGAAACGCGATAACTTAAAATAGTGCCAGCTGTAGGTATTGGTAGCATAGTTTCATAGAACTGCTTTTTTGAAGCTAGCCTAGAACCCTATTGATTTTTTATCGCCTTGTATCGATAACGTTATGCTTCGCTAATTGATCATTTTTTTAGTTTCTTGGCAATATCCTTATCTCTCAGTTACTTCATTAATACGTCATTTACTGTTTGAATAAATCGGGTTTGCGGCAGTCACGGCATAGATTAAGGCAGTGGTCTCGAACCTGTGGGTCCCTACCCCAAGTGAGGTCGCCTAAAATTTTTGTGGGGTCGCCATAACTCACCATATTCGTAATGTTTTAGTACGATTTATGTATTTAGTTTTCTTTACAATGAGGTCCCACTAATAAACGTGACTGAGTGCATCTTCTACATAAAAATTGCTGTGTTTAGCTCTTTAGAGCTGCTATATCAGTTAACGCACATTTGAAAAATTAAAAAAAAAAATTTGTGGTTTTTGATTTAGCGCAGCAAATGTCGCACTTTTTCTAAAACTACACCAAGTTACATGTACAAGTGTGTCAAACGTAGACAGTAGACCAGTGGTTCTCAATCTGAGGGTCGCGACCCCCAATGGGGTCGCAAGGGGTTGTCTAGGGGGGTCGCCATGTGGAATTCCATAAAGAAAATAATTAAGAATTAGGCAATATGAACTAAAATTTAGCACTATAGAACGGTCATGTTCAAATGGCGGATCGCGATCCGGTTCCGGATCTTTTCAGCGTTTTGTGCGGATCTGCTAATGTAGTCTCAGTGTTTTCATGTGAATACCAATTGTCATTGTTAATGAATTTTGTAAAAATGCATAGAACAAGGCTCCCTAATGCGAATCTTTGTAAGCGTTTGAGGATATCAGGCAGCGACAGAAAGCCCCAACTTGATGCTATTGTAAGACCTAAAGTTTAAAACAGGGGTTGGCAACCTACGACCCGCGGGCCGGATGCGCCCCGCCCAAAGAGATTATAACCATGAGGACAAACTGTGACGTAGCCCATTGTTCTACTTTCGACAGCGTTCCGCTCTAGTGCATAATAGTAACACGTAAACAACTTGGCTTGACTTGCATGTTGGTGAGCTAAAATTTTGGAGCAACCGGCTTATATGTATTAAGGTTCGACATTTCTGACAGGTTAAAAGTTATGTTTGAATTAGGTGCCAAACTTTCATTGCCGAATTTCGTGTGAACACACTTAACAAAGCCTGTAGTGCATACAATATCAGCTGACCATAAGTACTATATAATATGGTAACACACTCGTTGGCGCGCCAACGTCGTCCAGTTAATGACTGCGGAAGCGTACAACGCGTTGCTGTAGAGTAGACCACTGGTTCCAAACCGGGGTGCCGAAGAGGAATTTACATTTTTTTATTATTACTAGTAAGCCTTTTAGTACAACTTTTTGTGTTCGCTTATATATAGTAGAGTACGGTACAATAAACAAAATATTACAATATTGTTTAAAGTTATTTTTATTGCCCCAGTTTCGTTTAATTTAGCATTACAGTAAAACATTTAAAGAAAATTAAAGTAGGGATCTTGTAATATAATTTAGTATTCTTTAGTTTTGGTGGAATATTAACATTACACATTTAGGTACCAGTTTAGTGGATAGGGTTCGATGAACACATCAGTGTGTAATTGTTCATTTAAAAAAGGAAAGAACCAGATTATGCAGCTTTGTAATCTGTTAAAATTAAATGTAATAATAACATTTATTCTTTTACAACCAGTTATCCAATCAAATTTAAACTGAATAAAGATATATATATTTAAGCTGTTTACAAGATGTCACCTACTTCTATACATGGGCTTTGCTATTCATTCAGCTACAACCTCCAGCAGTTAGCTCCAAACCTTTGCTATCAGCTATTAGGGAGAAAAAGATAAAAAAAAAATACTTTTCGCAAACTTACATTGAAAATGACAAAAAATATCTATTTCAAACAGGGCTGCGGAGTCGGTTAAAAATAACCCGAGTCTGACTCCGGTTAAATGTGGCATTTCGTCAGGTCCTGAGTCCACCCCTGACTAAACAGCCTGTATTCTGCCAATTTTCGTAACCAAAATAACATTGATATTCAGCTATCCACTTATAGGGGTGTCGTATAATTCATTTCATTCATAATACATGGTTGGAAAATATTCCACCACATGCTATTGCACCTTTACAATTTTCAGTTGGCGGTCATATTAGTTTACTGCGCATGTCAGACTCGGGACTCTGGTAGTTTTACATGGTCTTACTCGAGTCCCGAGTCTGACTCCAGCAAAACAAACCAAGTGTTGTCAAATATGCAATTTTGCGTGTTTGGAGCACACCAATCTGCCAGTCTGATTATTATCGCTCGATTTTATTTGTGCACAATTTGGTGATAGCAGAAAAAGCCTGAACAATTGCCAGTCGGAATTTGTGTAAAGCAGTTTCATATGTTATCCACAAGAGAATAGAGTTTCACATTAATTAATAGTCTTCTTACAGCACAACAAATGGTAAAAGGGTGGAAAATTTGAAGGAATTTATTGTGTTTTACTCTTTAAATAATCTGCTCATTCTGTGACCAGAGCTTTTTAAGTGGAGGTTCCCAATCAGTTTTCCAACCTGTATAATAGACAAATAGTGTAACATACTAAATTGAAAAAAATATTTTAAATAAATAAATACTTAAAATCTGCCAGCAAGTCACAAACAAAACATTGGTAAAATTACTCGGAAGTTTTGTATACCTAGACCAGGGCTCCCCAACTGGGGGTTGCTCATGGAGTTAAATTTTATACAAAGTGCTACATTCATAAAATTGTTATTTTTTCTGTTTGGTATGTTAATAGCAAATTATGTAATGCACATTACTTAATTTCAATAAATGCATGCCAAAGTAGACAGACATTGAGAAATGTTATGCTTTAAACCGTTAAACCTAGTGGTTAAAAATTTTAATATAATAAAAGCGGTCACAGCCTGAAAACTTTGGGTAGCCCTAAACTAGATAAACTTTACCCATGGACAGATAGCAGTTTAAAGTTTTGAAGTAAAATAAATACTCTAAACTGGTTTGCATTACACTATGATCTCATTGTCGCAATAATCTTACCAGAGGTTTATTGTATCTTTGAGGAATGACTGACTATTTTTTTGTACTGTTGATATGTCTTTAAGCAATGTCCAACATAATCCCAGAATGGCTGAATCACAGTTATGGACGAATATGTGTTGTTATTATAGTTTAACTAGTAAATATGAGCAAGTTCTAAAAAAATAAACCAAGTGGATAAGTTTAACATTATAATAACATACTCCAATGCTGAGCAATCAAATATAATAGCACTTTTTTATATGGAAGTGCACAAGCAAAAAAAATCAAATTAAAGTTTTTTTACTAAAATTTGACCTCCAGCCGTCTCCTGAAGCCCACATTATCACTATTTTTTATCACTAGCACAAACACTAGCAATATGCTTGTTTACCAATAATTAACCATTTGACAACGATTTTAGAAACACAGTTCAAATCATACATAATTAATCAGGCTGATTGTAACTGACATTCGGAAACCTAATATTTTGAATGATGAAGGTTCAAACGGTTATTTGCAGAAGCAGAAGCAAAATACAAAAAATAATAAATTGTCATCAACCTTAAACAAAATAATGGCTTGCCTTTAGTCAAGGAATAATAAATAAGAGTTGCATACTTAAAAAAACGGTATCAATAACATCAATACAAAAAGTGCATTTCTGTATTGGTAAAAAATAATACTGGGTGATCTCTAGTGGTAATGTTGTGTTTTTGCTGCCTATTTTAACTGCCTAATTAATACACAACGTTTGAAGTCATGTAAAACTAAAGTACAACAAGGTTTTTAAACAAACTGAATTTGCAAAAAGTTGATAGTGTGCCATAGAACGCTATCTGGGCAAAACCTTTTTTTTTTGTGTGTTTTATGGTTACTCCACAACACTCAAAAGATATATAATTAACAACAATCTAGGATATTTAATATTCTTTAAATTTAGAAAAACCCTGGAGATTGTACTTTAAATATTCCTAGTAATTAATTATTTACCCTTTAGCAGCATGGATGCAAAAAGGACCAAATATTGAGGGGTTCACAAACTTTTTTGTGGCGTGTAGTTGCTTTTGTATTTCTCTTTAAATCGTTTGTTTCCTGTTCATCGTTTGTTTCCTGTTCCACTCTGACTTCCATAGGCTACCAAATATTAAACAGGTAGTTCTGGGCTAAATCATTTTTGTTAATTTTTTTTTCATTTTCTCCTGTTTATAATTTCACTTAAATTTACATTTCTATTTTGAGTACACACATCAGATGTTTGTTGCAAGTATTAAAAAGAACTTTAGATAGCAAAAACGTCAAGTAAATTGATGGATTTCATTTTCATTTTAGGTCTTTATTATTTTCTAATATGAGTTCTAATTATCCCAAAATTTATTTAGGTAGCGCTAGGCTAAATTAAATCCGTATTCATTTTATGTCTTCATTATTCTCTAGTATGAGTTCTAATTATCCCAAAATTTATTTAGGTAGCACTAGGCTAAAATAAATCCGTATTCATTTTGTGTCTTCATTATTCTCTAGTATGAGTTCTAATTATCCCAAAATTTATTTAGGTAGCACTAGGCTAAAATAAAGCCGTATTCATTTTAGGTCTTCATAATTCTTCAGTGTGTGTTTCTTAACATCATTCCAAACTTTATTTAGGTATAGCACTAGGCTAAATTAAATCCGTATTCATTTTATGTCTTCATTATTCTCTAGTATGAGTTCTAATTGTCCCAAAATTTATTTACGAAGCACTAGGCTAAATTAAATCTGTATTCATTTTAGTTCTTCATAATTCTTCAGTGTGAGATTTTTAACATCATCCCAAAATTTACTTAAGTAGCCCTAGGCTAAAATAAAACCTTGGTCAATTTAGGTCTTCATAATTCTTCAGTGTGAGTTTTTTAACATCATCCCAAAGTTAGCTCAAGTAGCACTAAGCTTAATTCAATCCGTATTCATTTTAGGTCTTCATAATTCTTCAGTGTGTGTTTCTTAACATCATCCCAAACTTTATTTAGGTAGCACTAGGCTAAATTCAATCCGTATTCATTTTATGTCTTCATTATTCTCTAGTATGAGTTCTAATTGTCCCAAAATTTATTTACGAAGCACTAGGCTAAATTAAATCTGTATTCATTTTAGTTCTTCATAATTCTTCAGTGTGAGATTTTTAACATCATCCCAAAATTTACTTAAGTAGCACTAGGCTAAAATAAATCCGTATTCAGTTTAGGTCTTCACAATTCGTCAGTGTGAGTTTTTTGACATCATCTAAAAACTCATTTAGTTAGCACTAGGCTAAATTAAATCCGTATTCATTTTAGGTCTTCATTATTCTCCAGTGTGAGTTTGTTTTTACATTTTTTCTGAAATTTACTTAGGTAGCACTAGTCTAAATTAAATCCACATTGATTTGTTTTTATTTAATTACTTTAACATATTCCACATGAATTCTGTTGATAGCCAAATTTTAGGCAATATTAGGCTATATAATTTTTTGTTTTATGGTTGTTCCTGTTTTGTCCTGATTGTTTTGTAATTTCTCTTTAAACCATTTCTTTCTGTTCACCTTCATAGGCAACCAAATATTAGACAGGTAGTACTAGGCTAAATAATTTTGTTAATTTTGTCGTTGTTTTCATTTTCTCCTGTTCATAGCTTCTCTTAGATTTACATTTCTGTTTTAAGAGTACACACATTAGATGTTTGTTGCAAGTATCAAAAAGCATTTTAGATAGTAAAAACGCCAAGTAAATTGATGGATTTTATTTTCATTTTAGGTCTTCATTATTCTCTAGTATGAGTTCTAATTGTCCCAAAATTTGTTGAGGCAGCACTAGGCTAAATCAAATCCGTATTCAATTTAGGTCTTCATAATTCTTCAGTGTGAGTTTTTTTAACATCATCCCAAAATTTATTTAGATAGTGCTAGGCTGAATTAAATCAGTATTCATTTTAGGTCTTCATAATTCTTCAGTGTGTGTTTCTTAACATCATCCCAATCTTTATTTAGGTAGCATTAGGCTAAATTAAATCCGTATTCATTATAGGTCCTCATTATTCTCTAGTATGAGTTCTAATTGTCCCAAAGTTTATTTAGGTAGCACTAGGCTAAATTAAATCTGTATTCATTTTAGTTCTTCATAATTCTTCAGTGTGAGATTTTTAACATCATCCCAAAATTTACTTAAGTAGCACTAGGCTAAAACAAATCCGTATTCATTTTTGGTCTTCACAATTCGTCAGTGTGAGTTTTTTGACAACATCCCAAAATTCATTTAGTTAGCATTAGGCTAAATTAAATCCGTATTCCTTTTAGGTCTTCATAAATTCTTCAGTGTGAGTTTTTTTAACATCACCCCAAAATGTATTTAGGTAATACTAGACCAAATTCAATCCGTATTCATTTTAGGTCTTCATAATTCTTCAGTGTGTGTTTCTTAACATCATCCCAAACTTTATTTAGGTAGCACTAGGCTAAATTAAATCCGTATTCATTTTATGTCTTCATTATTCTCTAGTATGAGTTCTAATTGTCCCAAAATTTATTTACGAAGCACTAGGCTAAATTAAATCTGTATTCATTTTAGTTCTTCATAATTCTTCAGTGTGAGATTTTTAACATCATCCCAAAATTTACTTAAGTAGCACTAGGCTAAAATAAATCCGTATTCATTTTAGGTCTTCACAATTCGTCATTGTGAGTTTTGTGACATCATCCCAAAATTCATTTAGTTAGCACTAGGCTAAATTAAATCCGTATTCATTTTAGGTCTTCATTATTCTCCAGTGTGAGTTTGTTTTTACATTTTTTCTGAAATTTACTTAGGTAGCACTAGTCTAAATTAAATCCACATTGATTTGTTTTTATTTAATTACTTTAACATATTCCACATGAATTCTGTTGACAGCCAAATTTTAGGCAATATTAGGCTATATAATTTTTTGTTTTATGGTTGTTCCTGTTTTGTCCTGATTGTTTTGTAATTTCTCTTTAAACCATTTCTTTCTGTTCACCTTCATAGGCAACCAAATATTAGACAGGTAGTACTAGGCTAAATAATTTTGTCGTTGTTTTCATTTTCTCCTGTTCATAGTTTCTCTTAAATTTACATGTCTGTTTTAAGAGTACACACATTAGATGTTTGTTGCAAGTATCAAAAAGCACTTTAGATAGTAAAAACGCCAAGTAAATTGATGGATTTTATTTTCATTTTAGGTCTTCACTATTCTCTAGTATGAGTTCTAATTGTCCCAAAATTTGTTGAGGCAGCACTAGGCTAAATCAAATCCGTATTCAATTTAGGTCTTCATAATTCTTCAGTGTGAGTTTTTTTAACATCATCCCAAAATTTATTTAGATAGTGCTAGGCTAAATTAAATCAGTATTCATTTTAGGTCTTCACAATTCGTCAGTGTGAGTTTTTTGACATCATCCCAAAATTCATTTAGTTAGCACTCGGCTAAAATAAATTCGTATTAATTTTAGTCTTTATAATTCTTCAGTGTGGGTTTTTTAACATCTTTCCAAAGTTTACTTAAGTAGCACTAGGCTAAAATAAATCCGTATTCATTTTAGGTCTTCATAATTCTTCAGTGTGTGTTTCTTAACATCATCCCAAACTTTATTTAGGTAGTACTAGGCTAAAATAAAACCTTGTTCATTTTAGGTCTTCATAATTCTTCAGTGTGTGTTTCTTAACATCATCCCAAACTTTATTTAGGTAGCACTAGGCTAAATTAAATCCGTATTCATTTTAGGTCTTCATTATTCTCTAGTATGAGTTCTAATTGTCCCAAAGTTTATTTAGGTAGCAGTAGGCTAAATTAAATCTGTATTCATTTTAGTTCTTCATAATTCTTCAGTGTGAGATTTTTAACATCATCCCAAAATTTACTTAAGTAGCACTAGGCTAAAACAAATCCGTATTCATTTTTGGTCTTCACAATTCGTCAGTGTGAGTTTTTTGACATCATCCCAAAATTCATTTAGTTGGCATTAGGCTAAATTAAATCCGTATTCCTTTTAGGTCTTCATAAATTCTTCAGTGTGAGTTTGTTTTTACATTTTTTCTGAAATTTACTTAGGTAGCACTAGTCTAAATTAAATCCACATTGATTTGTTTTTATTTAATTACGTTAACATATTCCACATGAATTCTGTTGACAGCCAAATTTTAGGCAATATTAGGCTATATAATTTTCTGTTTTATGGTTGTTCCTGTTTTGTCCTGATTGTTTTGTAATTTCTCTTTAAACCATTTCTTTCTGTTCACCTTCATAGGCAACCAAATATTAGACAGGTAGTACTAAGCTAAATAATTTTGTCGTTGTTTTCATTTTCTCCTGTTCATAGTTTCTCTTAAATTTACATTTCTCTTTTGAGAGTGCACATATTAGATGTTTGTTGCAAGTATCGAAAAGCACTTTAGATAGTAAAAACGTTAAGTAAATTGATGGATTTTATTTTCATTTTAGGTCTTCATTATTCTCTAGTATGAGTTCTAATTGTCCAAAAATTTATTTAGGCAGTACTAGACTAAATTAAATCCGTATTCATTTTAGGTCTTCATAATTCTTCGGTGTTGAGTTTTTTAACATCATCACAAAATAAATTTAGGTAGTACTAGGCTAAAATAAGTTCGTATTCATTTTAGGTCTTCACAATTCTTCAGTGTGATTAATTAGCACTTAGGCTAAATGAAATCCGTATTCATTTTAGGTCTTCATAATTCTTCAGTGTGAGTTTTTTAACATCATCCCAAAATTTATTTAGGTAATACTAGACTAAATTAAATCCGTATTCATTTTAGGACTTCATAATTCTTCAGTGTGAGATTTTTAACATCATCCCAAAATATATTTAGGTAGTACTAGGCTAAAATAAGTTCGTATTCATTTTAGGTCTTCATAATTCTTCAGTGTGATTAAGTAGCACTTAAGGCTAAATGAAATCCGTATTCATTTTAGGTCTTCATAATTCTTCAGTGTGAGTTTTTTACCATCATCCCAAACTTTATTTAGGTAGCACGTACTAGGCTAAATTAAATCCGTATTCATTTCAGGTCTTCATTATTCTCCAGTGTGAATCTTTTTAGCACCATCCCAAATTTTATTTAGGTAGCACTAGGCTAAATTAAATCCGTATTCATTTTAGGTCTTCATAATTTTCAGTGTGACCTTTCTAACATAATCCCAAACTTTATTTAGGTAGCACTAGGCTAAATTAAATCCGTATTCATTTTATGTCTTCATTATTTTCTAGTATGAGTTCAAATTATCCCAAAATTTATTTAGGTAGCACTAGGCTAAAATATATCCGTATTCATTTTAGGTCTTCATAATTCTCCAGTGTGTGTTTCTTAACATCATCCCAAACTTTATTTAGGTAGCACTAGGCTAAAATAAAACCTTGTTCATTTTAGGTCTTCATAATTCTTCAGTGTGTGTTTCTTAACATCATCCCAAACTTTATTTAGCTAGCACTAGGCTAAAATAAAACCTTGTTCATTTTTGGTCTTCATAATTCTTCAGTGTGTGTTTCTTAACATCATCCCAAACTTTATTTAGGTAGCACTAGGCTAAATTAAATCCGTATTCATTTTAGGTCTTCATTATTCTCTAGTATGAGTTCTAATTGTCCCAAAATTTATTTAGGTAGCACTAGGCTAAATTAAATCTGTATTCATTTTAGTTCTTCATAATTCTTCAGTGTGAGATTTTTAACATCATCCCAAAATTTACTTAAGTAGCCCTAGGCTAAAATAAAACCTTGTTCATTTTAGGTCTTCATAATTCTTCAGTGTGAGTTTTTTAACATCATTCCAAAGTTAGCTTAAGTAGCACTCAGCTTAATTAAATCCGTATTCATTTTAGGTCTTCATAATTCTCCAGTGTGTGTTTCTTAACATCATCCCAAACTTTATTTAGGTAGCACTAGGCTAAAATAAAACCTTGTTCATTTTAGGTCTTCATAATTCTTCAGTGTGACCTTTCTAACATAATCCCAAACTTTATTTAGGTAGCACTAGGCTAAATTAAATCCGTATTCATTTTATGTCTTCATTATTTTCTAGTATGAGTTCAAATTATCCCAAAATTTATTTAGGTAGCACTAGGCTAAAATATATCCGTATTCATTTTAGGTCTTCATAATTCTCCAGTGTGTGTTTCTTAACATCATCCCAAACTTTATTTAGGTAGCACTAGGCTAAAATAAAACCTTGTTCATTTTAGGTCTTCATAATTCTTCAGTGTGTGTTTCTTAACATCATCCCAAACTTTATTTAGGTAGCACTAGGCTAAAATAAAACCTTGTTCATTTTAGGTCTTCATAATTCTTCAGTGTGTGTTTCTTAACATCATCCCAAACTTTATTTAGGTAGCCCTAGGCTAAAATAAAACCTTGTTCATTTTAGGTCTTCATAATTCTTCAGTGTGAGTTGTTTAACATCATTCCAAAGTTAGCTTAAGTAGCACTCAGCTTAATTAAATCCGTATTCATTTTAGGTCTTCATAATTCTCCAGTGTGTGTTTCTTAACATCATCCCAAACTTTATTTAGGTAGCACTAGGCTAAAATAAAACCTTGTTCATTTTAGGTCTTCATAATTCTTCAGTGTGTGTTTCTTAACATCATCCCAAACTTTATTTAGGTAGCACTAGGCTAAAATAAAACCTTCTTCATTTTAGGTCTTCATAATTCTTCAGTGTGTGTTTCTTAACATCATCCCAAACTTTATTTAGGTAGCACTAGGCTAAATTAAATCCGTATTCATTTTATGTCTTCATTATTCTCTAGTATGAGTTCTAATTGTCCCAAAATTTATTTACGAAGCACTAGGCTAAATTAAATCTGTATTCATTTTAGTTCTTCATAATTCTTCAGTGTGAGATTTTTAACATCATCCCAAAATTTACTTAAGTAGCACTAGGCTAAAATAAATCCGTATTCAGTTTATGTCTACACAATTCGTCAGTGTGAGTTTTTTGACATCATCTAAAAATTCATTTAGTTAGCACTAGGCTAAATTAAATCCGTATTCATTTTAGGTCTTCATTATTCTCCAGTGTGAGTTTGTTTTTACATTTTTTCTGAAATTTACTTAGGTAGCACTAGTCTAAATTAAATCCACATTGATTTGTTTTTATTTAATTACTTTAACATATTCCACATGAATTCTGTTGACAGCCAAATTTTAGGCAATATTAGGCTATATAATTTTTTGTTTTATGGTTGTTCCTGTTTTGTCCTGATTGTTTTGTAATTTCTCTTTAAACCATTTCTTTCTGTTCACCTTCATAGGCAACCAAATATTAGACAGGTAGTATTAGGCTAAATAATTTTGTTAATTTTGTCGTTGTTTTCATTTTCTCCTGTTCATAGTTTCTCTTAAATTTACATTTCTGTTTTAAGAGTACACACATTAGATGTTTGTTGCAAGTATCAAAAAGCACTTTAGATAGTAAAAACGCCAAGTAAATTGATGGATTTTATTTTCATTTTAGGTCTTCATTATTCTCTAGTATGAGTTCTAATTGTCCCAAAATTTGTTGAGGCAGCACTAGGCTAAATCAAATCCGTATTCAATTTAGGTCTTCATAATTCTTCAGTGTGAGTTTTTTTAACATCATCCCAAAATTTATTTAGATAGTGCTAGGCTGAATTAAATCAGTATTCATTTTAGGTCTTCATAATTCTTCAGTGTGTGTTTCTTAACATCATCCCAAACTTTATTTAGGTAGCATTAGGCTAAATTAAATCCGTATTCATTTTAGGTCTTCATTATTCTCTAGTATGAGTTCTAATTGTCCCAAAGTTTATTTAGGTAGCACTAGGCTAAATTAAATCTGTATTCATTTTAGTTCTTCATAATTCTTCAGTGTGAGATTTTTAACATCATCCCAAAATTTACTTAAGTAGCACTAGGCTAAAACAAATGCGTATTCATTTTTGGTCTTCACAATTCGTCAGTGTGAGTTTTTTGACATCATCCCAAAATTCATATAGTTAGCATTAGGCTAAATTAAATCCATATTCTTTTTAGGTCTTCATAAATTCTTCAGTGTGAGTTTTTTAACATCATCCCAAAATTTATTTAGGTAATACTAGACCAAATTCAATCCGTATTCATTTTAGGTCTTCATATTTCTTCGATGTGAATTTTTTTAGCACCATCACAAATTTTATTTAGGTAGCACTAGGCTAAATTAAATCCGTATTCATTTTAGGTCTTCATCATTCTTCAGTGTGACCTTTTTAACATCATCCCAAACTTTATTTAGGTAGCCATAGGCTAAATTAAATCCGTATTCATTTTTTGTCTTCATTATTCTCTAGTATGAGTTCTAATTATCCCAAAATTTATTTATGTAGCACTAGGCTAAATTAAATCCGTATTCATTTTAGGTCTTCATAATTCTTCATTGTGACTTTTTAACATCATCCCAAACTTTATTTAGGTAGCCATAGGCTAAATTAAATCCGTATTCATTTTATGTCTTCATTATTCTCTAGTATGAGTTCTAATTATCCCAAAATTTATTTAGGTAGCACTAGGCTAAATTAAATCTGGATTCATTTTAGTTCTTCATAATTCTTCAGTGTGAGATTTTTAACATCATCCCAAAATTTACTTAAGTAGCACTGGGCTAAAATAAAACCTTGTTCATTTTAGGTCTTCACAATTCGTCAGTGTGAGTTTTTTGACATCATCCCAAAATTTATTTAGGTAGCACTAGGCTAAATTAAATCCGTATTCATTTTAGGTCTTCATAATTCTTCAGTGTGATTTAGTAGCACTTAGGCAAAATTAAATCCGTATTCATTTTAGGTCTTCACAATTCTTCAGTGTGAGTTTTTTAACATCATCCCAAACTTTATTTAGGTAGCACTAGGCTAAATTCAATCCGCATTCATTTCAGGTCTTCATTATTCTCCAGTGTGCGTTTGTTTTTACATTTTTCTGAAATTTACTTATGTAGCGCTAGGCTAAACTAAATCCGTATGGATTTGCTTTGATTTAATTACTTTAACATATTTCACACGAATTCTGTTGGCAACCAAATATTAGTCTTTATTATGCTACCTAATTTGTTGTTTTATGGTTGTTTCTATTTTGTCATGGTTGCTTTGTAATTTCACTTTAAATCATTTCTTTTTTGTTCACTTTTACCATGACTTCTATAGGTATCGAAACATTAGACAGGTAGTACTAGGCTAAATAGTTTTGATGATTTTGTCGTTGTTTTTATTTTCTCCTGTTCATAGTTTCTCAAATTTACATTTCTCTAGAGTACACGCATCAGATGTTTGTTGCAAGTATCAAAAAGGACTTTCGATAGTAAAAACATGAAGTAGATGAATGGATTTTATTTTCATTTTAGGTCTTTATTATTCTCCAGTATGAGTTTTTTTTAAATTGTTCTAAAATTTACAGGTAGACTCAAAGAGATTATAACCATGAGGACAAACTCTCACTTTTGCCTTTTTTCTTTTGCCTTTTTTCTTTTGCCTTTAAGCAATGCATTCTATTGTCGACAGCCGTCACGGTCTGATTCATAATAATCTTTTCCATTTAATCCTGTTATAAAAATGTACGCTTTTGGCGTAATCTGTTGTTTAATGACCCCTAGTCCTAATTTAAACCGTTTTCTGTTTACAAAATTGACTTGGTAGGACAGGCAAGGTTATCGCCAGTTGCTTGACACTTTCTTAGGACCCTACTGTACATTTTTGAAAAGTGTATTACTGTTAAAATTTACGCGATTGAGCTATGTCGTTGATTTCGGGGCTCTTTCCATTTGGTACGTAGAAAGTAACGCAAAAAACGGTCTACAAATGCCGCATAACGCAACGCACATTATTATTTTATTATTAATAATAATGCTCGACCAACCCAAACTCAAACCCGCACCGTAACCCAAATAATGTGAGTTGCGGTATGCGGTATTTGTTGACCTTTTTTGCGCTAGTTTCTATGTACCAAATCGATGCAGCGCCTTGGTTTCCACTTCTAGGCGTTAAGATTTCTGTGAGGAATTGCCTTATAAATTAAATTAATACCACTTAGTTTGTTGTAAATCTCAAGGTGCGGAACTCACTAAACTTAACTAGGCCTATATGGCGGTGTTAATTGTTAACTTCTTAATGTAAATGATATAGGTATTTTGCATTGTACACTGTACAGAGCCTATTTCAGAAAAAGCAACTTTTGGCAAATCAAACCCATAAATGAATTGGCTTTAGTGTACAAATTTTAGAAAAAATTGTAGAATTCCAAATTTGATGAGTGTGCCGCAAATTAAAATTATTTTTTGAGGTCGTCGCAAAAAAGTTTGCGAACCACTGCCTTACATTACTATTGGATTACAAATGTATCTATTTCAAAAAATACTGTTTAAGATCTCAAATTTAGCGGTGGGGTGCAGTGGTGCTATGCAGCTTGCGAAAAATTTTTGAATTTCAAATTTTGTCTGCCCCTTGGTGATAATTAAGCTTAAAAATTAGTAATTTGCCAGCTTTTCTTACATAAAATAAGTTGGAATAATATTTGGTTGTATACCAATTTAATTTAAATAAACAAATTTGTTGTACTTGGTAAATGGTAGCAGCCATTGCTCATTTAGGAAATGTTCTTTACGCAAATATATCCTTATCCTATAGAATATATACTTTCCATACAGTAATTTTTCTTTAGTATGCCAGTGTTCAGCGTGCAAATTAAATTTGTGCCGTACTGCTGCTCTAAATAGTCTTCTATATACTTGTTCCAGTGTTACAAATTAAAACACATTGAAATTGATACCATAAACTGAAAATTAATACCAAATTCTTTGAAAACATCGTTCAAACGAAAATTTTTTGCACCTCGGTTTGCTGTGTGTAATATTTACCTAGCAAATATTATTGGTGGTGTGCTGTTTGTGAGAGTGAAGCAAGCAATTAGCATTTGTAAGGTAGTTACATTTGGAATCAGTAGTTACCAGATGTCACTGAATTCAGTAAATAATTTTGCAAATTATATTATATTTGATTGCTTAGTATTGGAGTATGTTATTATAATGTTAAACTTCTCCACTTGGTTTATTTTTATAGAACTTGCTCATAGTTACTAGTTGAACTATAATGAGAACACATATTTGTCTGTAACTGTGATTCAGCCATTGGGATTATGTTGGACATTGCTTGAAGACATATCAACAGTACACTGGGAAAATATAAAAAAATAGTCGGTCTATTCCTCAAAGATACGACAAAGGTAAGATTATTGTGACAATGAGATCATAGTGTAATGCAAACCATTATAGAATAGAGTATTTATTTTACTTATAAACAAAACTTTAAACTGCTTACTGTCGATGGGCAAAGTTTATCTAGTTATGGCTACCCAAATTTTTCAGGCTGTGACCTCTTTTATTATATTAAACTTTTTGACCCCCTAGGTTTAACAGTTTAAAAAATGACATTTCTCGATGTTTCCTTTGGCATGCTTTTATTGTAGCAAACTGGTTCATTTAATGGTGTAATCGGAATAATGTAACCCTAACCCAGGGGTTCTTAAACTGGGGTCCGTGAACTGGTTTTAGGGGGTCCGTGAAGGCCTAATTCAAATATTAGTGTATATTTAAGAAGTTTGTGACATCAATTTATGACGTCATTTTCGAATTTGTTTTCCTACCGTGGTCCATGCAAGGCCCAAAAAAAATGTTAGGAGTCTGTGGTAAAAAAAGTTAAAGAACCCCTGCCCTAACCAAACCATTGCAGGATGCTCGCTGATTGTTGGTCACTTCTATTTCTTTAAAATAAACCCTGCATGCATTACAATAATTCAACAGTGCTTCGCGGGCCACAAACAAAGATGTCGGGCCTGGGTTTTGGACCACCCTGCTTTAAGTAATCAATTTTTGTTAAAAGTGTCATTATTTTCCTACTTCTTGGTACACCTTATATGCAAAGAAAGGCAAGCAAAACAAAATAATGTTTATTTAAAATTTATTTGGTTAAACATGGTAAGAATCAATCAATTTTCAATTTAAAGAATAAATAAAGTTCTTTATTGACACCAGATTCCAGAGGCCACTTCAGTATTGTATTCGTTTGTGTAGTACCTGGTCAGCATCTGTATGAACACAATTTATCGACCAATATATTACAAATGTTTTTTATAATTTTATTTATCTCTTTGCACTGATTTATTATATTTAAATTTCAAAGTGTGTATTACAAAGTAAACGTTTTGTTTTATATGAAAATATTTATAAATTTTTACTGAAGTATTTTTTACCTCTTCTCATCTTTTCTCCCTAATAGCTGATAACAAAAATTTGGAGCTTAACTGCTGGAGGTTGTAGTTGAATGAATATCAAAGCCCATGTATAGAAGTAGGTGACATCTTGTAAACAGCTTAAATATATATATATCTTTATTCAGTTTAAACTTGATTGGATAACTGGTTGTAAAAGAATAAAGGTTATTATTATATTTAATTCCAACAGATTACAAAGCTGCATAATCTGATGCTTTCCTTTTTTAAATGAACAATATGACACACTAATTTTGTGTTCACCAAACCATATGCACTAAACTGGTACCAAAATTTGTAATGTTAATATTTCTTAACACCAAAACTAAAGAATAATTGAATATATTACAAAATCCCTACTCTAATTTTCTTTAAGTGTTTTACTGTAATGCTAAAATAAACAAAACTGGGGCAATAAAAATAACTTTAAACAATATTGCAATATTTTGTTTATTGTACTATATAAGCGAACACAAAAAATTGTACCAAAAGGCTTTCTAGTAATAATAAAAAAATGTAAATTCCTCTCCGGCACCCCGGTTTGGAACCACTTGTCTACTCTACAGCAACGCGTTGTACGCTTCCGCAGTCATTAACTGGACGACGTTGGCGTCTGTTACCATATTATATTGTACTTATGGTCAGCTGACATTGTATGCCCTACAAGCTTTTTCAAGTGTGTTTATACGAAACTCGGCAATGAAAGTTTGACATTTGATTCAAACATAACTTTTAACCTGTCAGAAATGTCGCACCTAAATATATATAAGCCGGTTGCTCCAAAATTTTAGCTCACCAACATGCAAGTAAAGCCCAGTTGTTTACGTTTTACTATTATGCATTAGAGCGGAACACTGTCGAAAGTACAACAATGGGCTACGTCACAGTTTGTCCTCATGGTTATAATCTCTTTGGGTAGACTAGGCTAAATTAAATCCGTATTGCTGGTATCAAAAACGACTTTAGATAGTAAAAGCGTAAAGTAAATTAATGGATTTTATTTTCATTTTTTGTCTAAACTCCAGTTGAGGTTTCTACTCTTGTCACATTTTTTTAAACATTAACATGGGGGCCAAAAGTTGTTGAGAGTCGATGGAAGGGTCATTAAAATGTTGAACCACTCCGTTATTTCATAATCAATAGTACAAGGTTAGGGCGCAACGTCTTCATAATTTCGCCAGAAATGTGAATAAGTGGAAGTAGTTTTTTTGTTACAGGTTTTTTTTTTTAATTTTTGTTGTAGTGGAAATGTTTTGTTGACCTTTATCAAGGGTAAAATTTGTTGATGTTAAGATACATATGTATATCAGTGTTCAAGATTTTGCACTTGCTAAAATAGTGAGTCAAAATAAATATTACTATACATATAAAAGTCAATATTGCGTAAAATTTTCATGATCACATTTCCTGCTTCTGCAACTACAAAAACGTGCCTCATACACAGTATAAGGTCCCACAAATTCAATAGTCCAGTAAAGAAATTAGGCCGATTAAACAACAAACATAAATAATTTTTTCTGGGTGCTGCACAATGATTTAAGGCTAATAATTTTGTTTGATCATAGCAGGTCACACCTTGTCAATCAAGACTGGAAAGGATGGATGAAGGCCTGAGGCATGGGTGAAACAATTACTGCGTTTGCTTTAAATACAGCCATGCAGTGTGTAGTGTTTTTTTTTTCAGGCATCTAATTAATTTCTGATATCACTGTGTTATGGGACGACTGACTGACCTGAAAAATCCCAGGATTAGAGTTCTGGATTTTCATTAAAGCTTGTTTTCTGGCCAGTTGAAAATAGGTTTTATTTTAAAGTACATTGGAAAAATTCGAGAGATCGGCCTGTTCCGCAAAACACGTTATAAAAACAAACAATGAAACCTTGATACAACAATAAGCCAAATTAACAACTTAATTTAGCCATTTTTTTAGCTGTGTACCGGTACTTGTGTTTAGAGACTTGATGTGATAGCTGAAAATGAAAAGTGTTATATTTTTGTTGTTTTCAATGTGATGTGCGTTTTAACAAATTGCTCAAAAACGCCGTTGGACAAAGTAGCAATTTTGGTAAAACTGAAAATTAGATTAAAATTAGAATTGGAGCACTCAGGCAAATCCCAAATTAGATTAGAATTAGAAAGAGCCGCATTTTGTTCTAAATCGACGAATTAGAAAACTAGAATTATCTAGTTGTCCAAGTCTGGCTATGCCCCTCCCAAGTATATTTTCCCTAAATAGAATAGCATGTCTCCCGACCGGTACGTGTGTCATTAACTGTAAAAATTCCATATTTCACAAATCACAATCATGAATCCACCTGCAAACATAAATAAACCTTGTAAAAAAACACATCTACACTCTACAGCTTACAGCATGGGTCGGCAACCTACGGCCCGCGGACCGCATCCGGCCCACGGCCTCTTTGACAAAATAGACACGAATCCTTTTCAAATACCTTTTCAGTATTTTAACTACATAAGATTTTCGCTATTCGCGCGAATGATCTTTGCACGTCCGGTTTGTTTACGTTTTGATACTGTCTTTTGAACTAGATCCGCTTATTTGCCGTTGCGGCGTGTAAGGCTGCCAAGTTCGTCGCGGACAAACAGTAAACGTATTCAAAAATAGTGGACATAATTTTTTTAACATATTTTTATTTTCGGCCTTGTATAGGCTACACACAAAAAATAATTAGTCTAGTGGGAAATGTTAAAAAAACAGAGTAAAAGCGGGATTTTAGTATTAGTTGTTTTATGACTTACATTGTGCCGAGAGATGTTCAAAGACTCTTATCCAAATTGGATTTTATCTAATTCTGCAGTTTATATTGGGTAATTGGAAAAGCTAATAATTTTGTTTGACCATGGCTGGTTGCACCTAATTGCACATCAAGGGTGAAGGAAAAGCAGGACTGCGGAGTCGGACTCGGTTTGTTTTGCTGGAGTCGGACTCGGGACTCTAGTAAGACCACGTAAAACTACCCGAAGTCCGACATGCGCACGAGCAGTACCAAATTTCAAGGCTGATGGCCGCCAACTGGAAAATTGTAAAAGTGGAATAGCATATGGTAAAATATTTTTCAACCATGTATTGTGAGTTATTGAGTTATACGACACCCATATAAGTGTATTTCTGAATATTCACGTTACTTTAGTTACGTAAGGCTGTAGAGCAGTGGTCGGCAAACTTTTTACGTCGCGGCCCAAAGTACTCTTTTAAAGCTATAGAATGCCCACTACGAAAACAGTGGCAAATATTTATTTTAAGGTGGAGTCATTAGAATGACGTAACAAAGTTAGAAAAACTTGTTTTTTTTTCGAACATACTCTTGTGCAAATATGAAGTTAAAAAACAGTTGAATTGCGGGTGGATAAAAAAAATTGGTTGGTTAGTTTTAAATTGTCAAAACTTCAATGAAAAGGATGCATAACACATACGGCACATAAAATGTTTCTAATATTGCTCAAAATAACGGTATTTATAGAATAATTTAACACAAACTGGATTATACACAGTACGCAATAAATTATAGAATATCGCGTTTGGATGGAATAGATTTCAGTATAACGCTATAAAAGTACACAAAAATCCATACATTGGATGTCAAGTAACGTCGTAGTTTAAGTAATTTAAGAAATGTGTATGTTGTTCTCGACCAACCAGTGTGGTATTATGTAACTAAAGCAAGTTTATCGCGCGAAACGCAAAAAAATGCGTCTATTTGGTTTTAGCACCTTAAACATCTACTGAATAAGAGATTAACACTATGAATTAGGGGTGTTCAAATGATTTATACCACAGTCAAACCTGACAACATGATGATCCACCAAATACGAATAGTAAACATATTGGACACGCTTTAATTTTTATGGTGCTTCATTTATGTAAATGTACCCTACAACGTATGGGCCGGGGTCGGCAAACTTTTTCTAGTCGAGGGCCAACACCAAACTCAGAAAGGTCTTTATGGGCCGCACAAAATGTTAACTGAGAAAACTAAAATGTTAGAACAACTTCAGGCGGACCCAGGATATTTTTTTTCACTTTAACTAGATTTGTGGAGGCCGTTTAAAGTGTTGGCGCAAAGCGCGAAAAAGGGCGTTTGTTGGGTTTAAAAGTCGAGCCCAAACGTCGTCATCCATACTAGTAATAAAAAGTGTAATAAAACTGCTTTGAAGAAACGCGATAACTTAAAATAGTGCCAGCTGTAGGTATTGGTAGCATAGTTTCATAGAACTGCTTTTTTGAAGCTAGCCTAGAACCCTATTGATTTTTTATCGCCTTGTATCGATAACGTTATGCTTCGCTAATTGATCATTTTTTTAGTTTCTTGGCAATATCCTTATCTCTCAGTTACTTCATTAATACGTCATTTACTGTTTGAATAAATCGGGTTTGCGGCAGTCACGGCATAGATTAAGGCAGTGGTCTCGAACCTGTGGGTCCCTACCCCAAGTGAGGTCGCCTAAAATTTTTGTGGGGTCGCCATAACTCACCATATTCGTAATGTTTTAGTACGATTTATGTATTTAGTTTTCTTTACAATGAGGTCCCACTAATAAACGTGACTGAGTGCATCTTCTACATAAAAATTGCTGTGTTTAGCTCTTTAGAGCTGCTATATCAGTTAACGCACATTTGAAAAATTAAAAAAAAAAATTTGTGGTTTTTGATTTAGCGCAGCAAATGTCGCACTTTTTCTAAAACTACACCAAGTTACATGTACAAGTGTGTCAAACGTAGACAGTAGACCAGTGGTTCTCAATCTGAGGGTCGCGACCCCCAATGGGGTCGCAAGGGGTTGTCTAGGGGGGTCGCCATGTGGAATTCCATAAAGAAAATAATTAAGAATTAGGCAATATGAACTAAAATTTAGCACTATAGAACGGTCATGTTCAAATGGCGGATCGCGATCCGGTTCCGGATCTTTTCAGCGTTTTGTGCGGATCTGCTAATGTAGTCTCAGTGTTTTCATGTGAATACCAATTGTCATTGTTAATGAATTTTGTAAAAATGCATAGAACAAGGCTCCCTAATGCGAATCTTTGTAAGCGTTTGAGGATATCAGGCAGCGACAGAAAGCCCCAACTTGATGCTATTGTAAGACCTAAAGTTTAAAACAGGGGTTGGCAACCTACGACCCGCGGGCCGGATGCGCCCCGCCCAAAGAGATTATAACCATGAGGACAAACTGTGACGTAGCCCATTGTTCTACTTTCGACAGCGTTCCGCTCTAGTGCATAATAGTAACACGTAAACAACTTGGCTTGACTTGCATGTTGGTGAGCTAAAATTTTGGAGCAACCGGCTTATATGTATTAAGGTTCGACATTTCTGACAGGTTAAAAGTTATGTTTGAATTAGGTGCCAAACTTTCATTGCCGAATTTCGTGTGAACACACTTAACAAAGCCTGTAGTGCATACAATATCAGCTGACCATAAGTACTATATAATATGGTAACACACTCGTTGGCGCGCCAACGTCGTCCAGTTAATGACTGCGGAAGCGTACAACGCGTTGCTGTAGAGTAGACCACTGGTTCCAAACCGGGGTGCCGAAGAGGAATTTACATTTTTTTATTATTACTAGTAAGCCTTTTAGTACAACTTTTTGTGTTCGCTTATATATAGTAGAGTACGGTACAATAAACAAAATATTACAATATTGTTTAAAGTTATTTTTATTGCCCCAGTTTCGTTTAATTTAGCATTACAGTAAAACATTTAAAGAAAATTAAAGTAGGGATCTTGTAATATAATTTAGTATTCTTTAGTTTTGGTGGAATATTAACATTACACATTTAGGTACCAGTTTAGTGGATAGGGTTCGATGAACACATCAGTGTGTAATTGTTCATTTAAAAAAGGAAAGAACCAGATTATGCAGCTTTGTAATCTGTTAAAATTAAATGTAATAATAACATTTATTCTTTTACAACCAGTTATCCAATCAAATTTAAACTGAATAAAGATATATATATTTAAGCTGTTTACAAGATGTCACCTACTTCTATACATGGGCTTTGCTATTCATTCAGCTACAACCTCCAGCAGTTAGCTCCAAACCTTTGCTATCAGCTATTAGGGAGAAAAAGATAAAAAAAAAATACTTTTCGCAAACTTACATTGAAAATGACAAAAAATATCTATTTCAAACAGGGCTGCGGAGTCGGTTAAAAATAACCCGAGTCTGACTCCGGTTAAATGTGGCATTTCGTCAGGTCCTGAGTCCACCCCTGACTAAACAGCCTGTATTCTGCCAATTTTCGTAACCAAAATAACATTGATATTCAGCTATCCACTTATAGGGGTGTCGTATAATTCATTCATTCATAATACATGGTTGGAAAATATTCCACCACATGCTATTGCACCTTTACAATTTTCAGTTGGCGGTCATATTAGTTTACTGCGCATGTCAGACTCGGGACTCTGGTAGTTTTACATGGTCTTACTCGAGTCCCGAGTCTGACTCCAGCAAAACAAACCAAGTGTTGTCAAATATGCAATTTTGCGTGTTTGGAGCACACCAATCTGCCAGTCTGATTATTATCGCTCGATTTTATTTGTGCACAATTTGGTGATAGCAGAAAAAGCCTGAACAATTGCCAGTCGGAATTTGTGTAAAGCAGTTTCATATGTTATCCACAAGAGAATAGAGTTTCACATTAATTAATAGTCTTCTTACAGCACAACAAATGGTAAAAGGGTGGAAAATTTGAAGGAATTTATTGTGTTTTACTCTTTAAATAATCTGCTCATTCTGTGACCAGAGCTTTTTAAGTGGAGGTTCCCAATCAGTTTTCCAACCTGTATAATAGACAAATAGTGTAACATACTAAATTGAAAAAAATATTTTAAATAAATAAATACTTAAAATCTGCCAGCAAGTCACAAACAAAACATTGGTAAAATTACTCGGAAGTTTTGTATACCTAGACCAGGGCTCCCCAACTGGGGGTTGCTCATGGAGTTAAATTTTATACAAAGTGCTACATTCATAAAATTGTTATTTTTTCTGTTTGGTATGTTAATAGCAAATTATGTAATGCACATTACTTAATTTCAATAAATGCATGCCAAAGTAGACAGACATTGAGAAATGTTATGCTTTAAACCGTTAAACCTAGTGGTTAAAAATTTTAATATAATAAAAGCGGTCACAGCCTGAAAACTTTGGGTAGCCCTAAACTAGATAAACTTTACCCATGGACAGATAGCAGTTTAAAGTTTTGAAGTAAAATAAATACTCTAAACTGGTTTGCATTACACTATGATCTCATTGTCGCAATAATCTTACCAGAGGTTTATTGTATCTTTGAGGAATGACTGACTATTTTTTTGTACTGTTGATATGTCTTTAAGCAATGTCCAACATAATCCCAGAATGGCTGAATCACAGTTATGGACGAATATGTGTTGTTATTATAGTTTAACTAGTAAATATGAGCAAGTTCTAAAAAAATAAACCAAGTGGATAAGTTTAACATTATAATAACATACTCCAATGCTGAGCAATCAAATATAATAGCACTTTTTTATATGGAAGTGCACAAGCAAAAAAAATCAAATTAAAGTTTTTTTACTAAAATTTGACCTCCAGCCGTCTCCTGAAGCCCACATTATCACTATTTTTTATCACTAGCACAAACACTAGCAATATGCTTGTTTACCAATAATTAACCATTTGACAACGATTTTAGAAACACAGTTCAAATCATACATAATTAATCAGGCTGATTGTAACTGACATTCGGAAACCTAATATTTTGAATGATGAAGGTTCAAACGGTTATTTGCAGAAGCAGAAGCAAAATACAAAAAATAATAAATTGTCATCAACCTTAAACAAAATAATGGCTTGCCTTTAGTCAAGGAATAATAAATAAGAGTTGCATACTTAAAAAAACGGTATCAATAACATCAATACAAAAAGTGCATTTCTGTATTGGTAAAAAATAATACTGGGTGATCTCTAGTGGTAATGTTGTGTTTTTGCTGCCTATTTTAACTGCCTAATTAATACACAACGTTTGAAGTCATGTAAAACTAAAGTACAACAAGGTTTTTAAACAAACTGAATTTGCAAAAAGTTGATAGTGTGCCATAGAACGCTATCTGGGCAAAACCTTTTTTTTTTGTGTGTTTTATGGTTACTCCACAACATTCAAAAGATATATAATTAACAACAATCTAGGATATTTAATATTCTTTAAATTTAGAAAAACCCTGGAGATTGTACTTTAAATATTCCTAGTAATTAATTATTTACCCTTTAGCAGCATGGATGCAAAAAGGACCAAATATTGAGGGGTTCACAAACTTTTTTGTGGCGTGTAGTTGCTTTTGTATTTCTCTTTAAATCGTTTGTTTCCTGTTCATCGTTTGTTTCCTGTTCCACTCTGACTTCCATAGGCTACCAAATATTAAACAGGTAGTTCTGGGCTAAATCATTTTTGTTAATTTTTTTTTCATTTTCTCCTGTTTATAATTTCACTTAAATTTACATTTCTATTTTGAGTACACACATCAGATGTTTGTTGCAAGTATTAAAAAGAACTTTAGATAGCAAAAACGTCAAGTAAATTGATGGATTTCATTTTCATTTTAGGTCTTTATTATTTTCTAATATGAGTTCTAATTATCCCAAAATTTATTTAGGTAGCGCTAGGCTAAATTAAATCCGTATTCATTTTATGTCTTCATTATTCTCTAGTATGAGTTCTAATTATCCCAAAATTTATTTAGGTAGCACTAGGCTAAAATAAATCCGTATTCATTTTGTGTCTTCATTATTCTCTAGTATGAGTTCTAATTATCCCAAAATTTATTTAGGTAGCACTAGGCTAAAATAAAGCCGTATTCATTTTAGGTCTTCATAATTCTTCAGTGTGTGTTTCTTAACATCATTCCAAACTTTATTTAGGTATAGCACTAGGCTAAATTAAATCCGTATTCATTTTATGTCTTCATTATTCTCTAGTATGAGTTCTAATTGTCCCAAAATTTATTTACGAAGCACTAGGCTAAATTAAATCTGTATTCATTTTAGTTCTTCATAATTCTTCAGTGTGAGATTTTTAACATCATCCCAAAATTTACTTAAGTAGCCCTAGGCTAAAATAAAACCTTGGTCAATTTAGGTCTTCATAATTCTTCAGTGTGAGTTTTTTAACATCATCCCAAAGTTAGCTTAAGTAGCACTAAGCTTAATTCAATCCGTATTCATTTTAGGTCTTCATAATTCTTCAGTGTGTGTTTCTTAACATCATCCCAAACTTTATTTAGGTAGCACTAGGCTAAATTCAATCCGTATTCATTTTATGTCTTCATTATTCTCTAGTATGAGTTCTAATTGTCCCAAAATTTATTTACGAAGCACTAGGCTAAATTAAATCTGTATTCATTTTAGTTCTTCATAATTCTTCAGTGTGAGATTTTTAACATCATCCCAAAATTTACTTAAGTAGCACTAGGCTAAAATAAATCCGTATTCAGTTTAGGTCTTCACAATTCGTCAGTGTGAGTTTTTTGACATCATCTAAAAACTCATTTAGTTAGCACTAGGCTAAATTAAATCCGTATTCATTTTAGGTCTTCATTATTCTCCAGTGTGAGTTTGTTTTTACATTTTTTCTGAAATTTACTTAGGTAGCACTAGTCTAAATTAAATCCACATTGATTTGTTTTTATTTAATTACTTTAACATATTCCACATGAATTCTGTTGATAGCCAAATTTTAGGCAATATTAGGCTATATAATTTTTTGTTTTATGGTTGTTCCTGTTTTGTCCTGATTGTTTTGTAATTTCTCTTTAAACCATTTCTTTCTGTTCACCTTCATAGGCAACCAAATATTAGACAGGTAGTACTAGGCTAAATAATTTTGTTAATTTTGTCGTTGTTTTCATTTTCTCCTGTTCATAGTTTCTCTTAGATTTACATTTCTGTTTTAAGAGTACACACATTAGATGTTTGTTGCAAGTATCAAAAAGCATTTTAGATAGTAAAAACGCCAAGTAAATTGATGGATTTTATTTTCATTTTAGGTCTTCATTATTCTCTAGTATGAGTTCTAATTGTCCCAAAATTTGTTGAGGCAGCACTAGGCTAAATCAAATCCGTATTCAATTTAGGTCTTCATAATTCTTCAGTGTGAGTTTTTTTAACATCATCCCAAAATTTATTTAGATAGTGCTAGGCTGAATTAAATCAGTATTCATTTTAGGTCTTCATAATTCTTCAGTGTGTGTTTCTTAACATCATCCCAATCTTTATTTAGGTAGCATTAGGCTAAATTAAATCCGTATTCATTATAGGTCCTCATTATTCTCTAGTATGAGTTCTAATTGTCCCAAAGTTTATTTAGGTAGCACTAGGCTAAATTAAATCTGTATTCATTTTAGTTCTTCATAATTCTTCAGTGTGAGATTTTTAACATCATCCCAAAATTTACTTAAGTAGCACTAGGCTAAAACAAATCCGTATTCATTTTTGGTCTTCACAATTCGTCAGTGTGAGTTTTTTGACAACATCCCAAAATTCATTTAGTTAGCATTAGGCTAAATTAAATCCGTATTCCTTTTAGGTCTTCATAAATTCTTCAGTGTGAGTTTTTTTAACATCACCCCAAAATGTATTTAGGTAATACTAGACCAAATTCAATCCGTATTCATTTTAGGTCTTCATAATTCTTCAGTGTGTGTTTCTTAACATCATCCCAAACTTTATTTAGGTAGCACTAGGCTAAATTAAATCCGTATTCATTTTATGTCTTCATTATTCTCTAGTATGAGTTCTAATTGTCCCAAAATTTATTTACGATGCACTAGGCTAAATTAAATCTGTATTCATTTTAGTTCTTCATAATTCTTCAGTGTGAGATTTTTAACATCATCCCAAAATTTACTTAAGTAGCACTAGGCTAAAATAAATCCGTATTCATTTTAGGTCTTCACAATTCGTCATTGTGAGTTTTGTGACATCATCCCAAAATTCATTTAGTTAGCACTAGGCTAAATTAAATCCGTATTCATTTTAGGTCTTCATTATTCTCCAGTGTGAGTTTGTTTTTACATTTTTTCTGAAATTTACTTAGGTAGCACTAGTCTAAATTAAATCCACATTGATTTGTTTTTATTTAATTACTTTAACATATTCCACATGAATTCTGTTGACAGCCAAATTTTAGGCAATATTAGGCTATATAATTTTTTGTTTTATGGTTGTTCCTGTTTTGTCCTGATTGTTTTGTAATTTCTCTTTAAACCATTTCTTTCTGTTCACCTTCATAGGCAACCAAATATTAGACAGGTAGTACTAGGCTAAATAATTTTGTCGTTGTTTTCATTTTCTCCTGTTCATAGTTTCTCTTAAATTTACATGTCTGTTTTAAGAGTACACACATTAGATGTTTGTTGCAAGTATCAAAAAGCACTTTAGATAGTAAAAACGCCAAGTAAATTGATGGATTTTATTTTCATTTTAGGTCTTCACTATTCTCTAGTATGAGTTCTAATTGTCCCAAAATTTGTTGAGGCAGCACTAGGCTAAATCAAATCCGTATTCAATTTAGGTCTTCATAATTCTTCAGTGTGAGTTTTTTTAACATCATCCCAAAATTTATTTAGATAGTGCTAGGCTAAATTAAATCAGTATTCATTTTAGGTCTTCACAATTCGTCAGTGTGAGTTTTTTGACATCATCCCAAAATTCATTTAGTTAGCACTCGGCTAAAATAAATTCGTATTAATTTTAGTCTTTATAATTCTTCAGTGTGGGTTTTTTAACATCTTTCCAAAGTTTACTTAAGTAGCACTAGGCTAAAATAAATCCGTATTCATTTTAGGTCTTCATAATTCTTCAGTGTGTGTTTCTTAACATCATCCCAAACTTTATTTAGGTAGTACTAGGCTAAAATAAAACCTTGTTCATTTTAGGTCTTCATAATTCTTCAGTGTGTGTTTCTTAACATCATCCCAAACTTTATTTAGGTAGCACTAGGCTAAATTAAATCCGTATTCATTTTAGGTCTTCATTATTCTCTAGTATGAGTTCTAATTGTCCCAAAGTTTATTTAGGTAGCAGTAGGCTAAATTAAATCTGTATTCATTTTAGTTCTTCATAATTCTTCAGTGTGAGATTTTTAACATCATCCCAAAATTTACTTAAGTAGCACTAGGCTAAAACAAATCCGTATTCATTTTTGGTCTTCACAATTCGTCAGTGTGAGTTTTTTGACATCATCCCAAAATTCATTTAGTTGGCATTAGGCTAAATTAAATCCGTATTCCTTTTAGGTCTTCATAAATTCTTCAGTGTGAGTTTGTTTTTACATTTTTTCTGAAATTTACTTAGGTAGCACTAGTCTAAATTAAATCCACATTGATTTGTTTTTATTTAATTACGTTAACATATTCCACATGAATTCTGTTGACAGCCAAATTTTAGGCAATATTAGGCTATATAATTTTCTGTTTTATGGTTGTTCCTGTTTTGTCCTGATTGTTTTGTAATTTCTCTTTAAACCATTTCTTTCTGTTCACCTTCATAGGCAACCAAATATTAGACAGGTAGTACTAAGCTAAATAATTTTGTCGTTGTTTTCATTTTCTCCTGTTCATAGTTTCTCTTAAATTTACATTTCTCTTTTGAGAGTGCACATATTAGATGTTTGTTGCAAGTATCGAAAAGCACTTTAGATAGTAAAAACGTTAAGTAAATTGATGGATTTTATTTTCATTTTAGGTCTTCATTATTCTCTAGTATGAGTTCTAATTGTCCAAAAATTTATTTAGGCAGTACTAGACTAAATTAAATCCGTATTCATTTTAGGTCTTCATAATTCTTCGGTGTTGAGTTTTTTAACATCATCACAAAATAAATTTAGGTAGTACTAGGCTAAAATAAGTTCGTATTCATTT
The DNA here is from genome assembly GCF_963924565.1 of Ascidiella aspersa. NCBI lineage: Eukaryota > Metazoa > Chordata > Ascidiacea > Phlebobranchia > Ascidiidae > Ascidiella > Ascidiella aspersa. Next base: position 17,051,938 of record NC_139451.1, on the reverse strand, counting down.
TAGGTCTTCACAATTCTTCAGTGTGATTAATTAGCACTTAGGCTAAATGAAATCCGTATTCATTTTAGGTCTTCATAATTCTTCAGTGTGAGTTTTTTAACATCATCCCAAAATTTATTTAGGTAATACTAGACTAAATTAAATCCGTATTCATTTTAGGACTTCATAATTCTTCAGTGTGAGATTTTTAACATCATCCCAAAATATATTTAGGTAGTACTAGGCTAAAATAAGTTCGTATTCATTTTAGGTCTTCATAATTCTTCAGTGTGATTAAGTAGCACTTAGGCTAAATGAAATCCGTATTCATTTTAGGTCTTCATAATTCTTCAGTGTGAGTTTTTTACCATCATCCCAAACTTTATTTAGGTAGCACGTACTAGGCTAAATTAAATCCGTATTCATTTCAGGTCTTCATTATTCTCCAGTGTGAATCTTTTTAGCACCATCCCAAATTTTATTTAGGTAGCACTAGGCTAAATTAAATCCGTATTCATTTTAGGTCTTCATAATTTTCAGTGTGACCTTTCTAACATAATCCCAAACTTTATTTAGGTAGCACTAGGCTAAATTAAATCCGTATTCATTTTATGTCTTCATTATTTTCTAGTATGAGTTCAAATTATCCCAAAATTTATTTAGGTAGCACTAGGCTAAAATATATCCGTATTCATTTTAGGTCTTCATAATTCTCCAGTGTGTGTTTCTTAACATCATCCCAAACTTTATTTAGGTAGCACTAGGCTAAAATAAAACCTTGTTCATTTTAGGTCTTCATAATTCTTCAGTGTGTGTTTCTTAACATCATCCCAAACTTTATTTAGGTAGCACTAGGCTAAAATAAAACCTTGTTCATTTTAGGTCTTCATAATTCTTCAGTGTGTGTTTCTTAACATCATCCCAAACTTTATTTAGGTAGCACTAGGCTAAATTAAATCCGTATTCATTTTAGGTCTTCATTATTCTCTAGTATGAGTTCTAATTGTCCCAAAATTTATTTAGGTAGCACTAGGCTAAATTAAATCTGTATTCATTTTAGTTCTTCATAATTCTTCAGTGTGAGATTTTTAACATCATCCCAAAATTTACTTAAGTAGCCCTAGGCTAAAATAAAACCTTGTTCATTTTAGGTCTTCATAGTTCTTCAGTGTGAGTTTTTTAACATCATTCCAAAGTTAGCTTAAGTAGCACTCAGCTTAATTAAATCCGTATTCATTTTAGGTCTTCATAATTCTCCAGTGTGTGTTTCTTAACATCATCCCAAACTTTATTTAGGTAGCACTAGGCTAAAATAAAACCTTGTTCATTTTAGGTCTTCATAATTCTTCAGTGTGACCTTTCTAACATAATCCCAAACTTTATTTAGGTAGCACTAGGCTAAATTAAATCCGTATTCATTTTATGTCTTCATTATTTTCTAGTATGAGTTCAAATTATCCCAAAATTTATTTAGGTAGCACTAGGCTAAAATATATCCGTATTCATTTTAGGTCTTCATAATTCTCCAGTGTGTGTTTCTTAACATCATCCCAAACTTTATTTAGGTAGCACTAGGCTAAAATAAAACCTTGTTCATTTTAGGTCTTCATAATTCTTCAGTGTGTGTTTCTTAACATCATCCCAAACTTTATTTAGGTAGCACTAGGCTAAAATAAAACCTTGTTCATTTTAGGTCTTCATAATTCTTCAGTGTGTGTTTCTTAACATCATCCCAAACTTTATTTAGGTAGCCCTAGGCTAAAATAAAACCTTGTTCATTTTAGGTCTTCATAATTCTTCAGTGTGAGTTGTTTAACATCATTCCAAAGTTAGCTTAAGTAGCACTCAGCTTAATTAAATCCGTATTCATTTTAGGTCTTCATAATTCTCCAGTGTGTGTTTCTTAACATCATCCCAAACTTTATTTAGGTAGCACTAGGCTAAAATAAAACCTTGTTCATTTTAGGTCTTCATAATTCTTCAGTGTGTGTTTCTTAACATCATCCCAAACTTTATTTAGGTAGCACTAGGCTAAAATAAAACCTTCTTCATTTTAGGTCTTCATAATTCTTCAGTGTGTGTTTCTTAACATCATCCCAAACTTTATTTAGGTAGCACTAGGCTAAATTAAATCCGTATTCATTTTATGTCTTCATTATTCTCTAGTATGAGTTCTAATTGTCCCAAAATTTATTTACGAAGCACTAGGCTAAATTAAATCTGTATTCATTTTAGTTCTTCATAATTCTTCAGTGTGAGATTTTTAACATCATCCCAAAATTTACTTAAGTAGCACTAGGCTAAAATAAATCCGTATTCAGTTTATGTCTACACAATTCGTCAGTGTGAGTTTTTTGACATCATCTAAAAATTCATTTAGTTAGCACTAGGCTAAATTAAATCCGTATTCATTTTAGGTCTTCATTATTCTCCAGTGTGAGTTTGTTTTTACATTTTTTCTGAAATTTACTTAGGTAGCACTAGTCTAAATTAAATCCACATTGATTTGTTTTTATTTAATTACTTTAACATATTCCACATGAATTCTGTTGACAGCCAAATTTTAGGCAATATTAGGCTATATAATTTTTTGTTTTATGGTTGTTCCTGTTTTGTCCTGATTGTTTTGTAATTTCTCTTTAAACCATTTCTTTCTGTTCACCTTCATAGGCAACCAAATATTAGACAGGTAGTATTAGGCTAAATAATTTTGTTAATTTTGTCGTTGTTTTCATTTTCTCCTGTTCATAGTTTCTCTTAAATTTACATTTCTGTTTTAAGAGTACACACATTAGATGTTTGTTGCAAGTATCAAAAAGCACTTTAGATAGTAAAAACGCCAAGTAAATTGATGGATTTTATTTTCATTTTAGGTCTTCATTATTCTCTAGTATGAGTTCTAATTGTCCCAAAATTTGTTGAGGCAGCACTAGGCTAAATCAAATCCGTATTCAATTTAGGTCTTCATAATTCTTCAGTGTGAGTTTTTTTAACATCATCCCAAAATTTATTTAGATAGTGCTAGGCTGAATTAAATCAGTATTCATTTTAGGTCTTCATAATTCTTCAGTGTGTGTTTCTTAACATCATCCCAAACTTTATTTAGGTAGCATTAGGCTAAATTAAATCCGTATTCATTTTAGGTCTTCATTATTCTCTAGTATGAGTTCTAATTGTCCCAAAGTTTATTTAGGTAGCACTAGGCTAAATTAAATCTGTATTCATTTTAGTTCTTCATAATTCTTCAGTGTGAGATTTTTAACATCATCCCAAAATTTACTTAAGTAGCACTAGGCTAAAACAAATGCGTATTCATTTTTGGTCTTCACAATTCGTCAGTGTGAGTTTTTTGACATCATCCCAAAATTCATATAGTTAGCATTAGGCTAAATTAAATCCATATTCTTTTTAGGTCTTCATAAATTCTTCAGTGTGAGTTTTTTAACATCATCCCAAAATTTATTTAGGTAATACTAGACCAAATTCAATCCGTATTCATTTTAGGTCTTCATATTTCTTCGATGTGAATTTTTTTAGCACCATCACAAATTTTATTTAGGTAGCACTAGGCTAAATTAAATCCGTATTCATTTTAGGTCTTCATCATTCTTCAGTGTGACCTTTTTAACATCATCCCAAACTTTATTTAGGTAGCCATAGGCTAAATTAAATCCGTATTCATTTTTTGTCTTCATTATTCTCTAGTATGAGTTCTAATTATCCCAAAATTTATTTATGTAGCACTAGGCTAAATTAAATCCGTATTCATTTTAGGTCTTCATAATTCTTCATTGTGACTTTTTAACATCATCCCAAACTTTATTTAGGTAGCCATAGGCTAAATTAAATCCGTATTCATTTTATGTCTTCATTATTCTCTAGTATGAGTTCTAATTATCCCAAAATTTATTTAGGTAGCACTAGGCTAAATTAAATCTGGATTCATTTTAGTTCTTCATAATTCTTCAGTGTGAGATTTTTAACATCATCCCAAAATTTACTTAAGTAGCACTGGGCTAAAATAAAACCTTGTTCATTTTAGGTCTTTACAATTCGTCAGTGTGAGTTTTTTGACATCATCCCAAAATTTATTTAGGTAGCACTAGGCTAAATTAAATCCGTATTCATTTTAGGTCTTCATAATTCTTCAGTGTGATTTAGTAGCACTTAGGCAAAATTAAATCCGTATTCATTTTAGGTCTTCACAATTCTTCAGTGTGAGTTTTTTAACATCATCCCAAACTTTATTTAGGTAGCACTAGGCTAAATTCAATCCGCATTCATTTCAGGTCTTCATTATTCTCCAGTGTGCGTTTGTTTTTACATTTTTCTGAAATTTACTTATGTAGCGCTAGGCTAAACTAAATCCGTATGGATTTGCTTTGATTTAATTACTTTAACATATTTCACACGAATTCTGTTGGCAACCAAATATTAGTCTTTATTATGCTACCTAATTTGTTGTTTTATGGTTGTTTCTATTTTGTCATGGTTGCTTTGTAATTTCACTTTAAATCATTTCTTTTTTGTTCACTTTTACCATGACTTCTATAGGTATCGAAACATTAGACAGGTAGTACTAGGCTAAATAGTTTTGATGATTTTGTCGTTGTTTTTATTTTCTCCTGTTCATAGTTTCTCAAATTTACATTTCTCTAGAGTACACGCATCAGATGTTTGTTGCAAGTATCAAAAAGGACTTTCGATAGTAAAAACATGAAGTAGATGAATGGATTTTATTTTCATTTTAGGTCTTTATTATTCTCCAGTATGAGTTTTTTTTAAATTGTTCTAAAATTTACAGGTAGACTCAAAGAGATTATAACCATGAGGACAAACTCTCACTTTTGCCTTTTTTCTTTTGCCTTTTTTCTTTTGCCTTTAAGCAATGCATTCTATTGTCGACAGCCGTCACGGTCTGATTCATAATAATCTTTTCCATTTAATCCTGTTATAAAAATGTACGCTTTTGGCGTAATCTGTTGTTTAATGACCCCTAGTCCTAATTTAAACCGTTTTCTGTTTACAAAATTGACTTGGTAGGACAGGCAAGGTTATCGCCAGTTGCTTGACACTTTCTTAGGACCCTACTGTACATTTTTGAAAAGTGTATTACTGTTAAAATTTACGCGATTGAGCTATGTCGTTGATTTCGGGGCTCTTTCCATTTGGTACGTAGAAAGTAACGCAAAAAACGGTCTACAAATGCCGCATAACGCAACGCACATTATTATTTTATTATTAATAATAATGCTCGACCAACCCAAACTCAAACCCGCACCGTAACCCAAATAATGTGAGTTGCGGTATGCGGTATTTGTTGACCTTTTTTGCGCTAGTTTCTATGTACCAAATCGATGCAGCGCCTTGGTTTCCACTTCTAGGCGTTAAGATTTCTGTGAGGAATTGCCTTATAAATTAAATTAATACCACTTAGTTTGTTGTAAATCTCAAGGTGCGGAACTCACTAAACTTAACTAGGCCTATATGGCGGTGTTAATTGTTAACTTCTTAATGTAAATGATATAGGTATTTTGCATTGTACACTGTACAGAGCCTATTTCAGAAAAAGCAACTTTTGGCAAATCAAACCCATAAATGAATTGGCTTTAGTGTACAAATTTTAGAAAAAATTGTAGAATTCCAAATTTGATGAGTGTGCCGCAAATTAAAATTATTTTTTGAGGTCGTCGCAAAAAAGTTTGCGAACCACTGCCTTACATTACTATTGGATTACAAATGTATCTATTTCAAAAAATACTGTTTAAGATCTCAAATTTAGCGGTGGGGTGCAGTGGTGCTATGCAGCTTGCGAAAAATTTTTGAATTTCAAATTTTGTCTGCCCCTTGGTGATAATTAAGCTTAAAAATTAGTAATTTGCCAGCTTTTCTTACATAAAATAAGTTGGAATAATATTTGGTTGTATACCAATTTAATTTAAATAAACAAATTTGTTGTACTTGGTAAATGGTAGCAGCCATTGCTCATTTAGGAAATGTTCTTTACGCAAATATATCCTTATCCTATAGAATATATACTTTCCATACAGTAATTTTTCTTTAGTATGCCAGTGTTCAGCGTGCAAATTAAATTTGTGCCGTACTGCTGCTCTAAATAGTCTTCTATATACTTGTTCCAGTGTTACAAATTAAAACACATTGAAATTGATACCATAAACTGAAAATTAATACCAAATTCTTTGAAAACATCGTTCAAACGAAAATTTTTTGCACCTCGGTTTGCTGTGTGTAATATTTAACTAGCAAATATTATTGGTGGTGTGCTGTTTGTGAGAGTGAAGCAAGCAATTAGCATTTGTAAGGTAGTTACATTTGGAATCATTAGTTACCAGATGTCACTGAATTCAGTAAATAATTTTGCAAATTATATTATATTTGATTGCTTAGTATTGGAGTATGTTATTATAATGTTAAACTTCTCCACTTGGTTTATTTTTATAGAACTTGCTCATAGTTACTAGTTGAACTATAATGAGAACACATATTTGTCTGTAACTGTGATTCAGCCATTGGGATTATGTTGGACATTGCTTGAAGACATATCAACAGTACACTGGGAAAATATAAAAAAATAGTCGGTCTATTCCTCAAAGATACGACAAAGGTAAGATTATTGTGACAATGAGATCATAGTGTAATGCAAACCATTATAGAATAGAGTATTTATTTTACTTATAAACAAAACTTTAAACTGCTTACTGTCGATGGGCAAAGTTTATCTAGTTATGGCTACCCAAATTTTTCAGGCTGTGACCTCTTTTATTATATTAAACTTTTTGACCCCCTAGGTTTAACAGTTTAAAAAATGACATTTCTCGATGTTTCCTTTGGCATGCTTTTATTGTAGCAAACTGGTTCATTTAATGGTGTAATCGGAATAATGTAACCCTAACCCAGGGGTTCTTAAACTGGGGTCCGTGAACTGGTTTTAGGGGGTCCGTGAAGGCCTAATTCAAATATTAGTGTATATTTAAGAAGTTTGTGACATCAATTTATGACGTCATTTTCGAATTTGTTTTCCTACCGTGGTCCATGCAAGGCCCAAAAAAAATGTTAGGAGTCTGTGGTAAAAAAAGTTAAAGAACCCCTGCCCTAACCAAACCATTGCAGGATGCTCGCTGATTGTTGGTCACTTCTATTTCTTTAAAATAAACCCTGCATGCATTACAATAATTCAACAGTGCTTCGCGGGCCACAAACAAAGATGTCGGGCCTGGGTTTTGGACCACCCTGCTTTAAGTAATCAATTTTTGTTAAAAGTGTCATTATTTTCCTACTTCTTGGTACACCTTATATGCAAAGAAAGGCAAGCAAAACAAAATAATGTTTATTTAAAATTTATTTGGTTAAACATGGTAAGAATCAATCAATTTTCAATTTAAAGAATAAATAAAGTTCTTTATTGACACCAGATTCCAGAGGCCACTTCAGTATTGTATTCGTTTGTGTAGTACCTGGTCAGCATCTGTATGAACACAATTTATCGACCAATATATTACAAATGTTTTTTATAATTTTATTTATCTCTTTGCACTGATTTATTATATTTAAATTTCAAAGTGTGTATTACAAAGTAAACGTTTTGTTTTATATGAAAATATTTATAAATTTTTACTGAAGTATTTTTTACCTCTTCTCATCTTTTCTCCCTAATAGCTGATAACAAAAATTTGGAGCTTAACTGCTGGAGGTTGTAGTTGAATGAATATCAAAGCCCATGTATAGAAGTAGGTGACATCTTGTAAACAGCTTAAATATATATATATCTTTATTCAGTTTAAACTTGATTGGATAACTGGTTGTAAAAGAATAAAGGTTATTATTATATTTAATTCCAACAGATTACAAAGCTGCATAATCTGATGCTTTCCTTTTTTAAATGAACAATATGACACACTAATTTTGTGTTCACCAAACCATATGCACTAAACTGGTACCAAAATTTGTAATGTTAATATTTCTTAACACCAAAACTAAAGAATAATTGAATATATTACAAAATCCCTACTCTAATTTTCTTTAAGTGTTTTACTGTAATGCTAAAATAAACAAAACTGGGGCAATAAAAATAACTTTAAACAATATTGCAATATTTTGTTTATTGTACTATATAAGCGAACACAAAAAATTGTACCAAAAGGCTTTCTAGTAATAATAAAAAAATGTAAATTCCTCTCCGCCACCCCGGTTTGGAACCACTTGTCTACTCTACAGCAACGCGTTGTACGCTTCCGCAGTCATTAACTGGACGACGTTGGCGTCTGTTACCATATTATATTGTACTTATGGTCAGCTGACATTGTATGCCCTACAAGCTTTTTCAAGTGTGTTTATACGAAACTCGGCAATGAAAGTTTGACATTTGATTCAAACATAACTTTTAACCTGTCAGAAATGTCGCACCTAAATATATATAAGCCGGTTGCTCCAAAATTTTAGCTCACCAACATGCAAGTAAAGCCCAGTTGTTTACGTTTTACTATTATGCATTAGAGCGGAACACTGTCGAAAGTACAACAATGGGCTACGTCACAGTTTGTCCTCATGGTTATAATCTCTTTGGGTAGACTAGGCTAAATTAAATCCGTATTGCTGGTATCAAAAACGACTTTAGATAGTAAAAGCGTAAAGTAAATTAATGGATTTTATTTTCATTTTTTGTCTAAACTCCAGTTGAGGTTTCTACTCTTGTCACATTTTTTTAAACATTAACATGGGGGCCAAAAGTTGTTGAGAGTCGATGGAAGGGTCATTAAAAGGTTGAACCACTCCGTTATTTCATAATCAATAGTACAAGGTTAGGGCGCAACGTCTTCATAATTTCGCCAGAAATGTGAATAAGTGGAAGTAGTTTTTTTGTTACAGGTTTTTTTTTTTAATTTTTGTTGTAGTGGAAATGTTTTGTTGACCTTTATCAAGGGTAAAATTTGTTGATGTTAAGATACATATGTATATCAGTGTTCAAGATTTTGCACTTGCTAAACTAGTGAGTCAAAATAAATATTACTATACATATAAAAGTCAATATTGCGTAAAATTTTCATGATCACATTTCCTGCTTCTGCAACTACAAAAACGTGCCTCATACACAGTATAAGGTCCCACAAATTCAATAGTCCAGTAAAGAAATTAGGCCGATTAAACAACAAACATAAATAATTTTTTCTGGGTGCTGCACAATGATTTAAGGCTAATAATTTTGTTTGATCATAGCAGGTCACACCTTGTCAATCAAGACTGGAAAGGATGGATGAAGGCCTGAGGCATGGGTGAAACAATTACTGCGTTTGCTTTAAATACAGCCATGCAGTGTGTAGTGTTTTTTTTTTCAGGCATCTAATTCATTTCTGATATCACTGTGTTATGGGACGACTGACTGACCTGAAAAATCCCAGGATTAGAGTTCTGGATTTTCATTAAAGCTTGTTTTCTGGCCAGTTGAAAATAGGTTTTATTTTAAAGTACATTGGAAAAATTCGAGAGATCGGCCTGTTCCGCAAAACACGTTATAAAAACAAACAATGAAACCTTGATACAACAATAAGCCAAATTAACAACTTAATTTAGCCATTTTTTTAGCTGTGTACCGGTACTTGTGTTTAGAGACTTGATGTGATAGCTGAAAATGAAAAGTGTTATATTTTTGTTGTTTTCAATGTGATGTGCGTTTTAACAAATTGCTCAAAAACGCCGTTGGACAAAGTAGCAATTTTGGTAAAACTGAAAATTAGATTAAAATTAGAATTGGAGCACTCAGGCAAATCCCAAATTAGATTAGAATTAGAAAGAGCCGCATTTTGTTCTAAATCGACGAATTAGAAAACTAGAATTATCTAGTTGTCCAAGTCTGGCTATGCCCCTCCCAAGTATATTTTCCCTAAATAGAATAGCATGTCTCCCGACCGGTACGTGTGTCATTAACTGTAAAAATTCCATATTTCACAAATCACAATCATGAATCCACCTGCAAACATAAATAAACCTTGTAAAAAAACACATCTACACTCTACAGCTTACAGCATGGGTCGGCAACCTACGGCCCGCGGACCGCATCCGGCCCACGGCCTCTTTGACAAAATAGACACGAATCCTTTTCAAATACCTTTTCAGTATTTTAACTACATAAGATTTTCGCTATTCGCGCGAATGATCTTTGCACGTCCGGTTTGTTTACGTTTTGATACTGTCTTTTGAACTAGATCCGCTTATTTGCCGTTGCGGCGTGTAAGGCTGCCAAGTTCGTCGCGGACAAACAGTAAACGTATTCAAAAATAGTGGACATAATTTTTTTAACATATTTTTATTTTCGGCCTTGTATAGGCTACACACAAAAAATAATTAGTCTAGTGGGAAATGTTAAAAAAACAGAGTAAAAGCGGGATTTTAGTATTAGTTGTTTTATGACTTACATTGTGCCGAGAGATGTTCAAAGACTCTTATCCAAATTGGATTTTATCTAATTCTGCAGTTTATATTGGGTAATTGGAAAAGCTAATAATTTTGTTTGACCATAGCTGGTTGCACCTAATTGTACATCAAGGGTGAAGGAAAAGCAGGACTGCGGAGTCGGACTCGGTTTGTTTTGCTGGAGTCGGACTCGGGACTCTAGTAAGACCACGTAAAACTACCCGAAGTCCGACATGCGCACGAGCAGTACCAAATTTCAAGGCTGATGGCCGCCAACTGGAAAATTGTAAAAGTGGAATAGCATATGGTAAAATATTTTTCAACCATGTATTGTGAGTTATTGAGTTATACGACACCCATATAAGTGTATTTCTGAATATTCACGTTACTTTAGTTACGTAAGGCTGTAGAGCAGTGGTCGGCAAACTTTTTACGTCGCGGCCCAAAGTACTCTTTTAAAGCTATAGAATGCCCACTACGAAAACAGTGGCAAATATTTATTTTAAGGTGGAGTCATTAGAATGACGTAACAAAGTTAGAAAAACTTGTTTTTTTTTCGAACATACTCTTGTGCAAATATGAAGTTAAAAAACAGTTGAATTGCGGGTGGATAAAAAAAATTGGTTGGTTAGTTTTAAATTGTCAAAACTTCAATGAAAAGGATGCATAACACATACGGCACATAAAATGTTTCTAATATTGCTCAAAATAACGGTATTTATAGAATAATTTAACACAAACTGGATTATACACAGTACGCAATAAATTATAGAATATCGCGTTTGGATGGAATAGATTTCAGTATAACGCTATAAAAGTACACAAAAATCCATACATTGGATGTCAAGTAACGTCGTAGTTTAAGTAATTTAAGAAATGTGTATGTTGTTCTCGACCAACCAGTGTGGTATTATGTAACTAAAGCAAGTTTGTCGCGCGAAACGCAAAAAAATGCGTCTATTTGGTTTTAGCACCTTAAACATCTACTGAATAAGAGATTAACACTATGAATTAGGGGTGTTCAAATGATTTATACCACAGTCAAACCTGACAACATGATGATCCACCAAATACGAATAGTAAACATATTGGACACGCTTTAATTTTTATGGTGCTTCATTTATGTAAATGTACCCTACAACGTATGGGCCGGGGTCGGCAAACTTTTTCTAGTCGAGGGCCAACACCAAACTCAGAAAGGTCTTTATGGGCCGCACAAAATGTTAACTGAGAAAACTAAAATGTTAGAACAACTTCAGGCGGACCCAGGATATTTTTTTTCACTTTAACTAGATTTGTGGAGGCCGTTTAAAGTGTTGGCGCAAAGCGCGAAAAAGGGCGTTTGTTGGGTTTAAAAGTCGAGCCCAAACGTCGTCATCCATACTAGTAATAAAAAGTGTAATAAAACTGCTTTGAAGAAACGCGATAACTTAAAATAGTGCCAGCTGTAGGTATTGGTAGCATAGTTTCATAAAACTGCTTTTTTGAAGCTAGCCTAGAACCCTATTGATTTTTTATCGCCTTGTATCGATAACGTTATGCTTCGCTAATTGATCATTTTTTTAGTTTCTTGGCAATATCCTTATCTCTCAGTTACTTCATTAATACGTCATTTACTGTTTGAATAAATCGGGTTTGCGGCAGTCACGGCATAGATTAAGGCAGTGGTCTCGAACCTGTGGGTCCCTACCCCAAGTGAGGTCGCCTAAAATTTTTGTGGGGTCGCCATAACTCACCATATTCGTAATGTTTTAGTACGATTTATGTATTTAGTTTTCTTTACAATGAGGTCCCACTAATAAACGTGACTGAGTGCATCTTCTACATAAAAATTGCTGTGTTTAGCTCTTAAGAGCTGCTATATCAGTTAACGCACATTTGAAAAATTAAAAAAAAAAAATTTGTGGTTTTTGATTTAGCGCAGCAAATGTCGCACTTTTTCTAAAACTACACCAAGTTACATGTACAAGTGTGTCAAACGTAGACAGTAGACCAGTGGTTCTCAATCTGAGGGTCGCGACCCCCAATGGGGTCGCAAGGGGTTGTCTAGGGGGGTCGCCATGTGGAATTCCATAAAGAAAATAATTAAGAATTAGGCAATATGAACTAAAAGTTAGCACTATAGAACGGTCATGTTCAAATGGCGGATCGCGATCCGGTTCCGGATCTTTTCAGCGTTTTGTGCGGATCTGCTAATGTAGTCTCAGTGTTTTCATGTGAATACCAATTGTCATTGTTAATGAATTTTGTAAAAATGCATAGAACAAGGCTCCCTAATGCGAATCTTTGTAAGCGTTTGAGGATATCAGGCAGCGACAGAAAGCCCCAACTTGATGCTATTGTAAGACCTAAAGTTTAAAACAGGGGTTGGCAACCTACGACCCGCGGGCCGGATGCGCCCCGCCCAAAGAGATTATAACCATGAGGACAAACTGTGACGTAGCCCATTGTTCTACTTTCGACAGCGTTCCGCTCTAGTGCATAATAGTAACACGTAAACAACTTGGCTTGACTTGCATGTTGGTGAGCTAAAATTTTGGAGCAACCGGCTTATATGTATTAAGGTTCGACATTTCTGACAGGTTAAAAGTTATGTTTGAATTAGGTGCCAAACTTTCATTGCCGAATTTCGTGTGAACACACTTAACAAAGCCTGTAGTGCATACAATATCAGCTGACCATAAGTACTATATAATATGGTAACACACTCGTTGGCGCGCCAACGTCGTCCAGTTAATGACTGCGGAAGCGTACAACGCGTTGCTGTAGAGTAGACCACTGGTTCCAAACCGGGGTGCCGGAGAGGAATTTACATTTTTTTATTATTACTAGTAAGCCTTTTAGTACAACTTTTTGTGTTCGCTTATATATAGTAGAGTACGGTACAATAAACAAAATATTACAATATTGTTTAAAGTTATTTTTATTGCCCCAGTTTCGTTTAATTTAGCATTACAGTAAAACATTTAAAGAAAATTAAAGTAGGGATCTTGTAATATAATTTAGTATTCTTTAGTTTTGGTGGAATATTAACATTACACATTTAGGTACCAGTTTAGTGGATAGGGTTCGATGAACACATCAGTGTGTAATTGTTCATTTAAAAAAGGAAAGAACCAGATTATGCAGCTTTGTAATCTGTTAAAATTAAATGTAATAATAACATTTATTCTTTTACAACCAGTTATCCAATCAAATTTAAACTGAATAAAGATATATATATTTAAGCTGTTTACAAGATGTCACCTACTTCTATACATGGGCTTTGCTATTCATTCAGCTACAACCTCCAGCAGTTAGCTCCAAACCTTTGCTATCAGCTATTAGGGAGAAAAAGATAAAAAAAAAATACTTTTCGCAAACTTACATTGAAAATGACAAAAAATATCTATTTCAAACAGGGCTGCGGAGTCGGTTAAAAATAACCCGAGTCTGACTCCGGTTAAATGTGGCATTTCATCAGGTCCTGAGTCCACCCCTGACTAAACAGCCTGTATTCTGCCAATTTACGTAACCAAAATAGCATTGATATTCAGCTATCCACTTATAGGGGTGTCGTATAATTCATTCATTCATAATACATGGTTGGAAAATATTCCACCACATGCTATTGCACCTTTACAATTTTCAGTTGGCGGTCATATTAGTTTACTGCGCATGTCAGACTCGGGACTCTGGTAGTTTTACATGGTCTTACTCGAGTCCCGAGTCTGACTCCAGCAAAACAAACCAAGTGTTGTCAAATATGCAATTTTGCGTGTTTGGAGCACACCAATCTGCCAGTCTGATTATTATCGCTCGATTTTATTTGTGCACAATTTGGTGATAGCAGAAAAAGCCTGAACAATTGCCAGTCGGAATTTGTGTAAAGCAGTTTCATATGTTATCCACAAGAGAATAGAGTTTCACATTAATTAATAGTCTTCTTACAGCACAACAAATGGTAAAGGGTGGAAAATTTGAAGGAATTTATTGTGTTTTACTCTTTAAATAATCTGCTCATTCTGTGACCAGAGCTTTTTAAGTGGAGGTTCCCAATCAGTTTTCCAACCTGTATAATAAACAAATAGTGTAACATACTAAATTGAAAAAAATATTTTAAATAAATAAATACTTAAAATCTGCCAGCAAGTCACAAACAAAACATTGGTAAAATTACTCGGAAGTTTTGTATACCTAGACCAGGGCTCCCCAACTGGGGGTTGCTCATGGAGTTAAATTTTATACAAAGTGCTACATTCATAAAATTGTTATTTTTTCTGTTTGGTATGTTAATAGCAAATTATGTAATGCACATTACTTAATTTCAATAAATGCATGCCAAAGTAGACAGACATTGAGAAATGTTATGCTTTAAACCGTTAAACCTAGTGGTTAAAAATTTTAATATAATAAAAGCGGTCACAGCCTGAAAACTTTGGGTAGCCCTAAACTAGATAAACTTTACCCATGGACAGATAGCAGTTTAAAGTTTTGAAGTAAAATAAATACTCTAAACTGGTTTGCATTACACTATGATCTCATTGTCGCAATAATCTTACCAGAGGTTTATTGTATCTTTGAGGAATGACTGACTATTTTTTTGTACTGTTGATATGTCTTTAAGCAATGTCCAACATAATCCCAGAATGGCTGAATCACAGTTATGGACGAATATGTGTTGTTATTATAGTTTAACTAGTAAATATGAGCAAGTTCTAAAAAAATAAACCAAGTGGATAAGTTTAACATTATAATAACATACTCCAATGCTGAGCAATCAAATATAATAGCACTTTTTTATATGGAAGTGCACAAGCAAAAAAAATCAAATTAAAGTTTTTTTACTAAAATTTGACCTCCAGCCGTCTCCTGAAGCCCACATTATCACTATTTTTTATCACTAGCACAAACACTAGCAATATGCTTGTTTACCAATAATTAACCATTTGACAACGATTTTAGAAACACAGTTCAAATCATACATAATTAATCAGGCTGATTGTAACTGACATTCGGAAACCTAATATTTTGAATGATGAAGGTTCAAACGGTTATTTGCAGAAGCAGAAGCAAAATACAAAAAATAATAAATTGTCATCAACCTTAAACAAAATAATGGCTTGCCTTTAGTCAAGGAATAATAAATAAGAGTTGCATACTTAAAAAAACCACCCGATTCGTCGGCAAATTTGGCTTAGCCATGCCACAGCATACTGCATTTTTGTCGCAAAGATAAGCCAAAGGAATATGATTTCCTGATTCCAGGATCACGCCTGTTAGCATAGAAAGAGAAATGCCTGATTCCCGTTGGATGGGGACTCCCCTTTACCTTTTTTGCGACTGAAACGCGAGAAAACGCGATTCTGGGCTAAAAGGCGCTTTTTTCAAGCAACATAATTTTATAAACTAATAAAACAGACAAAAGTAAAATAGCCTGGAAAAGTAACTTGGCGCTGGTCTAGAATCCTACCACGATTTTGCAGCTTGAAATTGCGCGGCTGTAATTCCTGTAATAACGTTATTTGTAAATTTAGCGCGACTGATAATGGAGTACAAGAATGAAAACCGTTATCGCGACAAAAGTTTTGCGCGTTTGAGCGATTTTTAGTGGCTGGCCGCATTATACGTTGATTTTACATGGAATGCGCGGGAAACTGGCCTTACTTACGAACCTGAGCGTGCGTGTGGGTGAGTTTTGTGTTGTTATATTCATTATTTAATTATTATACTTGACCCACCCTAACCCAAATAATGTGCGTTTTGGTAGGATTCTAGACCAGCGCCAGTAACTTCTTGTACTTGTAGTGTAGGTTATAGTTATAATGAAATGTAATAAATTGGCACAGAAGGGGCATATGCAGGGTTTCTGTAGTTTATGTAATTGGCTGCCCTCTCAACAAACAACAGAGAAGCTCTTTTAACACTGTAGCTTTATATGTTTTCTCATGGAAAGGTGCCATTAAGCGTACAAAATGGTAGCTTGCTATACAAACTTAGCAACGTTTAGGGGAAGTAGCAAGTGTCTTGGTTACCCATTAGCCACCATGCAGTACATAACCAGTCTGCTGTCTGAATTTCATTGCACTTTACGCCGAGATCTCTGGCATACAGAAACAACTTTCAAGGTGTGCAATTATGTTTTTACACACCTTGTGTTGGAAATCCTACCACAAAAGCTTTTTTCAATATTTAAGTGTACAGTATACCAATTTAGAAGTTGGAAACTCTGGTTATTGCAGTGCTAAAATAAAGCTACGTCAAAAATTTGTTGTCGTTTTACAACTGACCTGCACAGGCTCAGTGGGAGCTGTTTGAAACATGACAATTAACACAGACGCCTGCTGCATTTTGTTGGTAAATACAACTTTATTTGAAGAGGATCAACAGCCCATATACAACAAATAAAACAATTTACAATTTGTGACCAAGCCCTTCTGGAGCTGTGCTGACTAGGGTTCCTCTTTTTCCCAGATTTTTTCACTCCTGAGAAACAGGATTGAAAAATGAAAATCCTAACGAATATATTTGTGCCTAATTTCATCATTATGATGTTTAAAACTATTTTATTTTAGCTCCAAACATTTAATTAATTCTCCCTAGTGCTGACCAACAACCCTAGTGCTGACCAATGATATTTCCACACATTATATACCATGCATCATGCCTTCGGGAAGGCTTACTGAAATTAGTTGGATCAGGATTTTAGTGCAAGCAAAGAAAGGTTATTTTCTTGCCTTGCTTGCATGCAAATCCTGATTAAGCTAACTGATTTTGGGGCACCAATTTTTTTCAATTTGGTAAGTAAAGAGTAACGCAAAGAAAAATAGTCTGCAAACACTGCAACACACATTGTTTGGGTTACCCTGCAGGTTGGGGTTTCAAGAGTTCACACATTTTTTATTTACTATTAATAATAATGCTTGGCTAACACTAACCCAAACGCTAACTCAAATAATGTGCGTTGCAGTATGTGGTATTTGTAGACCGTACCTTTTCGTATTTTTTTGCCTTTTTTGATGTACCAAATTAAAAGAGCCCCCAATTTTTAGAAGCCTTTCTAAAAGCATGTGTACATTTGTAGAATCAATCATTTTGTTATGGCTCTTGGTCTGTTACATTCATTTTTTCAAATTCCTAAATTCATTGCATAACATACAACAAATAAGTGCTCTTAATACTATTGAAAGTTGTGTTTTCTTGGCATCAAATTTTGAAATTTGAAATACTGTCCACGGATCTGCAAAATTACAAAGTGATCCAGGGTTGATTTTGAAGTTAAATTTTCACTCGCTAGCAGGGATGCGGAGTCGGACTCGGGGAGTCGATTTGTTTTGGTTGGAGTTCGACTCTGAACTCGGGTAACACCTTGTAAATCTACCCAAGTAGACTGATATGGCCGCCAAATGGAAATTGTAATGGTGTAATATTTTCCAACCATGTATTGTGAGTGAATGAATTATTTTATACCCCTATAGGTGGATTGCTGAATATCCACGTTATAAGAGTTACGCAATTTGGTGAAATACAGGCTGTAGAGTCCGGGCCAGGCTCGGTACTTGACAAAATAGCTCTTTTGACTGGAGTCGAAGTCGGTGTCGGATTCGGGTTGTTTTTAACCAACTCCGCAGCCCTGTCAGTCTGGTAAGTGCAAACAAATCAGTACTCACCTGGACAAAATGCCACATGCCAAAAATATCAGTCTGTCATCTGCAAGTTTACATTCTATGCCATTGTTTAAGCAATTATTTAACCTGCCTTGTATTTTGGAGAGTTTACTGAGATCAGTGTTTCTCGACCTTTTTCACGTGGTGGCGCACCTGATGCGCGAGTCGACTGCTAACTTTGTTTTTTGCTGGCAATTTTTATTACACCAGGCTCCCAATTCTATTATCTATTAAGCAGCTTGCGGAGTCGGTTAAAAATAACCCGACTCCAACTCCCGAGTCCGACTCGTCTGCAACCCTACAGCGTTTAATTTTCCCATTTAAGTATCTAAATTAAGGTGGATTTTCAACAATCCCCTCATAGGGGTGTCATATATCTCATCCAACCAAAATACATTGCTGGAAAATATCCACCATATGCTATTTCGCCTTTTTAATTTGCATTTGGCGGGATTATTAGTTTTAAAATTGGTATTGCGCACGTCAGACAGTCCGATTTCAGCAAAATAAATCGATTACGGTACGCCGAGTCTCAAATATGACTCCCGACTCCACAGACCTGCTATAAAATACGATGTGCTCAATAAGACATGCCTAAAGAGAATTAAAGGACATATTCTTGGCATTTACCTTTTTAGTGTCGTCGTTAGGGTGCCATAGTGTTTTGGCACAGGATTGTTTGCCTCTGTTTTGGGTTAGGCGCGAGTAATGGGTAGAATTAGAATTTGGGTTATGGTAAAAATTATTAGGGGAGTTTGTGTTGAAGTTATGGGTGGGGTTTGGGGTTAAGTAAAAGGTAGCAAAGGCCTTATTCTTGCCATTTAGGCCTTATTCGGACGAATTTAGGTCTTATTTTGATTTAAACGCTATTACGAGTATTAGATATTAGTCCTATTGTGGTCTTACTCCGAACTGTTTTATTGCCGAAGTTGCTGTTGTTTTAATTGTGGTCTTAAGGTGGAAGCCCCACTAGATTGCAATAGTTCCTCTTTCTTTGTTAGCGAAGAGCCAACATCAACCATTGGGATTTCAATAAGGGTTACGAATCCAGTCATATTGCTCAGTGTTTATTCACAGAAAATAGTGACGAGAGTTTATTCTAAAATTATTCGCAAATTCTACAAATAGGCCTAATACAGAATTTTTGTAACATTTTTTCCCCATTTTCTTGCGGCGCACCGGTTGAGAAACGGTGACTTAGATGTTGTCAATGTAATCAACCCCAATTGTTTACGCCAGGGATCCGCAAATACTTTTTGGCGCAACCCAAACTTACTTGTGACCTAAATTTCAATCTAACTATTTGTAGACCCCTGGTTTATGGAACTACTGAATGTTTAGTACTTTTTGCCATATCTAAAGCACAGGTATTTTTCTATTTCAATAACGTGCATTCATTCTTTTCTATAATTTGTCAAGATCTTATCATGGGATTAAAAATACCGTGAAACAAACACCGCATCCACTGATTAAATGGACTTCAACCAACATTTATTGTTTTTTATAATGTCTCACAATATTTGCTTTTGATTGCAGTTTAGTCGGAGATAATTTGCAGATGTTTCAGTTTGAATGTTGTCCGGCTAAATATTCCTTAATTTGATTTTTCTCTTGATTAATACCCCTGTACCTAAAATATCAGTGTGTTAAGTAACAGTGTCTGAATACAATTATGTCCACTCAAGCATTTTTCCAGTGTTTAAATCAGAGTCAGACTAGGACTCTGTTTGGTTTGCTGGAGTTGGACTCAAGAGGAGTAAAACCACGTAAAACGACCAGAGCCCCGAATCCGACATGTGCATGCGCAGAACCAAATATTGAAACTGATATGGCCCTAACTGGAGATTGTAAAGGTGCAATATTTTCCAACCATGTAGGTTAAAAAATATAGTAAGATATGGTATTCCAGTTTTTCATTTTTGTGAATATTAACACATAAAAGTGTGAATCAACCAATACATGCGAACAGAGACCATTTTATGTATTAGGATAGTTACCTAAAGTTATCTCATTTAATTTATTTTCCCAGTTTTCCTTCTTTGCGGTCTAGTGCAGTGCTCTTCAACCTTTTTTGATTTGGTGACCCCTAAAGTTGTTATGACGAACTCATGCTCCCTGTTTACTTAAAAGTTAAACTGAGCTAAAAAAATAGTATGGAAAATCATTATGCATATCAATATAATTTGACATTATGTCAATTAAACTGAGCAAATCTGCCGAAGTTTTATACACTCTTGGTGAGAGCTTGCCTGTAGGCTGCTTGCGAGTACTATTGAATGTCATAAAACAGCATTCCAACAAACTTCAAAAAATAGCAAAGAAGCTATTTAATGACTGTTTTATCAAAAAAATTGTGGTATTAATGGTTCATTAAAATTTTGTGATGCACCAGTGTATACTGTTCTGGTGCACCCCATGCATATTTTGGTGTACTGGTCTAGTCTCTAGTGTACCAAATTTCTAAATGTTATGTAAATACCACCTTCTCTCTAAAAACATATAATTTTTCAAAATTGTTTACATACCAAATCCTGCAAATCACCTCTAAAACCCCAGTTTAAGAAGGTTAAAAATGTTTTTTAATTACACATGATTATTTCTCTAATTTGTTTTTCAGAAATAGCAATAGTATATTATAATGTTTATATGACATACTGAAAATCAAAAATAAACATGATAATTTAAAAAACAAATGAGATGAGTCGATGACTATGGAGGATAAATCGTTTAAAAAAGATTGATCAGTAAAAACAGGTATTATGAAATAACAATGGTCTAAATTTTATTATTTCCTTAAAACATAGTTTCAGGATAAAAATTGGAGTGTCTAAAAATAACTAATTGTATTTTCGAACTGCATTATCTTAAGCTTTAACCCTAATAGAGACATAATCGATTTTTTCACTATGTGATAGCACTTTTGTTTCTATTTGAGTGTTAATCTATGAATATTGGCATGTTTGCCACTTCATATACATATTAACAACTTTTATATATACTGAACAACTTTACAGATTCCATTGTCAACGCCACGAAGACAACTCCTTTCAATGTTTAAAAATTAGTAAAGATTATTTTAAAGATTCATCATTTGCTACCTACTTCTGTATAAATCTAACTACAACCTCCATCGTTTTTCTGCCCACACGCATTGACTTATTTGTTGTGTAGAGTGGATGTAAGAACAGTCTTTGGGAAGTGTCGGTCATTTTATATTTAAAATATTTGTTTCCTAAACACTGAAATGTAAGCGTAAAGGTCACAAGTTGTTGTGATTTTATGGAAGGAAACCACAGCTTATAAAAGGTTCAAAACCAGTGACATAACCCATGTTTTTTCTAAAACATTGGATCTGTTCTAAATGACAAAACAGTTCCATGCGCAATTGTCATATTCAGTGGCTCTTATAATTCTTCTTTGTTTTTATTTTGAGCTTGGGTATTTCTGCTGGTCACGGCCTACCCCGTCATTGAATATGTTTTTATGAAAACGTATTTTTACTGCTTTGTCACACAGGTGACGTTGTTTCCACTTTGTATGTATAACGTTATAAAATTAGCAGGTATCTATCATTGGTATAACAGAATTTTGGACGTTTGTTATTTTGACTAAATTGTTTCTCACTTATAAAATAAGTGCATATTTTGCATCTACAATTAGAAATGAAACTATGCCTAGTTATTATTTGCAAATTTGAATATTGGATTTATTTTGTGTTGCTTTTCGTCTATTTGTGAAAATTTCTCGCGTTTGTCTTTTTCCTGTCGTTCTATTTAGAATAGTAGTACCACAAACGTAATCAGTTGACCTTCTTGTTAACAATGGTTTGAGTATGTTCCTCTCTAAAAAACGAAACGATACAACCATATTCGGTAACTTTATCAATTGTAAGATTGGTATTTTTTATTTATAACATAAAGAGTTTCAAAAGAGTTATTTTTTGCGACATAGTCATAATAAACAAATCAGTTATTATCAAAAGGCGGTGATGTTGTGTTTACAGTGTTGTCAAGGCAAGCAAGTCATTTAGAAAATCTCCCAAGAAGTCCAATTTAAGTTAAGAAAACTGCTTTAAACCAGAGAATAATGCTCCTTTGCCAAAAATGTATTCAACTAAAACATTAAGTTTAAGACAAATCATTTTTTCCAAAATACTTAATGTGATATCATTTTAGGCAAAAGTTTAAGTGCAATTTTGAGGCAACCCAAAGTTTTAAGGTTTAACAAATAGTAAAGAGTAAGTTGTCGTACAATGGACGACACTTGAGTGGTTCGAGCCAAGTTTAAAACGTGTTTCATAACTTCGTTGACTAACATACTTAATTAAAAAAAAATCGTAAATAATTGTTAATGAATCAGGTCGTTTTTACAAAACGTTGTTTTAAATGCAGCAATTCACATATTTGTTCACATATTATTGAACGTATAGTAGATGGTAGGTCATTTCCAACTGATCACTTAACATATACGACACGTCTTAACATTCTGCTGTGTTTACGCAAACGTTTTCGATGGATACTGCCAATACGAAAAGTAAGTATTTTTTCTGAAATTTGTTTTCTATCGGTATCAGGTTGCGAAAGACTTTCTAACTTTCGTAATGTTAAGCGAAACAACAATTAATAATGGAAGACGGTACTAGTAATTAATACATATTTGTTTTCAAATCATGCTGATTTGCCATGGTGGTTCAATAACCTGAGCGAAGACGTTTAATTTACCTTTCTTATTTAATAAAAACGACTTTGTTATATTGATAAGTTCTAGCGCCACCTAGCGGGTATGACAATTCTGCTGTAAATTAAATTTAGTTAAAATATTTGTGCAATATTTTTGTGACTAAAGATTATAACACGTAAATATATTCAGCACAGGCTTACAGCGCACTCCACTGTCGCTTAACGCCAGGATTAGTATTCAACTAAGAGTAATAACGTTTAGTGTTAAATATGCCAAAAACTTCCTTCAACACAAAAGAAAATGTTAAAAAGCAAGTTTTAGCGAAAGCTTCTTCTCTAGGTTATGTGTTAATAAGTGTTTAAGTAATATTTGATGTGTTTTGTTACATTTTTAACAGTAAAAAGTTTGCAATTTGACATTAAATATTTACTGCGACCTACGCACATAGTCGATCTCGAGAAACTCGGTCGTTTCGTAAATTTGTCTCGTTCAGTATGTCGATCATAAAGGCAAATTGTCGATCTTTAAAGGTTTGTTTCGATCATAATTAACATAAATCAAATTCGATTAAATTGATATCTCGATCACAAGTTAATAAGTCTATTTCAAAAGCATTATTGAAAGTAATGCGTCAATCTAAAATGTTCGTCTGTAGGTGAAGTAAATAATTCGAACTTGAAATCCATATCTCAATCGCCAACGTAATAAGTCGAACTCGAAATCTTTACTTCGAACATGAAAGTTATGCGTCGATCTAAACTGTTCGTACAGTTTGTGAAGTAAATAGTTCGAACTCGAAATCCATATCTCGATCGTGAACGTAATAAGTCGATCTCAAATCTTTACTTCGAACATAAAAGTTATGCGTCGATCTAAACTGTTCGTACAGTTTGTGAAGTAAATAAATCGAACTCGAAATCCATATCTCAATCGCGAACGTAATAAGTCCAACTCGAAATCTTTACTTCGAACATGAAAGTTATGCGTCGATCTAAACTGTTCGTACAGTTTGTGAAGTAAATAGTTCGAACTCGAAATCCATATCTCGATCGTGAACGTAATAAGTCGATCTCAAATCTTTACTTCGAACATAAAAGTTATGCGTCGATCTAAACTGTTCGTACAGTTTGTGAAGTAAATAAATCGAACTCGAAATCCATATCTCAATCGCGAACGTAATAAGTCCAACTCGAAATCTTTACTGCGAACATGAAAGTTATGCGTCAATCTAAAATGTTCGTACAGTTTATGAAGTAAATAATTCGAACTCGAAATCCATATCTCAATCGCGAACGTAATAAGTCCAACTCGAAATCTTTACTTCGAACATGAAAGTTATGCGTCGATCTAAACTGTTCGTACAGTTTGTGAAGTAAATAATTCGAACTCGAAATCCATATCTCGATCGCGAACGTAATAAGTCGATCTCGAAATCTTTACTTCGAACATAAAAGTTATGCGTCAATCTAAAATGTTCGTACAGTTTATGAAGTAAATAATTCTAACTCGAAATCCATTTCGATCGCGAACGTAATAAGTCGATCTCGAAATCTTTACTTCGAACATGAAAGCTATGCATCGAGCAACGAACAGTAAGCATACTGCAATTGTTTGTGTATGATTACATTTTTCTGTTATATCATTAAATAAACCAGTTTCCTATCGCTCACAAAATTCGGACCCAAGGGGTGGCAAGAACGCTTACATTTTGTATGTGTTAGACCGGTTTTGCAAACTTATAAGATATATTTGCGCTTTGTTTTTCGTTTTTTTGATATGAAGATTAAATAAAAAGTATGACCCTATATACATTATTAGTTATGAAAAATAAAAAATATATCACGCTGCTGAAAAGCATTGTTTTAAAGGTTTTCATGTGACTTTAGGCTAACGCGTCCCTTTCTAAGATGCAATTTTACCCAAATTTATCTGGTTAATACATTTTTGCGCGGAATAATAACGTCTTTGTAATTTAGCGATTAGTAGCCTATGCAGCATCGCTCTTTAAACTTTACTAAGATTCGTACGGTTTCCACGAACATTCCAAGCTTATAAAAAGCAGTCTTCTAAATTGAAAGTTTTGTCAAATACGCAAATTTTTCGCGCTTCGCGCACCATTTTTCCCAGTATCAATAAAACTCCGTTTCATTTGCGCACAAGTCGGACTAATGCAGCATGCTTCTGGAACTTTTAAGTCTTTGACGGTGCTTTGTGACGTCATTTTTTAACATTTCTTGCCCCGATTAAACAAAATCGTTGATCCGCTCCCTTATGTTTGTGGTCCACAATGAATATGCATGAAATATTGTGGCCCGCGATGCTGTCAACTTTAGATCACCCTGTTTGAACTGAAATCTGTGTCTCAAGGTAATCATATGTTTCATTTCGGTTGGGAAATAAATTAAAATTAAACTAAAAATTTGTATTTTGAATTAAATTGTAATTATTGATATTACAAATCAACATGTCGAATGTAATGTAAATGAGGTGAGACTAAAGTGTATATTTTGGCCTCAAAATTCTCGTCTCGCAAGGTCGATCTCGACTGCTAACTTAATAGCTTGTTAGTTGTACCACCTTTCTGATTATTTCTGTTTATTAATTATAATGCTTAGACTTAACATTGTGATTGAAGCATTTTGTATACCTTTACTTTGAAGCATACCCGCAAGGTGGCGCTAGTATTCTTCAAAATTGCAAAGTCGTTATTAACAAATTTCTAGGGCAAGTTACATGTCTTTACTCTGTTCACTGGACCACCACATCACATTTTACCAAACCTAAGGTTAGTTATTATTTTTAAACGTGGCATAACCGTGGTTTGATACAAAATATGTATCAATAACTAACACCGTCTTCCAATATTAATTGTTTTTTGTTTAACTTTTAACATTACGCAAGACAAAGCGATCTTGTGGATCCTAAAGAAGCTAATAGCTGATGAATTAAGGTAAAACGTAGAAAGTTTGGCGAGGACAGTATCAATCGAAAACAAAAGGCAAATACAGGAGCAGATATACAATTAGTAGTCAGAATGTCCAGTGATGAAGACACTCATCGGTCAAAATGTTTTCATATTTTCAATAAACACACACATACGACATACGTGTACATTACAACCACTGCGATCCCTTCTAAAGCCGTCTTTTGATCAGAGATAACCTAATAGCAAACCAGGAACCTTCAAGTGACTAACCAAATCAGTCTATTAATTATGCAGGCAAGATGAAAAAATGTAGCCAGCTGCGAGTTTTGAACTTTTGACCTCGTCCCCACAACTTCACTCTATAAGTCGAGCTACGGATGCTCAGAGGAAAGCAAATAGATAAGCAGCCAACAACTTGTTTCGTATTTAACACTATAGTGTTGGAAGGATGGCGAATAAACCCGATTCTATTTAACAAAATACGTTTAGCCATTTTTAAAATTGTTTTTATTTTTACCTTTGGTAAGTGTTTTTTAACTTGGCCAGAACAACTCAACGTCGTCCAGACAACTGGAACGCAACATTCCATATAACAATTTCTTTCCTAAACAGCCCCTTCCCCTTTATTTGACACAATATACGTAAAACGCATCCGTGCTGTAGTACCGTAATTCAATGACTTTATGGGTGCATTAACGTTTTGCTGTAAATGACTTGGCTTAGCTTAGTCATTAGTGTTTTATCAACTTTTTTATTGATAATATTGCGTTATTTACATGATTTTTATAATGTAAAGCATTTTGTTAACTTTTTACAATATTGCAAAAACACTATCACCACCTTTCAATAAAATCTTTTTTTGTTTATTACATATTATAGTGCAAAAACAAACTCATTAGAAACTAATCAATTGTAAACTTGAAAATTCACAAGTTAAACAAGAAAAAATGTTTCGTAAAGACAGTATAAATAGATTAAGTTAGCAAATACAGTTGTATTGTTTCGTTATTTTTGGAAATAAGCATATTCAAAACACGGTTTAAGAAAAAGGTCACAAGAAATAGATAACCATCTAAAAGGCCTAAAAGAGGTTGAAAACAAGACAAACATAACAAATATTTAGAAATATAAAATAAACCCAATATTCAAATTTGTAAATAATTTTCACTGGGCATAGTTTTGTTTTAATTCTTAAAAGAAAAAGATGAATTTCTTAAAAAATGTGAACTGATGTAAAGTCACGGCGGCCAAAATTCTAAAAATACAATATACACGAACAACAGGCTACACATTTGTAACAAATACTACACTGCAAAACAAAAAAGCATCCCTAGTCGGCAAATATTTAGGGCTTTCCTCAAATACACCATATATTTTTACATAAAATGCAAAAATAGTCTATATGTAGGAACACTAAACACAGATCTGTTCACAATCTTCAGTAGAATATATGGCTTTGCATTATGTTTTAAATAGGAGTGAATGGAATGCAGAATTCTGACACAGGGGTTAACAGAATTGGAAAAGTTTAAGAAATTCTACAGCCCATATAAAGAAACATATTGTACTATTCAGAAAACAACAGATTTATAAAAATTGGCCCTGAAATGTGAGTGACAAAAGACATTTTAGGTTGGATATAATATAATTTAAGTGTGTATAGCATTACAACACATACGCAGGTTTACAGTTTCCCTGTGCACAATTCCATTTTAAGGACATTTGTTGAACCCTAAAGCAGAGGTTCTTAACCTTTGATACCCTGTCGACCCCTGTGTTACTCTGCAAGCATTGTTAAACCCAATTTTCACTCGACATATGTTTGCCTATAGAACATTTTTTATGAGTCATGCGGAGAAACATGACATTAGCATTAATAGATTCCTTAAAATATACAAATAAGAGAGAAAATAGGTTTGAAGGTCCCGCGGAGCTAAGTAAACAGTGTGGTAATGTTTCAGAGGCTGTTCTTGTCGAACCCGTGTTTGATTGAACCCTGGTTAAGAACCACTGCCTCAAAGGGTTTATGGGCCAGAACATTTAAAACACATCGATTTAGGTCAGCCGAATTGATAGCTATTTTAGTTAATTGGCAACATCCTTATTTCTTAGTTACTTCATTGTTACGTCACAACTGATATAGTTTGCTACTTTCGTTTAAAAGGGTAAACCATACAAAAAAGGTTAAGAACCCCTGATGTAGATTATGTTATGGATATGGGCATTCAACAATTGTTGAGTCCAAAAGCTTCAATAAAGTTATTATAAACTATTAGATATTGATGCCATTCAAGTTCCAAATTTTTTGGTGTATTATTGATTAAAAACAATCCACACAGCATATTAATCTATCTAGAGCTTTAGGCATAATCGCTGGATATTGTTGTTACATTTTTTTCATTTTCAACATAGTCTGTAAGCTCATGATTTGTGCTAAACTTAAAAGCAGTTGTCTGCGTGAAGTTGACATTGGGATCCGTAAAGTTGTTCTCTATATATAAAAGTTGTTAATATACTACAATGAAAAGTAATGTATTATGTTATGCAAACATATTAATATCCATGAGGGTTACACTTCAACTTTTAGAGTTGTGCTTTCAAACACAGAAAAAAAATGGTTTATCGTTAAGTAACAGCTAGAGGACTGTAAGATATTGATTAACTGTTTTGGTAAAGAAATGAATTTAGTATGTAGTTAAAAAATACAATATTATATTTTAGGCACTATAAATTTTATTGTGAAATATATAAATAATAAAAGTTAAGCCATTTTAACTTTAAAATACCTGGTTGTATTAATCAATGCTTTTTCAAAGATTTATCCTCCAAATCCATCTCATCTTTTTTTCATAACCATGTTTATCATTGACTGTCAGTACTTTACATAAACCACACTATATTATGATATACTATTGCTTTAAAATTCTAAAAAGCAAATTGAAAAAAATTGCGATAAAAAACGGTTATATATACCCCATCTAAACTGGGTTTAGGAATTTGCTTTGATACTAAACTACAAGCTAAAAAAATCCAAAAAGAAGGCAGTTATTGAGACTCACTAGAAATTTAATATGATGCAAAATTCCTGGAAGCTGATTAAACTTAAAAGTTTTATGTGCACATTAACATATTGCAGAATTTATTTAACATTAAAATAACTTAGCACACTAGGTTTAGGGGCTGTGTAGCCGAGGTCGTTCTCCAGACTAAACTGTATTGGTTTATTTAACGCCAGATTCCCGTAAGAAAGTTCACATTAGGTAACTAAAGAGATGGCCCTGCTAGGATTTTAGTGAATATAGCTCACAGCATAGCACAAACATGTCTTGTAAGTAGTGTGATTGAACAGGTGTGTTGTTCTACAACAATAGCACAAATAGTAAAAGGGCAAAAAACAAATGCTTTGGGATTACCATGTCACAAATTACAATGCTGATCAACATAACCCTTTAAAGAAGGAAATATGGAAAAATACATTAAGAGATTACTTTAATAGGTAACTCTCTTAATATATAAAATGGTCTCCTGTGTGGATGTATTGGCTGATTCACTGTTCTATGGATTAAGAAAGGCTAAGTAATCACAAAAATTAATTTGTGAGACTAAATCTTAGAATATAATATAATAATCAAATTTAGACAGCTGATATTTTAGGTACAGGGGGGTTGATCACAAGAAAAATCAAATTAGGGAATATTTAGCCAGACAACATTCAAACTGAAACATCTGAAGGCTGGTTGAAATCCATTAAATTAGTGTATGTGGTGTTTGTTTCACGGTATTTTTAACCCAATGATAAGATCTTTGACAAATTAGAGAAAATAATTAATGCAAGTTATTGAAATACCTGTGTTTTGGATATGGCAAAAAGTACTATACATTCAGTAGCTCCATAAACCATTATTTTATATAGTAAATAAAAAAAAATGTGATTATTTTTAATAGTAAAAAAAACATCATTATTATTAATAGTAAATAAAAAAATGTGTGAACTCTTGAAACCCCAACCTGCAGGGTAACCCAAACAATGTGCGTTGCAGTGTATGCAAACCATATTTATTTGCGTTACTCTTTTTTACTTTGCGTTTACTCTTTACCAAATTGAAAAAAATTGGTGCCCCAAAATCAGTTAGCTTAATCAGGATTTGCATGCAAGCAAGGCTAGAAAATGGCCTTTCTTTGCTTGCACTAAAATCCTGATCCAACTAATTTCAGTAACCCTTCCCGAAGGCATGATGCAAGGTATATAACAGGGGTGGCCAACCAATCACATACCAAGAGCCGCATTTGTTACTGGGTTAACCTCAAAGAGCCACACTTAACACACATGAAACGAAAACAACGCGTATCACTCCATTTCTTATTCACTCCCACAAAAAATGCCTTTATTTTGTTAAATAGACAAAATATTAATTTAAAAGGAGATGCGACACATTGCATGATAAATTACACTTTTCTCGACCTAATGTGATTTATCAATATTATTTGGGCATATATTTGCATTTAACTTCTTTAAAAAGTGTTACTAAAAATACAATGGCCTTAAGGCAAACAGTCGGGAGTCGGAACCGGCAATATTCCATAACTTAACCCAGTAGTTCTTAAATTATTTTACAGAAATTTCGCAACGTTCCCCCAGCAATTTTTTTAATTGCTCACGGTTCCTTAAAAATATACACAAATAAACACAAAATTACACGTTGTTTTTAATGGTATCAATGAGACGGCGCACTTGCTTTGGTATTAGCTCGGCTGTGTTAACCTCTAACGAATCACTTTATTTGAGTGAAGACATCACGGACAGTTTTAAAACCGTGACCGTATAGCCCACAGTGTCAGTGCTGCAAAGTGTAAAAACGTAATTCTTATTAGCATAACGGCAACGTAACACCATGACGTCACAATGGACAATTCAACTTAAAGCGAGCAATAACCTAAACTAATCAGCTTGGTTTGGAAAAGTAAGTTGCACAAAAAATTTCCTTCTTCGGGAGCGTCGTAACGTTACATGCTTTGCGGTCACAGAAAATTATCTCGTGGACCCCAGTTTGAGAACCAATGGCTTAACCAAACGAAATCAAAATATTTAAAAAAAAGTGCAACAGAAACGTAAGAGCCGCATATAACTGCGTGAAGAATCGCATGCGGCTCGCGCGTGTTGGCCACCCCTGGTATATAATGTGTGAAAATATCAGTGGTCAGCACTAGGGTTGTTAGTCAGCACCAAGGAGAATTAATTAAATGTTTGGAGCTAAAATAAATTAGTTTTAAACATCATAATGACGAAATTGGGCACAAATATTTTCGTCAGGATTTTCATTTTTCAATCCTGTTTCCCAGGAGTGAAAAGATCTGGGAACAAGAGGAACCCTAGTCAGCACAGCTCCAGAAGGGCTTGGTCACAAATTGTAAATTGTTTTATTTGTTGTATATGGGCTGTTGATCCCCTTCAAATAAAGTTGTATGTAACAACAAATTGCAGCAGGCATCTGTGTTAATTGTCATGTTTCAAACAGCTCCCACTGAGCCTGTGCATGTCAGTTATAAAACGACAACAAATTTTAGACGTAGCTTTATTTTAGCACTGCAACAACCAGAGTTTCCAACTTTCCAACTTCTAAATTGGTATACTGTACACTTAAATATTGAAAAAAAGCTTTTGTGGTAGTATTTCCAACACAAGGTGTGTAAAAACATAATTGCACACCTTGAAAGTTGTTTCTGTATGCCAGAGATCTTGGCGTAAAGTGCAATGAAATTCAGACAGCAGACTGGTGCTTATGTACTGCATGGTGGCTAATGGGTAAACAAGACACTTGCTACTTCCCCTAAACGTTGCTAAGTTTGTATAGCAAGCTACCATTTTGTACGCTTAATGGCACCTTTCCATGAGAAAACATATAAAGCTACAGTGTTAAAAGAGCTTCCCTGTTGTTTGTTGAGAGGGCAGCCAATTACATAAACTACAGAAACCCTGCATATGCCCCTTCTGTGCCAATTTATTACATTTCATTATAACTAACCTACACTACAAGTACAAGAAGTTACTGGCGCTGGTCTAGAATCCTACCAAAACGCACATTATTTGGGTTAGGGTGGGCCAAGTATAATAATTAAATAATGAATATCACAACACTTAACCCACCCACACGCACGCTCAGGTTCGTAAGTAAGGCCAGTTTCCCGCGCATTCCATGTAAAATCAACGTATAATGCGGCCAGCCACTAAAAATCGCTTCAACGCGCAAAACTTTCGTCGCGATAACGGTTTTCATTCTTGTACTCCATTATCAGTCGCGCTAATTTTACAAATAACGTTATTACAGGAATAACAGCCGCGCAATTTCAATCTGCAAAATCGTTGTAGGATACTAGACCAGCGCCAATAAAATTTATAAAATTATGTTGCTTGAAAAAAGCGCCTTTTAGCCCAGATTCGCGTTTTCTCGCGTTTCAGTCGCAAAAAGGTAAAGGGGAGTCCCCATCCAACGGGAATCAGGCATTTCTCTTTCTATGCTAACAGGCGTGATCCTGGAATCAGGAAATCATATTCCTTTGGCTTATCTTTGCGACAAAAATGCAGTATGCTGTGGCATGGCTAAGCCAAATTTGCCGACGAATCGGGTGAAAAAACGGTATCAATAACATCAATACAAAAAGTGCATTTCTGTATTGGTAAAAAATAATACTGGGTGATCTCTAGTGGTAATGTTGTGTTTTTGCTGCCTATTTTAACTGCCTAATTAATACACAACGTTTGAAGTCATGTAAAACTAAAGTACAACAAGGTTTTTAAACAAACTGAATTTGCAAAAAGTTGATAGTGTGCCATAGAACGCTATCTGGGCAAAACCTTTTTTTTTGTGTGTTTTATGGTTACTCCACAACACTCAAAAGATATATAATTAACAACAATCTAGGATATTTAATATTCTTTAAATTTAGAAAAACCCTGGAGATTGTACTTTAAATATTCCTAGTAATTAATTATTTACCCTTTAGCAGCATGGATGCAAAAAGGACCAAATATTGAGGGGTTCACAAACTTTTTTGTGGCGTGTAGTTGCTTTTGTATTTCTCTTTAAATCGTTTGTTTCCTGTTCATCGTTTGTTTCCTGTTCCACTCTGACTTCCATAGGCTACCAAATATTAAACAGGTAGTTCTGGGCTAAATCATTTTTGTTAATTTTTTTTTCATTTTCTCCTGTTTATAATTTCACTTAAATTTACATTTCTATTTTGAGTACACACATCAGATGTTTGTTGCAAGTATTAAAAAGAACTTTAGATAGCAAAAACGTCAAGTAAATTGATGGATTTCATTTTCATTTTAGGTCTTTATTATTTTCTAATATGAGTTCTAATTATCCCAAAATTTATTTAGGTAGCGCTAGGCTAAATTAAATCCGTATTCATTTTATGTCTTCATTATTCTCTAGTATGAGTTCTAATTATCCCAAAATTTATTTAGGTAGCACTAGGCTAAAATAAATCCGTATTCATTTTGTGTCTTCATTATTCTCTAGTATGAGTTCTAATTATCCCAAAATTTATTTAGGTAGCACTAGGCTAAAATAAAGCCGTATTCATTTTAGGTCTTCATAATTCTTCAGTGTGTGTTTCTTAACATCATTCCAAACTTTATTTAGGTATAGCACTAGGCTAAATTAAATCCGTATTCATTTTATGTCTTCATTATTCTCTAGTATGAGTTCTAATTGTCCCAAAATTTATTTACGAAGCACTAGGCTAAATTAAATCTGTATTCATTTTAGTTCTTCATAATTCTTCAGTGTGAGATTTTTAACATCATCCCAAAATTTACTTAAGTAGCCCTAGGCTAAAATAAAACCTTGGTCAATTTAGGTCTTCATAATTCTTCAGTGTGAGTTTTTTAACATCATCCCAAAGTTAGCTTAAGTAGCACTAAGCTTAATTCAATCCGTATTCATTTTAGGTCTTCATAATTCTTCAGTGTGTGTTTCTTAACATCATCCCAAACTTTATTTAGGTAGCACTAGGCTAAATTCAATCCGTATTCATTTTATGTCTTCATTATTCTCTAGTATGAGTTCTAATTGTCCCAAAATTTATTTACGAAGCACTAGGCTAAATTAAATCTGTATTCATTTTAGTTCTTCATAATTCTTCAGTGTGAGATTTTCAACATCATCCCAAAATTTACTTAAGTAGCACTAGGCTAAAATAAATCCGTATTCAGTTTAGGTCTTCACAATTCGTCAGTGTGAGTTTTTTGACATCATCTAAAAACTCATTTAGTTAGCACTAGGCTAAATTAAATCCGTATTCATTTTAGGTCTTCATTATTCTCCAGTGTGAGTTTGTTTTTACATTTTTTCTGAAATTTACTTAGGTAGCACTAGTCTAAATTAAATCCACATTGATTTGTTTTTATTTAATTACTTTAACATATTCCACATGAATTCTGTTGACAGCCAAATTTTAGGCAATATTAGGCTATATAATTTTTTGTTTTATGGTTGTTCCTGTTTTATCCTGATTGTTTTGTAATTTCTCTTTAAACCATTTCTTTCTGTTCACCTTCATAGGCAACCAAATATTAGACAGGTAGTACTAGGCTAAATAATTTTGTTAATTTTGTCGTTGTTTTCATTTTCTCCTGTTCATAGTTTCTCTTAGATTTACATTTCTGTTTTAAGAGTACACACATTAGATGTTTGTTGCAAGTATCAAAAAGCATTTTAGATAGTAAAAACGCCAAGTAAATTGATGGATTTTATTTTCATTTTAGGTCTTCATTATTCTCTAGTATGAGTTCTAATTGTCCCAAAATTTGTTGAGGCAGCACTAGGCTAAATCAAATCCGTATTCAATTTAGGTCTTCATAATTCTTCAGTGTGAGTTTTTTTAACATCATCCCAAAATTTATTTAGATAGTGCTAGGCTGAATTAAATCAGTATTCATTTTAGGTCTTCATAATTCTTCAGTGTGTGTTTCTTAACATCATCCCAATCTTTATTTAGGTAGCATTAGGCTAAATTAAATCCGTATTCATTATAGGTCCTCATTATTCTCTAGTATGAGTTCTAATTGTCCCAAAGTTTATTTAGGTAGCACTAGGCTAAATTAAATCTGTATTCATTTTAGTTCTTCATAATTCTTCAGTGTGAGATTTTTAACATCATCCCAAAATTTACTTAAGTAGCACTAGGCTAAAACAAATCCGTATTCATTTTTGGTCTTCACAATTCGTCAGTGTGAGTTTTTTGACAACATCCCAAAATTCATTTAGTTAGCATTAGGCTAAATTAAATCCGTATTCCTTTTAGGTCTTCATAAATTCTTCAGTGTGAGTTTTTTTAACATCACCCCAAAATGTATTTAGGTAATACTAGACCAAATTCAATCCGTATTCATTTTAGGTCTTCATAATTCTTCAGTGTGTGTTTCTTAACATCATCCCAAACTTTATTTAGGTAGCACTAGGGTAAATTAAATCCGTATTCATTTTATGTCTTCATTATTCTCTAGTATGAGTTCTAATTGTCCCAAAATTTATTTACGAAGCACTAGGCTAAATTAAATCTGTATTCATTTTAGTTCTTCATAATTCTTCAGTGTGAGATTTTTAACATCATCCCAAAATTTACTTAAGTAGCACTAGGCTAAAATAAATCCGTATTCATTTTAGGTCTTCACAATTCGTCATTGTGAGTTTTGTGACATCATCCCAAAATTCATTTAGTTAGCACTAGGCTAAATTAAATCCGTATTCATTTTAGGTCTTCATTATTCTCCAGTGTGAGTTTGTTTTTACATTTTTTCTGAAATTTACTTAGGTAGCACTAGTCTAAATTAAATCCACATTGATTTGTTTTTATTTAATTACTTTAACATATTCCACATGAATTCTGTTGACAGCCAAATTTTAGGCAATATTAGGCTATATAATTTTTTGTTTTATGGTTGTTCCTGTTTTGTCCTGATTGTTTTGTAATTTCTCTTTAAACCATTTCTTTCTGTTCACCTTCATAGGCAACCAAATATTAGACAGGTAGTACTAGGCTAAATAATTTTGTCGTTGTTTTCATTTTCTCCTGTTCATAGTTTCTCTTAAATTTACATGTCTGTTTTAAGAGTACACACATTAGATGTTTGTTGCAAGTATCAAAAAGCACTTTAGATAGTAAAAACGCCAAGTAAATTGATGGATTTTATTTTCATTTTAGGTCTTCACTATTCTCTAGTATGAGTTCTAATTGTCCCAAAATTTGTTGAGGCAGCACTAGGCTAAATCAAATCCGTATTCAATTTAGGTCTTCATAATTCTTCAGTGTGAGTTTTTTTAACATCATCCCAAAATTTATTTAGATAGTGCTAGGCTAAATTAAATCAGTATTCATTTTAGGTCTTCACAATTCGTCAGTGTGAGTTTTTTGACATCATCCCAAAATTCATTTAGTTAGCACTCGGCTAAAATAAATTCGTATTAATTTTAGTCTTTATAATTCTTCAGTGTGAGTTTTTTAACATCTTTCCAAAGTTTACTTAAGTAGCACTAGGCTAAAATAAATCCGTATTCATTTTAGGTCTTCATAATTCTTCAGTGTGTGTTTCTTAACATCATCCCAAACTTTATTTAGGTAGCACTAGGCTAAATTAAATCCGTATTCATTTTAGGTCTTCATTATTCTCTAGTAAGAGTTCTAATTGTCCCAAAGTTTATTTAGGTAGCAGTAGGCTAAATTAAATCTGTATTCATTTTAGTTCTTCATAATTCTTCAGTGTGAGATTTTTAACATCATCCCAAAATTTACTTAAGTAGCACTAGGCTAAAACAAATCCGTATTCATTTTTGGTCTTCACAATTCGTCAGTGTGAGTTTTTTGACATCATCCCAAAATTCATTTAGTTGGCATTAGGCTAAATTAAATCCGTATTCCTTTTAGGTCTTCATAAATTCTTCAGTGTGAGTTTGTTTTTACATTTTTTCTGAAATTTACTTAGGTAGCACTAGTCTAAATTAAATCCACATTGATTTGTTTTTATTTAATTACGTTAACATATTCCACATGAATTCTGTTGACAGCCAAATTTTAGGCAATATTAGGCTATATAATTTTTTGTTTTATGGTTGTTCCTGTTTTGTCCTGATTGTTTTGTAATTTCTCTTTAAACCATTTCTTTCTGTTCACCTTCATAGGCAACCAAATATTAGACAGGTAGTACTAAGCTAAATAATTTTGTCGTTGTTTTCATTTTCTCCTGTTCATAGTTTCTCTTAAATTTACATTTCTCTTTTGAGAGTGCACATATTAGATGTTTGTTGCAAGTATCGAAAAGCACTTTAGATAGTAAAAACGTGAAGTAAATTGATGGATTTTATTTTCATTTTAGGTCTTCATTATTCTCTAGTATGAGTTCTAATTGTCCCAAAATTTATTTAGGCAGTACTAGACTAAATTAAATCCGTATTCATTTTAGGTCTTCATAATTCTTCGGTGTTAAGTTTTTTAACATCATCACAAAATAAATTTAGGTAGTACTAGGCTAAAATAAGTTCGTATTCATTTTAGGTCTTCACAATTCTTCAGTGTGATTAATTAGCACTTAGGCTAAATGAAATCCGTATTCATTTTAGGTCTTCATAATTCTTCAGTGTGAGTTTTTTAACATCATCCCAAAATTTATTTAGGTAATACTAGACTAAATTAAATCCGTATTCATTTTAGGACTTCATAATTCTTCAGTGTGAGATTTTTAACATCATCCCAAAATATATTTAGGTAGTACTAGGCTAAAATAAGTTCGTATTCATTTTAGGTCTTCATAATTCTTCAGTGTGATTAAGTAGCACTTAGGCTAAATGAAATCCGTATTCATTTTAGGTCTTCATAATTCTTCAGTGTGAGTTTTTTACCATCATCCCAAACTTTATTTAGGTAGCACGTACTAGGCTAAATTAAATCCGTATTCATTTCAGGTCTTCATTATTCTCCAGTGTGAATCTTTTTAGCACCATCCCAAATTTTATTTAGGTAGCACTAGGCTAAATTAAATCCGTATTCATTTTAGGTCTTCATAATTTTCAGTGTGACCTTTCTAACATAATCCCAAACTTTATTTAGGTAGCACTAGGCTAAATTAAATCCGTATTCATTTTATGTCTTCATTATTTTCTAGTATGAGTTCAAATTATCCCAAAATTTATTTAGGTAGCACTAGGCTAAAATATATCCGTATTCATTTTAGGTCTTCATAATTCTCCAGTGTGTGTTTCTTAACATCATCCCAAACTTTATTTAGGTAGCACTAGGCTAAAATAAAACCTTGTTCATTTTAGGTCTTCATAATTCTTCAGTGTGTGTTTCTTAACATCATCCCAAACTTTATTTAGGTAGCACTAGGCTAAAATAAAACCTTGTTCATTTTAGGTCTTCATAATTCTTCAGTGTGTGTTTCTTAACATCATCCCAAACTTTATTTAGGTAGCACTAGGCTAAATTAAATCCGTATTCATTTTAGGTCTTCATTATTCTCTAGTATGAGTTCTAATTGTCCCAAAATTTATTTAGGTAGCACTAGGCTAAATTAAATCTGTATTCATTTTAGTTCTTCATAATTCTTCAGTGTGAGATTTTTAACATCATCCCAAAATTTACTTAAGTAGCCCTAGGCTAAAATAAAACCTTGTTCATTTTAGGTCTTCATAATTATTCAGTGTGAGTTTTTTAACATCATTCCAAAGTTAGCTTAAGTAGCACTCAGCTTAATTAAATCCGTATTCGTTTTAGGTCTTCATAATTCTCCAGTGTGTGTTTCTTAACATCATCCCAAACTTTATTTAGGTAGCACTAGGCTAAAATAAAACCTTGTTCATTTTAGGTCTTCATAATTCTTCAGTGTGTGTTTCTTAACATCATCCCAAACTTTATTTAGGTAGCACTAGGCTAAAATAAAACCTTGTTCATTTTAGGTCTTCATAATTCTTCAGTGTGTGTTTCTTAACATCATCCCAAACTTTATTTAGGTAGCACTAGGCTAAATTAAATCCGTATTCATTTTATGTCTTCATTATTCTCTAGTATGAGTTCTAATTGTCCCAAAATTTATTTACGAAGCACTAGGCTAAATTAAATCTGTATTCATTTTAGTTCTTCATAATTCTTCAGTGTGAGATTTTTAACATCATCCCAAAATTTACTTAAGTAGCACTAGGCTAAAATAAATCCGTATTCAGTTTAGGTCTACACAATTCGTCAGTGTGAGTTTTTTGACATCATCTAAAAATTCATTTAGTTAGCACTAGGCTAAATTAAATCCGTATTCATTTTAGGTCTTCATTATTCTCCAGTGTGAGTTTGTTTTTACATTTTTTCTGAAATTTACTTAGGTAGCACTAGTCTAAATTAAATCCACATTGATTTGTTTTTATTTAATTACTTTAACATATTCCACATGAATTCTGTTGACAGCCAAATTTTAGGCAATATTAGGCTATATAATTTTTTGTTTTATGGTTGTTCCTGTTTTGTCCTGATTGTTTTGTAATTTCTCTTTAAACCATTTCTTTCTGTTCACCTTCATAGGCAACCAAATATTAGACAGGTAGTATTAGGCTAAATAATTTTGTTAATTTTGTCGTTGTTTTCATTTTCTCCTGTTCATAGTTTCTCTTAAATTTACATTTCTGTTTTAAGAGTACACACATTAGATGTTTGTTGCAAGTATCAAAAAGCACTTTAGATAGTAAAAACGCCAAGTAAATTGATGGATTTTATTTTCATTTTAGGTCTTCATTATTCTCTAGTATGAGTTCTAATTGTCCCAAAATTTGTTGAGGCAGCACTAGGCTAAATCAAATCCGTATTCAATTTAGGTCTTCATAATTCTTCAGTGTGAGTTTTTTTAACATCATCCCAAAATTTATTTAGATAGTGCTAGGCTGAATTAAATCAGTATTCATTTTAGGTCTTCATAATTCTTCAGTGTGTGTTTCTTAACATCATCCCAAACTTTATTTAGGTAGCATTAGGCTAAATTAAATCCGTATTCATTTTAGGTCTTCATTATTCTCTAGTATGAGTTCTAATTGTCCCAAAGTTTATTTAGGTAGCACTAGGCTAAATTAAATCTGTATTCATTTTAGTTCTTCATAATTCTTCAGTGTGAGATTTTTAACATCATCCCAAAATTTACTTAAGTAGCACTAGGCTAAAACAAATGCGTATTCATTTTTGGTCTTCACAATTCGTCAGTGTGAGTTTTTTGACATCATCCCAAAATTCATTTAGTTAGCATTAGGCTAAATTAAATCCGTATTCCTTTTAGGTCTTCATAAATTCTTCAGTGTGAGTTTTTTAACATCATCCCAAAATTTATTTAGGTAATACTAGACCAAATTCAATCCGTATTCATTTTAGGTCTTCATATTTCTTCGATGTGAATTTTTTTAGCACCATCACAAATTTTATTTAGGTAGCACTAGGCTAAATTAAATCCGTATTCATTTTAGGTCTTCATCATTCTTCAGTGTGACCTTTTTAACATCATCCCAAACTTTATTTAGGTAGCCATAGGCTAAATTAAATCCGTATTCATTTTTTGTCTTCATTATTCTCTAGTATGAGTTCTAATTATCCCAAAATTTATTTATGTAGCACTAGGCTAAATTAAATCCGTATTCATTTTAGGTCTTCATAATTCTTCATTGTGACTTTTTAACATCATCCCAAACTTTATTTAGGTAGCCATAGGCTAAATTAAATCCGTATTCATTTTATGTCTTCATTATTCTCTAGTATGATTTCTAATTATCCCAAAATTTATTTAGGTAGCACTAGGCTAAATTAAATCTGGATTCATTTTAGTTCTTCATAATTCTTCAGTGTGAGATTTTTAACATCATCCCAAAATTTACTTAAGTAGCACTGGGCTAAAATAAAACCTTGTTCATTATAGGTCTTCACAATTCGTCAGTGTGAGTTTTTTGAAATCATCCCAAAATTTATTTAGGTAGCACTAGGCTAAATTAAATCCGTATTCATTTTAGGTCTTCATAATTCTTCAGTGTGATTTAGTAGCACTTAGGCAAAATTAAATCCGTATTCATTTTAGGTCTTCACAATTCTTCAGTGTGAGTTTTTTAACATCATCCCAAACTTTATTTAGGTAGCACTAGGCTAAATTCAATCCGCATTCATTTCAGGTCTTCATTATTCTCCAGTGTGCGTTTGTTTTTACATTTTTCTGAAATTTACTTATGTAGCGCTAGGCTAAACTAAATCCGTATGGATTTGCTTTGATTTAATTGCTTTAACATATTTCACACGAATTCTGTTGGCAACCAAATATTAGTCTTTATTATGCTACCTAATTTGTTGTTTTATGGTTGTTTCTATTTTGTCATGGTTGCTTTGTAATTTCACTTTAAATCATTTCTTTTTTGTTCACTTTTACCATGACTTCTATAGGTATCGAAACATTAGACAGGTAGTACTAGGCTAAATAGTTTTGATGATTTTGTCGTTGTTTTTATTTTCTCCTGTTCATAGTTTCTCAAATTTACATTTCTCTAGAGTACACGCATCAGATGTTTGTTGCAAGTATCAAAAAGGACTTTCGATAGTAAAAACATGAAGTAGATGAATGGATTTTATTTTCATTTTAGGTCTTTATTATTCTCCAGTATGAGTTTTTTTTAAATTGTTCTAAAATTTACAGGTAGACTCAAAGAGATTATAACCATGAGGACAAACTCTCACTTTTGCCTTTTTTCTTTTGCCTTTTTTCTTTTGCCTTTAAGCAATGCATTCTATTGTCGACAGCCGTCACGGTCTGATTCATAATAATCTTTTCCATTTAATCCTGTTATAAAAATGTACGCTTTTGGCGTAATCTGTTGTTTAATGACCCCTAGTCCTAATTTAAACCGTTTTCTGTTTACAAAATTGACTTGGTAGGACAGGCAAGGTTATCGCCAGTTGCTTGACACTTTCTTAGGACCCTACTGTACATTTTTGAAAAGTGTATTACTGTTAAAATTTACGCGATTGAGCTATGTCGTTGATTTCGGGGCTCTTTCCATTTGGTACGTAGAAAGTAACGCAAAAAACGGTCTACAAATGCCGCATAACGCAACGCACATTATTATTTTATTATTAATAATAATGCTCGACCAACCCAAACTCAAACCCGCACCGTAACCCAAATAATGTGAGTTGCGGTATGCGGTATTTGTTGACCTTTTTTGCGCTAGTTTCTATGTACCAAATCGATGCAGCGCCTTGGTTTCCACTTCTAGGCGTTAAGATTTCTGTGAGGAATTGCCTTATAAATTAAATTAATACCACTTAGTTTGTTGTAAATCTCAAGGTGCGGAACTCACTAAACTTAACTAGGCCTATATGGCGGTGTTAATTGTTAACTTCTTAATGTAAATGATATAGGTATTTTGCATTGTACACTGTACAGAGCCTATTTCAGAAAAAGCAACTTTTGGTAAATCAAACCCATAAATGAATTGGCTTTAGTGTACAAATTTTAGAAAAAATTGTAGAATTCCAAATTTGATGAGTGTGCCGCAAATTAAAATTATTTTTTGAGGTCGTCGCAAAAAAGTTTGCGAACCACTGCCTTACATTACTATTGGATTACAAATGTATCTATTTCAAAAAATACTGTTTAAGATCTCAAATTTAGCGGTGGGGTGCAGTGGTGCTATGCAGCTTGCGAAAAATTTTTGAATTTCAAATTTTGTCTGCCCCTTGGTGATAATTAAGCTTAAAATTTAGTAATTTGCCAGCTTTTCTTACATAAAATAAGTTGGAATAATAATTTTAATTTAAATAAACAAATTTGTTGTACTTGGTAAATGGTAACAGCCATTGCTCATTTAGGAAATGTTCTTTACGCAAATATATCCTTATCCTATAGAATATATACTTTCCATACAGTAATTTTTCTTTAGTATGCCAGTGTTCAGCGTGCAAATTAAATTTGTGCCGTACTGCTGCTCTAAATAGTCTTCTATATACTTGTTCCAGTGTTACAAATTAAAACACATTGAAATTGATACCATAAACTGAAAATTAATACCAAATTCTTTGAAAACATCGTTCAAACGAAAATTTTTTGCACCTCGGTTTGCTGTGTGTAATATTTAACTAGCAAATATTATTGGTGGTGTGCTGTTTGTGAGAGTGAAGCAAGCAATTAGCATTTGTAAGGTAGTTACATTTGGAATCAGTAGTTACCAGATGTCACTGAATTCAGTAAATAATTTTGCAAATTATATTATATTTGATTGCTTAGTATTGGAGTATGTTATTATAATGTTAAACTTCTCCACTTGGTTTTTTTTTATAGAACTTGCTCATAGTTACTAGTTGAACTATAATAAGAACACATATTTGTCTGTAACTGTGATTCAGCCATTGGGATTATGTTGGACATTGCTTGAAGACATATCAACAGTACACTGGGAAAATATAAAAAATAGTCGGTCTATTCCTCAAAGATACGACAAAGGTAAGATTATTGTGACAATGAGATCATAGTGTAGTGCAAACCATTATAGAATAGAGTATTTATTTTACTTATAAACAAAACTTTAAACTGCTTACTGTCGATGGGCAAAGTTTATCTAGTTATGGCTACCCAAATTTTTCAGGCTGTGACCTCTTATTATATTAAACTTTTTGACCCCCTAGGTTTAACAGTTTAAAAAATGACATTTCTCGATGTTTCCTTTGGCATGCTTTTATTGTAGCAAACTGGTTCATTTAATGGTGTAATCGGAATAATGTAACCCTAACCCAGGGGTTCTTAAATTGGGGTCCGTGAACTGGTTTTAGGGGGTCCGTGAAGGCCTAATTCAAATATTAGTGTATATTTAAGAAGTTTGTGACATCAATTTATGACGTCATTTTCGAATTTGTTTTCCTACCGTGGTCCATGCAAGGCCCAAAAAAAATGTTAGGGGTCTGTGGTAAAAAAAGTTAAAGAACCCCTGCCCTAACCAAACCATTGCAGGATGCTCGCTGATTGTTGGTCACTTCTATTTCTTTAAAATAAACCCTGCATGCATTACAATAATTCAACAGTGCTTCGCGGGCCACAAACAAAGATGTCGGGCCTGGGTTTTGGACCACCCTGCTTTAAGTAA
Source organism: Ascidiella aspersa (assembly GCF_963924565.1). Lineage (NCBI taxonomy): Eukaryota > Metazoa > Chordata > Ascidiacea > Phlebobranchia > Ascidiidae > Ascidiella > Ascidiella aspersa. Next base: position 17,008,130 of record NC_139451.1, on the reverse strand, counting down.
TCAATTTTTGTTAAAAGTGTCATTATTTTCCTACTTCTTGGTACACCTTATATGCAAAGAAAGGCAAGCAAAACAAAATAATGTTTATTTAAAATTTATTTGGTTAAACATGGTAAGAATCAATCAATTTTCAATTTAAAGAATAAATAAAGTTCTTTATTGACACCAGATTCCAGAGGCCACTTCAGTATTGTATTCGTTTGTGTAGTACCAGGTCAGCATCTGTATGAACACAATTTATCGACCAATATATTACAAATGTTTTTTATAATTTTATTTATCTCTTTGCACTGATTTATTATATTTAAATTTCAAAGTGTGTATTACAAAGTAAACGTTTTGTTTTATATGAAAATATTTATAAATTTTTACTGAAGTATTTTTTACCTCTTCTCATCTTTTCTCCCTAATAGCTGATAACAAAAATTTGGAGCTTAACTGCTGGAGGTTGTAGTTGAATGAATATCAAAGCCCATGTATAGAAGTAGGTGACATCTTGTAAACAGCTTAAATATATATATATCTTTATTCAGTTTAAACTTGATTGGATAACTGGTTGTAAAAGAATAAAGGTTATTATTATATTTAATTCCAACAGATTACAAAGCTGCATAATCTGATGCTTTCCTTTTTTAAATGAACAATATGACACACTAATTTTGTGTTCACCAAACCATATGCACTAAACTGGTACCAAAATTTGTAATGTTAATATTTCTTAACACCAAAACTAAAGAATAATTGAATATATTACAAAATCCCTACTCTAATTTTCTTTAAGTGTTTTACTGTAATGCTAAAATAAACAAAACTGGGGCAATAAAAATAACTTTAAACAATATTGCAATATTTTGTTTATTGTACTATATAAGCGAACACAAAAAATTGTACCAAAAGGCTTTCTAGTAATAATAAAAAAATGTAAATTCCTCTCCGGCACCCCGGTTTGGAACCACTTGTCTACTCTACAGCAACGCGTTGTACGCTTCCGCAGTCATTAACTGGACGACGTTGGCGTCTGTTACCATATTATATTGTACTTATGGTCAGCTGACATTGTATGCCCTACAAGCTTTTTCAAGTGTGTTTATACGAAACTCGGCAATGAAAGTTTGACATTTGATTCAAACATAACTTTTAACCTGTCAGAAATGTCGCACCTAAATATATATAAGCCGGTTGCTCCAAAATTTTAGCTCACCAACATGCAAGTAAAGCCCAGTTGTTTACGTTTTACTATTATGCATTAGAGCGGAACACTGTCGAAAGTACAACAATGGGCTACGTCACAGTTTGTCCTCATGGTTATAATCTCTTTGGGTAGACTAGGCTAAATTAAATCCGTATTGCTGGTATCAAAAACGACTTTAGATAGTAAAAGCGTAAAGTAAATTAATGGATTTTATTTTCATTTTTTGTCTAAACTCCAGTTGAGGTTTCTTCTCTTGTCACATTTTTTTAAACATTAACATGGGGGCCAAAAGTTGTTGAGAGTCGATGGAAGGGTCATTAAAAGGTTGAACCACTCCGTTATTTCATAATCAATAGTACAAGGTTAGGGCGCAACGTCTTCATAATTTCGCCAGAAATGTGAATAAGTGGAAGTAGTTTTTTTGTTACAGGTTTTTTTTTTTTAATTTTTGTTGTAGTGGAAATGTTTTGTTGACCTTTATCAAGGGTAAAATTTGTTGATGTTAAGATACATATGTATATCAGTGTTCAAGATTTTGCACTTGCTAAACTAGTGAGTCAAAATAAATATTACTATACATATAAAAGTCAATATTGCGTAAAATTTTCATGATCACATTTCCTGCTTCTGCAACTACAAAAACGTGCCTCATACACAGTATAAGGTCCCACAAATTCAATAGTCCAGTAAAGAAATTAGGCCGATTAAACAACAAACATAAATAATTTTTTCTGGGTGCTGCACAATGATTTAAGGCTTATAATTTTGTTTGATCATAGCAGGTCACACCTTGTCAATCAAGACTGGAAAGGATGGATGAAGGCCTGAGGCATGGGTGAAACAATTACTGCGTTTGCTTTAAATACAGCCATGCAGTGTGTAGTGTTTTTTTTTTCAGGCATCTTATTAATTTCTGATATCACTGTGTTATGGGACGACTGACTGACCTGAAAAATCCCAGGATTAGAGTTCTGGATTTTCATTAAAGCTTGTTTTCTGGCCAGTTGAAAATAGGTTTTATTTTAAAGAACATTGGAAAAATTCGAGAGATCGGCCTGTTCCGCAAAACACGTTATAAAAACAAACAATGAAACCTTGATACAACAATAAGCCAAATTAACAACTTAATTTAGCCATTTTTTTAGCTGTGTACCGGTACTTGTGTTTAGAGACTTGATGTGATAGCTGAAAATGAAAAGTGTTATATTTTTGTTGTTTTCAATGTGATGTGCGTTTTAACAAATTGCTCAAAAACGCCGTTGGACAAAGTAGCAATTTTGGTAAAACTGAAAATTAGATTAAAATTAGAATTGGAGCACTCAGGCAAATCCCAAATTAGATTAGAATTAGAAAGAGCCGCATTTTGTTCTAAATCGACGAATTAGAAAACTAGAATTATCTAGTTGTCCAAGTCTGGCTATGCCCCTCCCAAGTATATTTTCCCTAAATAGAATAGCATGTCTCCCGACCGGTACGTGTGTCATTAACTGTAAAAATTCCATATTTCACAAATCACAATCATGAATCCACCTGCAAACATAAATAAACCTTGTAAAAAAACACATCTACACTCTACAGCTTACAGCATGGGTCGGCAACCTACGGCCCGCGGACCGCATCCGGCCCACGGCCTCTTTGACAAAATAGACACGAATCCTTTTCAAATACCTTTTCAGTATTTTAACTACATAAGATTTTCGCGATTCGCGCGAATGATCTTTGCACGTCCGGTTTGTTTACGTTTTGATACTGTCTTTTGAACTAGATCCGCTTATTTGCCGTTGCGGCGTGTAAGGCTGCCAAGTTCGTCGCGGACAAACAGTAAACGTATTCAAAAATAGTGGACATAATTTTTTTAACATATTTTTATTTTCGGCCTTGTATAGGCTACACACAAAAAATAATTAGTCTAGTGGGAAATGTTAAAAAAACAGAGTAAAAGCGGGATTTTAGTATTAGTTGTTTTATGACTTACATTGTGCCGAGAGATGTTCAAAGACTCTTATCCAAATTGGATTTTATCTAATTCTGCAGTTTATATTGGGTAATTGGAAAAGCTAATAATTTTGTTTGACCATGGCTGGTTGCACCTAATTGTACATCAAGGGTGAAGGAAAAGCAGGACTGCGGAGTCGGACTCGGTTTGTTTTGCTGGAGTCGGACTCGGGACTCTAGTAAGACCACGTAAAACTACCCGAAGTCCGACATGCGCACGAGCAGTACCAAATTTCAAGGCTGATGGCCACCAACTGGAAAATTGTAAAAGTGGAATAGCATATGGTAAAATATTTTTCAACCATGTATTGTGAGTTATTGAGTTATACGACACCCATATAAGTGTATTTCTGAATATTCACGTTACTTTAGTTACGTAAGGCTGTAGAGCAGTGGTCGGCAAACTTTTTACGTCGCGGCCCAAAGTACTCTTTTAAAGCTATAGAATGCCCACTACGAAAACAGTGGCAAATATTTATTTTAAGGTGGAGTCATTAGAATGACGTAACAAAGTTAGAAAAACTTGTTTTTTTTTCGAACATACTCTTGTGCAAATATGAAGTTAAAAAACAGTTGAATTGCGGGTGGATAAAAAAAATTGGTTGGTTAGTTTTAAATTGTCAAAACTTCAATGAAAAGGATGCATAACACATACGGCACATAAAATGTTTCTAATATTGCTCAAAATAGCGGTATTTATAGAATAATTTAACACAAACTGGATTATACACAGTACGCAATAAATTATAGAATATCGCGTTTGGATGGAATAGATTTCAGTATAACGCTATAAAAGTACACAAAAATCCATACATTGGATGTCAAGTAACGTCGTAGTTTAAGTAATTTAAGAAATGTGTATGTTGTTCTCGACCAACCAGTGTGGTATTATGTAACTAAAGCAAGTTTATCGCGCGAAACGCAAAAAAATGCGTCTATTTGGTTTTAGCACCTTAAACATCTACTGAATAAGAGATTAACACTATGAATTAGGGGTGTTCAAATGATTTATACCACAGTCAAACCTGACAACATGATGATCCACCAAATACGAATAGTAAACATATTGGACACGCTTTAATTTTTATGGTGCTTCATTTATGTAAATGTACCCTACAACGTATGGGCCGGGGTCGGCAAACTTTTTCTAGTCGAGGGCCAACACCAAACTCAGAAAGGTCTTTATGGGCCGCACAAAATGTTAACTGAGAAAACTAAAATGTTAGAACAACTTCAGGCGGACCCAGGATATTTTTTTTCACTTTAACTAGATTTGTGGAGGCCGTTTAAAGTGTTGGCGCAAAGCGCGAAAAAGGGCGTTTGTTGGGTTTAAAAGTCGAGCCCAAACGTCATCATCCATACTAGTAATAAAAAGTGTAATAAAACTGCTTTGAAGAAACGCGATAACTTAAAATAGTGCCAGCTGTAGGTATTGGTAGCATAGTTTCATAGAACTGCTTTTTTGAAGCTAGCCTAGAACCCTATTGATTTTTTATCGCCTTGTATCGATAACGTTATGCTTCGCTAATTGATCATTTTTTTAGTTTCTTGGCAATATCCTTATCTCTCAGTTACTTCATTAATACGTCATTTACTGTTTGAATAAATCGGGTTTGCGGCAGTCACGGCATAGATTAAGGCAGTGGTCTCGAACCTGTGGGTCCCTACCCCAAGTGAGGTCGCCTAAAATTTTTGTGGGGTCGCCATAACTCACCATATTCGTAATGTTTTAGTACGATTTATGTATTTAGTTTTCTTTACAATGAGGTCCCACTAATAAACGTGACTGAGTGCATCTTCTACATAAAAATTGCTGTGTTTAGCTCTTTAGAGCTGCTATATCAGTTAACGCACATTTGAAAAATTAAAAAAAAAATTTGTGGTTTTTGATTTAGCGCAGCAAATGTCGCACTTTTTCTAAAACTACACCAAGTTACATGTACAAGTGTGTCAAACGTAGACAGTAGACCAGTGGTTCTCAATCTGAGGGTCGCGACCCCCAATGGGGTCGCAAGGGGTTGTCTAGGGGGGTCGCCATGTGGAATTCCATAAAGAAAATAATTAAGAATTAGGCAATATGAACTAAAATTTAGCACTATAGAACGGTCATGTTCAAATGGCGGATCGCGATCCGGTTCCGGATCTTTTCAGCGTTTTGTGCGGATCTGCTAATGTAGTCTCAGTGTTTTCATGTGAATACCAATTGTCATTGTTAATGAATTTTGTAAAAATGCATAGAACAAGGCTCCCTAATGCGAATCTTTGTAAGCGTTTGAGGATATCAGGCAGCGACAGAAAGCCCCAACTTGATGCTATTGTAAGACCTAAAGTTTAAAACAGGGGTTGGCAACCTACGACCCGCGGGCCGGATGCGCCCCGCCCAAAGAGATTATAACCATGAGGACAAACTGTGACGTAGCCCATTGTTCTACTTTCGACAGCGTTCCGCTCTAGTGCATAATAGTAACACGTAAACAACTTGGCTTGACTTGCATGTTGGTGAGCTAAAATTTTGGAGCAACCGGCTTATATGTATTAAGGTTCGACATTTTTGACAGGTTAAAAGTTATGTTTGAATTAGGTGCCAAACTTTCATTGCCGAATTTCGTGTGAACACACTTAACAAAGCCTGTAGTGCATACAATATCAGCTGACCATAAGTACTATATAATATGGTAACACACTCGTTGGCGCGCCAACGTCGTCCAGTTAATGACTGCGGAAGCGTACAACGCGTTGCTGTAGAGTAGACCACTGGTTCCAAACCGGGGTGCCGGAGAGGAATTTACATTTTTTTATTATTACTAGTAAGCCTTTTAGTACAACTTTTTGTGTTCGCTTATATATAGTAGAGTACGGTACAATAAACAAAATATTACAATATTGTTTAAAGTTATTTTTATTGCCCCAGTTTCGTTTAATTTAGCATTACAGTAAAACATTTAAAGAAAATTAAAGTAGGGATCTTGTAATATAATTTAGTATTCTTTAGTTTTGGTGGAATATTAACATTACACATTTAGGTACCAGTTTAGTGGATAGGGTTCGATGAACACATCAGTGTGTAATTGTTCATTTAAAAAAGGAAAGAACCAGATTATGCAGCTTTGTAATCTGTTAAAATTAAATGTAATAATAACATTTATTCTTTTACAACCAGTTATCCAATCAAATTTAAACTGAATAAAGATATATATATTTAAGCTGTTTACAAGATGTCACCTACTTCTATACATGGGCTTTGCTATTCATTCAGCTACAACCTCCAGCAGTTAGCTCCAAACCTTTGCTATCAGCTATTAGGGAGAAAAAGATAAAAAAAAAATACTTTTCGCAAACTTACATTGAAAATGACAAAAAATATCTATTTCAAACAGGGCTGCGGAGTCGGTTAAAAATAACCCGAGTCTGACTCCGGTTAAATGTGGCATTTCGTCAGGTCCTGAGTCCACCCCTGACTAAACAGCCTGTATTCTGCCAATTTACGTAACCAAAATAACATTGATATTCAGCTATCCACTTATAGGGGTGTCGTATAATTCATTCATTCATAATACATGGTTGGAAAATATTCCACCACATGCTATTGCACCTTTACAATTTTCAGTTGGCGGTCATATTAGTTTACTGCGCATGTCAGACTCGGGACTCTGGTAGTTTTACATGGTCTTACTCGAGTCCCGAGTCTGACTCCAGCAAAACAAACCAAGTGTTGTCAAATATGCAATTTTGCGTGTTTGGAGCACACCAATCTGCCAGTCTGATTATTATCGCTCGATTTTATTTGTGCACAATTTGGTGATAGCAGAAAAAGCCTGAACAATTGCCAGTCGGAATTTGTGTAAAGCAGTTTCATATGTTATCCACAAGAGAATAGAGTTTCACATTAATTAATAGTCTTCTTACAGCACAACAAATGGTAAAAGGGTGGAAAATTTGAAGGAATTTATTGTGTTTTACTCTTTAAATAATCTGCTCATTCTGTGACCAGAGCTTTTTAAGTGGAGGTTCCCAATCAGTTTTCCAACCTGTATAATAGACAAATAGTGTAACATACTAAATTGAAAAAAATATTTTAAATAAATAAATACTTAAAATCTGCCAGCAAGTCACAAACAAAACATTGGTAAAATTACTCGGAAGTTTTGTATACCTAGACCAGGGCTCCCCAACTGGGGGTTGCTCATGGAGTTAAATTTTATACAAAGTGCTACATTCATAAAATTGTTATTTTTTCTGTTTGGTATGTTAATAGCAAATTATGTAATGCACATTACTTAATTTCAATAAATGCATGCCAAAGTAGACAGACATTGAGAAATGTTATGCTTTAAACCGTTAAACCTAGTGGTTAAAAATTTTAATATAATAAAAGCGGTCACAGCCTGAAAACTTTGGGTAGCCCTAAACTAGATAAACTTTACCCATGGACAGATAGCAGTTTAAAGTTTTGAAGTAAAATAAATACTCTAAACTGGTTTGCATTACACTATGATCTCATTGTCGCAATAATCTTACCAGAGGTTTATTGTATCTTTGAGGAATGACTGACTATTTTTTTGTACTGTTGATATGTCTTTAAGCAATGTCCAACATAATCCCAGAATGGCTGAATCACAGTTATGGACGAATATGTGTTGTTATTATAGTTTAACTAGTAAATATGAGCAAGTTCTAAAAAAATAAACCAAGTGGATAAGTTTAACATTATAATAACATACTCCAATGCTGAGCAATCAAATATAATAGCACTTTTTTATATGGAAGTGCACAAGCAAAAAAAATCAAATTAAAGTTTTTTTACTAAAATTTGACCTCCAGCCGTCTCCTGAAGCCCACATTATCACTATTTTTTATCACTAGCACAAACACTAGCAATATGCTTGTTTACCAATAATTAACCATTTGACAACGATTTTAGAAACACAGTTCAAATCATACATAATTAATCAGGCTGATTGTAACTGACATTCGGAAACCTAATATTTTGAATGATGAAGGTTCAAACGGTTATTTGCAGAAGCAGAAGCAAAATACAAAAAATAATAAATTGTCATCAACCTTAAACAAAATAATGGCTTGCCTTTAGTCAAGGAATAATAAATAAGAGTTGCATACTTAAAAAAACGGTATCAATAACATCAATACAAAAAGTGCATTTCTGTATTGGTAAAAAATAATACTGGGTGATCTCTAGTGGTAATGTTGTGTTTTTGCTGCCTATTTTAAATGCCTAATTAATACACAACGTTTGAAGTCATGCAAAACTAAAGTACAACAAGGTTTTTAAACAAACTGAATTTGCAAAAAGTTGATAGTGTGCCATAGAACGCTATCTGGGCAAAACCTTTTTTTTTGTGTGTTTTATGGTTACTCCACAACACTCAAAACATATATAATTAACAACAATCTAGGATATTTAATATTCTTTAAATTTAGAAAAACCCTGGAGATTGTACTTTAAATATTCCTAGTAATTAATTATTTACCCTTTAGCAGCATGGATGCAAAAAGGACCAAATATTGAGGGGTTCACAAACTTTTTTGTGGCGTGTAGTTGCTTTTGTATTTCTCTTTAAATCGTTTGTTTCCTGTTCATCGTTTGTTTCCTGTTCCACTCTGACTTCCATAGGCTACCAAATATTAAACAGGTAGTTCTGGGCTAAATCATTTTTGTTAATTTTTTTTTCATTTTCTCCTGTTTATAATTTCACTTAAATTTACATTTCTATTTTGAGTACACACATCAGATGTTTGTTGCAAGTATTAAAAAGAACTTTAGATAGCAAAAACGTCAAGTAAATTGATGGATTTCATTTTCATTTTAGGTCTTTATTATTTTCTAATATGAGTTCTAATTATCCCAAAATTTATTTAGGTAGCGCTAGGCTAAATTAAATCCGTATTCATTTCAGGTCTTCATTATTCTCCAGTGTGAATTTTTTTAGCACCATCCCAAATTTTATTTAGGTAGCACTAGGCTAAATTAAATCCGTATTCATTTTATGTCTTCATAATTCTTCAGTGTGACCTTTTTAACATAATCCCAAACTTTATTTAGGCAGCACTAGGCTAAATTAAATCCGTATTCATTTTATGTCTTCATTATTTTCTAGTATGAGTTCAAATTATCCCAAAATTTATTTAGGTAGCACTAGGCTAAAATATATCCGTATTCATTTTAGGTCTTCATAATTCTCCAGTGTGTGTTTCTTAACATCATCCCAAACTTTATTTAGGTAGCACTAGGCTAAAATAAAACCTTGTTCATTTTAGGTCTTCATAATTCTTCAGTGTGTGTTTCTTAACATCATCCCAAACTTTATTTAGGTAGCACTAGGCTAAAATAAAACCTTGTTCATTTTAGGTCTTCATAATTCTTCAGTGTGTGTTTCTTAACATCATCCCAAACTTTATTTAGGTAGCACTAGGCTAAATTAAATCCGTATTCATTTTAGGTCTTCATTATTCTCTAGTATGAGTTCTAATTTTCCCAAAATTTATTTAGGTAGCACTAGGCTAAATTAAATCTGTATTCATTTTAGTTCTTCATAATTCTTCAGTGTGAGATTTTTAACATCATCCCAAAATTTACTTAAGTAGCCCTAGGCTAAAATAAAACCTTGTTCATTTTAGGTCTTCATAATTCTTCAGTGTGAGTTTTTTAACATCATCCCAAAGTTAGCTTAAGTAGCACTAAGCTTAATTAAATCCGTATTCATTTTAGGTCTTCATAATTCTTCAGTGTGTGTTTCTTAACATCATCCCAAACTTTATTTAGGTAGCACTAGGCTAAATTAAATCCGTATTCATTTTATGTCTTCATTATTCCCTAGTATGAGTTCTAATTGTCCCAAAATTTATTTACGAAGCACTAGGCTAAATTAAATCTGTATTCATTTTAGTTCTTCATAATTCTTCAGTGTGAGATTTTTAACATCATCCCAAAATTTACTTAAGTAGCACTAGGCTAAAATAAATCCGTATTCAGTTTAGGTCTTCACAATTCGTCAGTGTGAGTTTTTTGACATCATCTAAAAACTCATTTAGTTAGCACTAGGCTAAATTAAATCCGTATTCATTTTAGGTCTTCATTATTCTCCAGTGTGAGTTTGTTTTTACATTTTTTCTGAAATTTACTTAGGTAGCACTAGTCTAAATTAAATCCACATTGATTTGTTTTTATTTAATTACTTTAACATATTCCACATGAATTCTGTTGACAGCCAAATTTTAGGCTATAAAATTTTTTGTTTTATGGTTGTTCCTGTTTTGTCCTGATTGTTTTGTAATTTCTCTTTAAACCATTTCTTTCTGTTCACCTTCATAGGCAACCAAATATTAGACAGGTAGTACTAGGCTAAATAATTTTGTTAATTTTGTCGTTGTTTTCATTTTCTCCTGTTCATAGTTTCACTTAGATTTACATTTCTGTTTTAAGAGTACACACATTAGATGTTTGTTGCAAGTATCAAAAAGCACTTTAGATAGTAAAAACGCCAAGTAAATTGATGGATTTTATTTTCATTTTAGGTCTTCATTATTCTCTAGTATGAGTTCTAATTGTCCCAAAATTTGTTGAGGCAGCACTAGGCTAAATCAAATCCGTATTCAATTTAGGTCTTCATAATTCTTCAGTGTGAGTTTTTTTAACATCATCCCAAAATTTATTTAGATAGTGTTAGGCTAAATTAAATCAGTATTCATTTTAGGTCTTCACAATTCGTCAGTGTGAGTTTTTTGACATCATCCCAAAATATATTTAGGTAGTACTAGGCTGAAATAAGTTCGTATTCATTTTAGGTCTTCACAATTCTTCAGTGTGATTAATTAGCACTTAGGCTAAATGAAATCCGTATTCATTTTAGGTCTTCATAATTCTTCAGTGTGAGTTTTTTAACATCATCCCAAAATTTATTTAGGTAATACTAGACTAAATTAAATCCGTATTCATTTTAGGTCTTCATAATTCTTCAGTGTGAGATTTTTAACATCATCCCAAAATATATTTAGGTAGTACTAGGCTAAAATAAGTTCGTATTCATTTTAGGTCTTCATAATTCTTCAGTGTGATTAAGTAGCACTTAGGCTAAATGAAATCCGTATTCATTTTAGGTCTTCATAATTCTTTAGTGTGAGTTTTTTAACATCATCCCAAACTTTATTTAGGTAGCACGTACTAGGCTAAATTAAATCCGTATTCATTTCAGGTCTTCATTATTCTCCAGTGTGAATTTTTTTAGCACCATCCCAAATTTTATTTAGGTAGCACTAGGCTAAATTAAATCCGTATTCATTTTAGGTCTTCTTAATTCTTCAGTGTGACCTTTTTAACATAATCCCAAACTTTATTTAGGCAGCAGTAGGCTAAATTAAATCCGTATTCATTTTATGTCTTCATTATTTTCTAGTATGAGTTCAAATTATCCCAAACTTTATTTAGGTAGCACTAGGCTAAAATAAAACCTTGTTCATTTTAGGTCTTCATAATTCTTCAGTGTGTGTTTCTTAACATCATCCCAAACTTTATTTAGGTAGCACTAGGCTAAAATAAAACCTTGTTCATTTTAGGTCTTCATAATTCTTCAGTGTGTGTTTCTTAACATCATCCCAAACTTTATTTAGGTAGCACTAGGCTAAATTAAATCCGTATTCATTTTAGGTCTTCATTATTCTCTAGTATGAGTTCTAATTTTCCCAAAATTTATTTAGGTAGCACTAGGCTAAATTAAATCTGTATTCATTTTAGTTCTTCATAATTCTTCAGTGTGAGATTTTTAACATCATCCCAAAATTTACTTAAGTAGCCCTAGGCTAAAATAAAACCTTGTTCATTTTAGGTCTTCATAATTCTTCAGTGTGAGTTTTTTAACATCATCCCAAAGTTAGCTTAAGTAGCACTAAGCTTAATTAAATCCGTATTCATTTTAGGTCTTCATAATTCTTCAGTGTGTGTTTCTTAACATCATCCCAAACTTTATTTAGGTAGCACTAGGCTAAATTAAATCCGTATTCATTTTATGTCTTCATTATTCCCTAGTATGAGTTCTAATTGTCCCAAAATTTATTTACGAAGCACTAGGCTAAATTAAATCTGTATTCATTTTAGTTCTTCATAATTCTTCAGTGTGAGATTTTTAACATCATCCCAAAATTTACTTAAGTAGCACTAGGCTAAAATAAATCCGTATTCAGTTTAGGTCTTCACAATTCGTCAGTGTGAGTTTTTTGACATCATCTAAAAACTCATTTAGTTAGCACTAGGCTAAATTAAATCCGTATTCATTTTAGGTCTTCATTATTCTCCAGTGTGAGTTTGTTTTTACATTTTTTCTGAAATTTACTTAGGTAGCACTAGTCTAAATTAAATCCACATTGATTTGTTTTTATTTAATTACTTTAACATATTCCACATGAATTCTGTTGACAGCCAAATTTTAGGCTATAAAATTTTTTGTTTTATGGTTGTTCCTGTTTTGTCCTGATTGTTTTGTAATTTCTCTTTAAACCATTTCTTTCTGTTCACCTTCATAGGCAACCAAATATTAGACAGGTAGTACTAGGCTAAATAATTTTGTTAATTTTGTCGTTGTTTTCATTTTCTCCTGTTCATAGTTTCTCTTAGATTTACATTTCTGTTTTAAGAGTACACACATTAGATGTTTGTTGCAAGTATCAAAAAGCACTTTAGATAGTAAAAACGCCAAGTAAATTGATGGATTTTATTTTCATTTTAGGTCTTCATTATTCTCTAGTATGAGTTCTAATTGTCCCAAAATTTGTTGAGGCAGCACTAGGCTAAATCAAATCCGTATTCAATTTAGGTCTTCATAATTCTTCAGTGTGAGTTTTTTTAACATCATCCCAAAATTTATTTAGATAGTGCTAGGCTAAATTAAATCAGTATTCATTTTAGGTCTTCACAATTCGTCAGTGTGAGTTTTTTGACATCATCCCAAAATATATTTAGGTAGTACTAGGCTGAAATAAGTTCGTATTCATTTTAGGTCTTCACAATTCTTCAGTGTGATTAATTAGCACTTAGGCTAAATGAAATCCGTATTCATTTTAGGTCTTCATAATTCTTCAGTGTGAGTTTTTTAACATCATCCCAAAATTTATTTAGGTAATACTAGACTAAATTAAATCCGTATTCATTTTAGGTCTTCATAATTCTTCAGTGTGAGATTTTTAACATCATCCCAAAATATATTTTGGTAGTACTAGGCTAAAATAAGTTCGTATTCATTTTAGGTCTTCATAATTCTTCAGTGTGATTAAGTAGCACTTAGGCTAAATGAAATCCGTATTCATTTTAGGTCTTCATAATTCTTCAGTGTGAGTTTTTTAACATCATCCCAAACTTTGTTTAGGTAGCACGTACTAGGCTAAATTAAATCCGTATTCATTTCAGGTCTTCATTATTCTCCAGTGTGAATTTTTTTAGCACCATCCCAGATTTTATTTAGGTAGCACTAGGCTAAATTAAATCCGTATTCATTTTAGGTCTTCATAATTCTTCAGTGTGACCTTTTTAACATAATCCCAAACTTTATTTAGGCAGCACTAGGCTAAATTAAATCCGTATTCATTTTATGTCTTCATTATTTTCTAGTATGAGTTCAAATTATCCCAAAATTTGTTTAGGTAGCTCTAGGCTAAAATATATCCGTATTCATTTTAGGTCTTCATAATTCTCCAGTGTGTGTTTCTTAACATCATCCCAAACTTTATTTAGGTAGCACTAGGCTAAAATAAAACCTTGTTCATTTTAGGTCTTCATAATTCTTCAGTGTGTGTTTCTTAACATCATCCCAAACTTTATTTAGGTAGCACTAGGCTAAATTAAATCCGTATTCATTTTAGGTCTTCATTATTCTCTAGTATGAGTTCTAATTTTCCCAAAATTTATTTAGGTAACACTAGGCTAAATTAAATCTGTATTCATTTTAGTTCTTCATAATTCTTCAGTGTGAGATTTTTAACATCATCCCAAAATATATTTAGGTAGTACTAGGCTGAAATAAGTTCGTATTCATTTTAGGTCTTCACAATTCTTCAGTGTGATTAATTAGCACTTAGGCTAAATGAAATCCGTATTCATTTTAGGTCTTCATAATTCTTCAGTGTGAGTTTTTTAACATCATCCCAAAATTTATTTAGGTAATACTAGACTAAATTAAATCCGTATTCATTTTAGGTCTTCATAATTCTTCAGTGTGAGATTTTTAACATCATCCCAAAATATATTTAGGTAGTACTAGGCTAAAATAAGTTCGTATTCATTTTAGGTCTTCATAATTCTTCAGCGTGATTAAGTAGCACTTAGGCTAAATGAAATCCGTATTCATTTTAGGTCTTCATAATTCTTCAGTGTGAGTTTTTTAACATCATCCCAAACTTTATTTAGGTAGCACGAACTAGGCTAAATTAAATCCGTATTCATTTCAGGTCTTCATTATTCTCCAGTGTGAATTTTTTTAGCACCATCCCAAATTTTATTTAGGTAGCACTAGGCTAAATTAAATCCGTATTCATTTTAGGTCTTCATAATTCTTCAGTGTGACCTTTTTAACATAATCCCAAACTTTATTTAGGCAGCACTAGGCTAAATTAAATCCGTATTCATTTTATGTCTTCATTATTTTCTGGTATGAGTTCAAATTATCCCAAAATTTATTTAGGTAGCACTAGGCTAAAATATATCCGTATTCATTTTAGGTCTTCATAATTCTCCAGTGTGTGTTTCTTAACATCATGCCAAACTTTATTTAGGTAGCACTAGGCTAAAATAAAACCTTGTTCATTTTAGGTCTTCATAATTCTTCAGTGTGTGTTTCTTAACATCATCCCAAACTTTATTTAGGTAGCACTAGGCTAAAATAAAACCTTGTTCATTTTAGGTCTTCATAATTCTTCAGTGTGTGTTTCTTAACATCATCCCAAACTTTATTTAGGTAGCACTAGGCTAAATTAAATCCGTATTCATTTTAGGTCTTCATTATTCTCTAGTATGAGTTCTAATTTTCCCAAAATTTATTTAGGTAGCACTAGGCTAAATTAAATCTGTATACATTTTAGTTCTTCATAATTCTTCAGTGTGAGATTTTTAACATCATCCCAAAATTTACTTAAGTAGCCCTAGGCTGAAATAAAACCTTGTTCATTTTAGGTCTTCATAATTCTTCAGTGTGAGTTTTTTAACATCATCCCAAAGTTAGCTTAAGTAGCACTAAGCTTAATTAAATCCGTATTCATTTTAGGTCTTCATAATTCTTCAGTGTGTGTTTCTTAACATCATCCCAAACTTTATTTAGGTAGCACTAGGCTAAATTAAATCCGTATTCATTTCATGTCTTCATTATTCTCTAGTATGAGTTCTAATTGTCCCAAAATTTATTTACGAAGCACTAGGCTAAATTAAATCTGTATTCATTTTAGTTCTTCATAATTCTTCAGTGTGAGATTTTTAACATCATCCCAAAATTTACTTAAGTAGCACTAGGCTAAAATAAATCCGTATTCAGTTTAGGTCTTCACAATTCGTCAGTGTGAGTTTTTTGACATCATCTAAAAACTCATTTAGTTAGCACTAGGCTAAATTAAATCCGTATTCATTTTAGGTCTTCATTATTCTCCAGTGTGAGTTTGTTTTTACATTTTTTCTGACATTTACTTAGGTAGCACTAGTCTAAATTAAATCCACATTGATTTGTTTTTATTTAATTACTTTAACATATTCCACATGAATTCTGTTGACAGCCAAATTTTAGGCTATAAAATTTTTTGTTTTATGGTTGTTCCTGTTTTGTCCTGATTGTTTTGTAATTTCTCTTTAAACCATTTCTTTCTGTTCACCTTCATAGGCAACCAAATATTAGACAGGTAGTGCTAGGCTAAATAATTTTGTTAATTTTCTCGTTGTTTTCATTTTCTCCTGTTCATAGTTTCTCTTAGATTTACATTTCTGTTTTAAGAGTACACACATTAGATGTTTGTTGCAAGTATCAAAAAGCACTTTAGATAGTAAAAACGCCAAGTAAATTGATGAATTTTATTTTCATTTTAGGTCTTCATTATTCTCTAGTATGAGTTCTAATTGTCCCAAAATTTGTTGAGGCAGCACTAGGCTAAATCAAATCCGTATTCAATTTAGGTCTTCATAATTCTTCAGTGTGAGTTTTTTTAACATCATCCCAAAATTTATTTAGATAGTGCTAGGCTAAATTAAATCAGTATTCATTTTAGGTCTTCACAATTCGTCAGTGTGAGTTTTTTGACATCATCCCAAAATATATTTAGGTAGTACTAGGCTGAAATAAGTTCGTATTCATTTTAGGTCTTCACAATTCTTCAGTGTGATTAATTAGCACTTAGGCTAAATGAAATCCGTATTCATTTTAGGTCTTCATAATTCTTCAGTGTGAGTTTTTTAACATCATCCCAAAATTTATTTAGGTAATACTAGACTAAATTAAATCCGTATTCATTTTAGGTCTTCATAATTCTTCAGTGTGAGATTTTTAACATCATCCCAAAATATATTTAGGTAGTACTAGGCTAAAATAAGTTCGTATTCATTTTAGGTCTTCATAATTCTTCAGTGTGATTAAGTAGCACTTAGGCTAAATGAAATCCGTATTCATTTTAGGTCTTCATAATTCTTCAGTGTGAGTTTTTTAACATCATCCCAAACTTTGTTTAGGTAGCACGTACTAGGCTAAATTAAATCCGTATTCATTTCAGGTCTTCATTATTCTCCAGTGTGAATTTTTTTTGCACCATCCCAAATTTTATTTAGGTAGCACTAGGCTAAATTAAATCCGTATTCATTTTAGGTCTTCATAATTCTTCAGTGTGACCTTTTTAACATAATCCCAAACTTTATTTAGGCAGCACTAGGCTAAATTAAATCCGTATTCATTTTATGTCTTCATTATTTTCTAGTATGAGTTCAAATTATCCCAAAATTTATTTAGGTAGCTCTAGGCTAAAATATATCCGTATTCATTTTAGGTCTTCATAATTCTCCAGTGTGTGTTTCTTAACATCATCCCAAACTTTATTTAGGTAGCACTAGGCTAAATTAAATCCGTATTCATTTTATGTCTTCATTATTTTCTAGTATGAGTTCTAATTTTCCCAAAATTTATTTAGGTAGCACTAGGCTAAATTAAATCTGTATTCATTTTAGTTCTTCATAATTCTTCAGTGTGAGATTTTTAACATCATCCCAAAATATATTTAGGTAGTACTAGGCTGAAATAAGTTCGTATTCATTTTAGGTCTTCACAATTCTTCAGTGTGATTAATTAGCACTTAGGCTAAATGAAATCCGTATTCATTTTAGGTCTTCATAATTCGTCAGTGTGAGTTTTTTAACATCATCCCAAAATTTATTTAGGTAATACTAGACTAAATTAAATCCGTATTCATTTTAGGTCTTCATAATTCTTCAGTGTGAGATTTTTAACATCATCCCAAAATATATTTAGGTAGAACTAGGCTAAAATAAGTTCGTATTCATTTTCGGTCTTCATAATTCTTCAGTGTGATTAAGTAGCACTTAGGCTAAATGAAATCCGTATTCATTTTAGGTCTTCATAATTCTTCAGTGTGAGTTTTTTAACATCATCCCAAACTTTATTTAGGTAGCACGTACTAGGCTAAATTAAATCCGTATTCATTTCAGGTCTTCATTATTCTCCAGTGTGAATTTTTTTAGCACCATCCCAAATTTTATTTAGGTAGCACTAGGCTAAATTAAATCCGTATTCATTTTAGGTCTTCATAATTCTTCAGTGTGACCTTTTTAACATAATCCCAAACTTTATTTAGGCAGCACTAGGCTAAATTAAATCCGTATTCATTTTATGTCTTCATTATTTTCTAGTATGAGTTCAAATTATCCCAAAATTTATTTAGGTAGCACTAGGCTAAAATATATCCGTATTCATTTTAGGTCTTCATAATTCTCCAGTGTGTGTTTCTTAACATCATCCCAAACTTTATTTAGGTAGCACTAGGCTAAAATAAAACCTTGTTCATTTTAGGTCTTCATAATTCTTCAGTGTGTGTTTCTTAACATCATCCCAAACTTTATTTAGGTAGCACTAGGCTAAAATAAAACCTTGTTCATTTTAGGTCTTCATAATTCTTCAGTGTGTGTTTCTTAACATCATCCCAAACTTTATTTAGGTAGCACTAGGCTAAATTAAATCCGTATTCATTTTAGGTCTTCATTATTCTCTAGTATGAGTTCTAATTTTCCCAAAATTTATTTAGGTAGCACTAGGCTAAATTAAATCTGTATTCATTTTAGTTCTTCATAATTCTTCAGTGTGAGATTTTTAACATCATCCCAAAATTTACTTAAGTAGCGCTAGGCTAAAATAAAACCTTGTTCATTTTAGGTCTTCATAATTCTTCAGTGTGAGTTTTTTAACATCATCCCAAAGTTAGCTTAAGTAGCACTAAGCTTAATTAAATCCGTATTCATTTTAGGTCTTCATAATTCTTCAGTGTGTGTTTCTTAACATCATCCCAAACTTTATTTAGGTAGCACTAGGCTAAATCAAATCCGTATTCAATTTAGGTCTTCATAATTCTTCAGTGTGAGTTTTTTTAACATCATCCCAAAATTTATTTAGATAGTGCTAGGCTAAATTAAATCAGTATTCATTTTAGGTCTTCACAATTCGTCAGTGTGAGTTTTTTGACATCATCCCAAAATATATTTAGGTAGTACTAGGCTGAAATAAGTTCGTATTCATTTTAGGTCTTCACAATTCTTCAGTGTGATTAATTAGCACTTAGGCTAAATGAAATCCGTATTCATTTTTGGTCTTCATAATTCTTCAGTGTGAGTTTTTTAACATCATCCCAAAATTTATTTAGGTAATACTAGACTAAATTAAATCCGTATTCATTTTAGGTCTTCATAATTCTTCAGTGTGAGATTTTTAACATCATCCCAAAATATATTTAGGTAGTACTAGGCTAAAATAAGTTCGTATTCATTTTAGGTCTTCATAATTCTTCATTGTGATTAAGTAGCACTTAGGCTAAATGAAATCCGTATTCATTTTAGGTCTTCATAATTCTTCAGTGTGAGTTTTTTAACATCATCCCAAACTTTATTTAGGTAGCACGCACTAGGCTAAATTAAATCCGTATTCATTTCAGGTCTTCATTATTCTCCAGTGTGAATTTTTTTAGCACCATCCCAAATTTTATTTAGGTAGCACTAGGCTAAATTTAATCCGTATTCATTTTATGTCTTCATTATTTTCTAGTATGAGTTCAAATTATCCCAAAATTTATTTAGGTAGCACTGGGCTAAAATATATCCGTATTCATTTTAGTTCTTCATAATTCTTTAGTGTGAGATTTTTAACATCATCCCAAAATTTACTTAAGTAGCCCTAGGCTAAAATAAAACCTTGTTCATTTTAGGTCTTCATAATTCTTCAGTGTGAGTTTTTTAACATCATCCCAAAGTTAGCTTAAGTAGCACTAAGCTTAATTAAATCCGTATTCATTTTAGGTCTTCATAATTCTTCAGTGTGTGTTTCTTAACATCATCCCAAACTTTATTTAGGTAGCACTAGGCTAAATTAAATCCGTATTCATTTTATGTCTCCATTATTCTCTAGTATGAGTTCTAATTGTCCCAAAATTTATTTACGAAGCACTAGGCTAAATTAAATCTGTATTCATTTTAGGTCTTCATTATTCTCTAGTATAAGTTCTAATTTTCCCAAAATTTATTTAGGTAGCACTAGGCTAAATTAAATCTGTATTCATTTTAGTTCTTCATAATTCTTTAGTGTGAGATTTTTAACATCATCCCAAAATTTACTTAAGTAGCCCTAGGCTAAAATAAAACCTTGTTCATTTTAGGTCTTCATAATTCTTCAGTGTGAGTTTTTTAACATCATCCCAAAGTTAGCTTAAGTAGCACTAAGCTTAATTAAATCCGTATTCATTTTAGGTCTTCATAATTCTTCAGTGTGAGTTTTTTGACATCATCTAAAAACTCATTTAGTTAGCACTAGGCTAAATTAAATCTGTATTCATTTTAGTTCTTCATAATTCTTTAGTGTGAGATTTTTAACATCATCCCAAACTTTATTTACGAAGCACTAGGCTAAATTAAATCTGTATTCATTTTAGTTCTTCATAATTCTTCAGTGTAAGATTTTTAACATCATCCCAAAATTTACTTAAGTAGCACTAGGCTAAAATAAATCCGTATTCAGTTTAGGTCTTCACAATTCGTCAGTGTGAGTTTTTTGACATCATCTAAAAACTCATTTAGTTAGCACTAGGCTAAATTAAATCCGTATTCATTTTAGGTCTTCATTATTCTCCAGTGTGAGTTTGTTTTTACATTTTTCTGAAATTTACTTAGGTAGCACTAGTCTAAATTAAATCCACATTGATTTGTTTTTATTTAATTACTTTAACATATTCCACATGAATTCTGTTGACAGCCAAATTTTAGGCAATATTAGGCTATAAAATTTTTTGTTTTATGGTTGTTCCTGTTTTGTCCTGATTGTTTTGTAATTTCTCTTTAAACCATTTCTTTCTGTTCACCTTCATAGGCAACCAAATATTAGACAGTAGTACTAGGCTAAATAATTTTGTTAATTTTGTCGTTGTTTTCATTTTCTCCTGTTCATAGTTTCTCTTAGATTTACATTTCTGTTTTAAGAGTACACACATTAGATGTTTGTTGCAAGTATCAAAAAGCACTTCAGATAGTAAAAACGCCAAGTAAATTGATGGATTTTATTTTCATTTTAGGTCTTCATTATTCTCTAGTATGAGTTCTAATTGTCCCAAAATTTGTTGAGGCAGCACTAGGCTAAATCAAATCCGTATTCAATTTAGGTCTTCATAATTCTTCAGTGTGAGTTTTTTTAACATCATCCCAAAATTTATTTAGGTAGTGCTAGGCTGAATTAAATCAGTATTCATTTTAGGTCTTCACAATTCGTCAGTGTGAGTTTTTTGACATCATCCCAAAATATATTTAGGTAGTACTAGGCTGAAATAAGTTCGTATTCATTTTAGGTCTTCACAATTCTTCAGTGTGATTAATTAGCACTTAGGCTAAATGAAATCCGTATTCATTTTAGGTCTTCATAATTCTTCAGTGTGAGTTTTTTAACATCATCCCAAAATTTATTTAGGTAATACTAGACTAAATTTAATCCGTATTCATTTTAGGTCTTCATAATTCTTCAGTGTGAGATTTTTAACATCATCCCAAAATATATTTAGGTAGTACTAGGCTAAAATAAGTTCGTATTCATTTTAGGTCTTCATAATTCTTCAGTGTGATTAAGTAGCACTTAGGCTAAATGAAATCCGTATTCATTTTAGGTCTTCATAATTCTTCAGTGTGAGTTTTTTAACATCATCCCAAACTTTGTTTAGGTAGCACGTACTAGGCTAAATTAAATCCGTATTCATTTCAGGTCTTCATTATTCTCCAGTGTGAATTTTTTTAGCACCATCCCAAATTTTATTTAGGTAGCACTAGGCTAAATTAAATCCGTATTCATTTTAGGTCTTCATAATTCTTCAGTGTGACCTTTTTAACATAATCCCAAACTTTATTTAGGCAGCACTAGGCTAAATTAAATCCGTATTCATTTTATGTCTTCATTATTTTCTAGTATGAGTTCAAATTATCCCAAAATTTATTTAGGTAGCTCTAGGCTAAAATATATCCGTATTCATTTTAGGTCTTCATAATTCTCCAGTGTGTGTTTCTTAACATCATCCCAAACTTTATTTAGGTAGCACTAGGCTAAAATAAAACCTTGTTCATTTTAGGTCTTCATAATTCTTCAGTGTGTGTTTCTTAACATCATCCCAAACTTTATTTAGGTAGCACTAGGCTAAATTAAATCCGTATTCATTTTAGGTCTTCATTATTCTCTAGTATGAGTTCTAATTTTCCCAAAATTTATTTAGGTAGCACTAGGCTAAATTAAATCTGTATTCATTTTAGTTCTTCATAATTCTTCAGTGTGAGATTTTTAACATCATCCCAAAATATATTTAGGTAGTACTAGGCTGAAATAAGTTCGTATTCATTTTAGGTCTTCACAATTCTTCAGTGTGATTAATTAGCACTTAGGCTAAATGAAATCCGTATTCATTTTAGGTCTTCATAATTCGTCAGTGTGAGTTTTTTAACATCATCCCAAAATTTATTTAGGTAATATTAGACTAAATTAAATCCGTATTCATTTTAGGTCTTCATAATTCTTCAGTGTGAGATTTTTAACATCATCCCAAAATATATTTAGGTAGTACTAGGCTAAAATAAGTTCGTATTCATTTTCGGTCTTCATAATTCTTCAGTGTGATTAAGTAGCACTTAGGCTAAATGAAATCCGTATTCATTTTAGGTCTTCATAATTCTTCAGTGTGAGTTTTTTAACATCATCCCAAACTTTATTTAGGTAGCACGTACTAGGCTAAATTAAATCCGTATTCATTTCAGGTCTTCATTATTCTCCAGTGTGAATTTTTTTAGCACCATCCCAAATTTTATTTAGGTAGCACTAGGCTAAATTAAATCCGTATTCATTTTAGGTCTTCATAATTCTTCAGTGTGACCTTTTTAACATAATCCCAAACTTTATTTAGGCAGCACTAGGCTAAATTAAATCCGTATTCATTTTATGTCTTCATTATTTTCTAGTATGAGTTCAAATTATCCCAAAATTTATTTAGGTAGCTCTAGGCTAAAATATATCCGTATTCATTTTAGGTCTTCATAATTCTCCAGTGTGTGTTTCTTAACATCATCCCAAACTTTATTTAGGTAGCACTAGGCTAAAATAAAACCTTGTTCATTTTAGGTCTTCATAATTCTTCAGTGTGTGTTTCTTAACATCATCCCAAACTTTATTTAGGTAGCACTAGGCTAAATTAAATCCGTATTCATTTTAGGTCTTCATTATTCTCTAGTATGAGTTCTAATTTTCCCAAAATTTATTTAGGTAGCACTAGGCTAAATTAAATCTGTATTCATTTTAGTTCTTCATAATTCTTCAGTGTGAGATTTTTAACATCATCCCAAAATATATTTAGGTAGTACTAGGCTGAAATAAGTTCGTATTCATTTTAGGTCTTCACAATTCTTCAGTGTGATTAATTAGCACTTAGGCTAAATGAAATCCGTATTCATTTTAGGTCTTCATAATTCGTCAGTGTGAGTTTTTTAACATCATCCCAAAATTTATTTAGGTAATATTAGACTAAATTAAATCCGTATTCATTTTAGGTCTTCATAATTCTTCAGTGTGAGATTTTTAACATCATCCCAAAATATATTTAGGTAGTACTAGGCTAAAATAAGTTCGTATTCATTTTCGGTCTTCATAATTCTTCAGTGTGATTAAGTAGCACTTAGGCTAAATGAAATCCGTATTCATTTTAGGTCTTCATAATTCTTCAGTGTGAGTTTTTTAAACATCATCCCAAACTTTATTTAGGTAGCACGTACTAGGCTAAATTAAATCCGTATTCATTTCAGGTCTTCATTATTCTCCAGTGTGAATTTTTTTAGCACCATCCCAAATTTTATTTAGGTAGCACTAGGCTAAATTAAATCCGTATTCATTTTAGGTCTTCATAATTCTTCAGTGTGACCTTTTTAACATAATCCCAAACTTTATTTAGGCAGCACTAGGCTAAATTAAATCCGTATTCATTTTATGTCTTCATTATTTTCTAGTATGAGTTCAAATTATCCCAAAATTTATTTAGGTAGCACTAGGCTAAAATATATCCGTATTCATTTTAGGTCTTCATAATTCTCCAGTGTGTGTTTCTTAACATCATCCCAAACTTTATTTAGGTAGCACTAAGCTAAAATAAAACCTTGTTCATTTTAGGTCTTCATAATTCTTCAGTGTGTGTTTCTTAACATCATCCAAAACTTTATTTAGGTAGCACTAGGCTAAAATAAAACCTTGTTCATTTTAGGTCTTCATAATTCTTCAGTGTGTGTTTCTTAACATCATCCCAAACTTTATTTAGGTAGCACTAGGCTAAATTAAATCCGTATTCATTTTAGGTCTTCATTATTCTCTAGTATGAGTTCTAATTTTCCCAAAATTTATTTAGGTAGCACTAGGCTAAATTAAATCTGTATTCATTTTAGTTCTTCATAATTCTTCAGTGTGAGATTTTTAACATCATCCCAAAATTTACTTAAGTAGCGCTAGGCTAAAATAAAACCTTGTTCATTTTAGGTCTTCATAATTCTTCAGTGTGAGTTTTTTAACATCATCCCAAAGTTAGCTTAAGTAGCACTAAGCTTAATTAAATCCGTATTCATTTTAGGTCTTCATAATTCTTCAGTGTGTGTTTCTTAACATCATCCCAAACTTTATTTAGGTAGCACTAGGCTAAATCAAATCCGTATTCAATTTAGGTCTTCATAATTCTTCAGTGTGAGTTTTTTTAACATCATCCCAAAATTTATTTAGATAGTGCTAGGCTAAATTAAATCAGTATTCATTTTAGGTCTTCACAATTCGTCAGTGTGAGTTTTTTGACATCATCCCAAAATATATTTAGGTAGTACTAGGCTGAAATAAGTTCGTATTCATTTTAGGTCTTCACAATTCTTCAGTGTGATTAATTAGCACTTAGGCTAAATGAAATCCGTATTCATTTTTGGTCTTCATAATTCTTCAGTGTGAGTTTTTTAACATCATCCCAAAATTTATTTAGGTAATACTAGACTAAATTAAATCCGTATTCATTTTAGGTCTTCATAATTCTTCAGTGTGAGATTTTTAACATCATCCCAAAATATATTTAGGTAGTACTAGGCTAAAATAAGTTCGTATTCATTTTAGGTCTTCATAATTCTTCATTGTGATTAAGTAGCACTTAGGCTAAATGAAATCCGTATTCATTTTAGGTCTTCATAATTCTTCAGTGTGAGTTTTTTAACATCATCCCAAACTTTATTTAGGTAGCACGTACTAGGCTAAATTAAATCCGTATTCATTTTATGTCTTCATTATTTTCTAGTATGAGTTCAAATTATCCCAAAATTTATTTAGGTAGCACTGGGCTAAAATATATCCGTATTCATTTTAGGTCTTCATAATTCTCCAGTGTGTGTTTCTTAACATCATCCCAAACTTTATTTAGGTAGCACTAGGCTAAAATAAAACCTTGTTCATTTTAGGTCTTCATAATTCTTCAGTGTGTGTTTCTTAACATCATCCCAAACTTTATTTAGGTAGCACTAGGCTAAATTAAATCCGTATTCATTTTAGGTCTTCATTATTCTCTAGTATGAGTTCTAATTTTCCCAAAATTTATTTAGGTAGCACTAGGCTAAATTAAATCTGTATTCATTTTAGTTCTTCATAATTCTTCAGTGTGAGATTTTTAACATCATCCCAAAATATATTTAGGTAGCACTAGGCTAAATTAAATCTGTATTCATTTTAGGTCTTCATAATTCTTCAGTGTGAGTTTTTTAACATCATCCCAAACTTTATTTAGGTAGCACGTACTAGGCTAAATTAAATCCGTATTCATTTCAGGTCTTCATTATTCTCCAGTGTGAATTTTTTTAGCACCATCCCAAATTTTATTTAGGTAGCACTAGGCTAAATTAAATCCGTATTCATTTTAGGTCTTCATTATTCTTCAGTGTGACCTTTTTAACATAATCCCAAACTTTATTTAGGCAGCACTAGGCTAAATTAAATCCGTATTCATTTTATGTCTTCATTATTTTCTAGTATGAGTTCAAATTATCCCAAAATTTATTTAGGTAGCACTAGGCTAAAATATATCCGTATTCATTTTAGGTCTTCATAATTCTCCAGTGTGTGTTTCTTAACATCATCCCAAACTTTATTTAGGTAGCACTAGGCTAAAATAAAACCTTGTTCATTTTAGGTCTTCATAATTCTTCAGTGTGTGTTTTTAACATCATCCCAAACTTTATTTAGGTAGCACTAGGCTAAAATAAAACCTTGTTCATTTTAGGTCTTCATAATTCTTCAGTGTGTGTTTCTTAACATCATCCCAAACTTTATTTAGGTAGCACTAGGCTAAATTAAATCCGTATTCATTTTAGGTCTTCATTATTCTCTAGTATAAGTTCTAATTTTCCCAAAATTTATTTAGGTAGCACTAGGCTAAATTAAATCTGTATTCATTTTAGTTCTTCATAATTCTTTAGTGTGAGATTTTTAACATCATCCCAAAATTTACTTAAGTAGCCCTAGGCTAAAATAAAACCTTGTTCATTTTAGGTCTTCATAATTCTTCAGTGTGAGTTTTTTAACATCATCCCAAAGTTAGCTTAAGTAGCACTAAGCTTAATTAAATCCGTATTCATTTTAGGTCTTCATAATTCTTCAGTGTGTGTTGCTTAACATCATCCCAAACTTTATTTAGGTAGCACTAGGCTAAATTAAATCCGTATTCATTTTATGTCTTCATTATTCTCTAGTATGAGTTCTAATTGTCCCAAAATTTATTTACGAAGCACTAGGCTAAATTAAATCTGTATTCATTTTAGTTCTTCATAATTCTTCAGTGTAAGATTTTTAACATCATCCCAAAATTTACTTAAGTAGCACTAGGCTAAAATAAATCCGTATTCAGTTTAGGTCTTCACAATTCGTCAGTGTGAGTTTTTTGACATCATCTAAAAACTCATTTAGTTAGCACTAGGCTAAATTAAATCCGTATTCATTTTAGGTCTTCATTATTCTCCAGTGTGAGTTTGTTTTTACATTTTTTCTGAAATTTACTTAGGTAGCACTAGTCTAAATTAAATCCACATTGATTTGTTTTTATTTAATTACTTTAACATATTCCACATGAATTCTGTTGACAGCCAAATTTTAGGCAATATTAGGCTATAAAATTTTTTGTTTGATGGTTGTTCCTGTTTTGTCCTGATTGTTTTGTAATTTCTCTTTAAACCATTTCTTTCTGTTCACCTTCATAGGCAACCAAATATTAGACAGGTAGTACTAGGCTAAATAATTTTGTTAATTTTGTCGTTGTTTTCATTTTCTCCTGTTCATAGTTTCTCTTAGATTTACATTTCTGTTTTAAGAGTACACACATTAGATGTTTGTTGCAAGTATCAAAAAGCACTTCAGATAGTAAAAACGCCAAGTAAATTGATGGATTTTATTTTCATTTTAGGTCTTCATTATTCTCTAGTATGAGTTCTAATTGTCCCAAAATTTGTTGAGGCAGCACTAGGCTAAATCAAATCCGTATTCAATTTAGGTCTTCATAAATTCTTCAGTGTGAGTTTTTTAACATCATCCCAAAATGTATTTAGGTAATACTAGACCAAATTCAATCCGTATTCATTTTAGGTCTTCATAATTCTTCAGTGTGTGTTTCTTAACATCATCCCAAACTTTATTTAGGTAGCACTAGGCTAAATTCAATCAGTATTCATTTTATGTCTTCATTATTCTCTAGTATGAGTTCTAATTGTCCCAAAATTTATTTACGAAGCACTAGGCTAAATTAAATCTGTATTCATTTCAGTTCTTCATAATTCTTCAGTGTGAGATTTTTAACATCATCCCAAAATTTACTTAAGTAGCACTAGGCTAAAATAAATCCGTATTCATTTTAGGTCTTCACAATTCGTCAGTGTGAGTTTTGTGACATCATCCCAAAATTCATTTAGTTAGCACTAGGCTAAATTAAATCCGTATTCATTTTAGGTCTTCATTATTCTCCAGTGTGAGTTTGTTTTTACATTTTTTCTGAAATTTACTTAGGTAGCACTAGTCTAAATTAAATCCACATTGATTTGTTTTTATTTAATTACTTTAACATATTCCACATGAATTCTGTTGACAGCCAAATTTTAGGCAATATTAGGCTATATAATTTTTTGTTTTATGGTTGTTCCTGTTTTGTCCTGATTGTTTTGTAATTTCTCTTTAAACCATTTCTTTCTGTTCACCTTCATAGGCAACCAAATATTAGACAGGTAGTACTAGGCTAAATAATTTTGTCGTTGTTTTCATTTTCTCCTGTTCATAGTTTCTCTTAAATTTACATGTCTGTTTTAAGAGTACACACATTAGATGTTTGTTGCAAGTATCAAAAAGCACTTTAGATAGTAAAAACGCCAAGTAAATTGATGGATTTTATTTTCATTTTAGGTCTTCATTATTCTCTAGTATGAGTTCTAATTGTCCCAAAATTTGTTGAGGCAGCACTAGGCTAAATCAAATCCGTATTCAATTTAGGTCTTCATAATTCTTCGGTGTTGAGTTTTTTAACATCATCACAAAATAAATTTAGGTAGTACTAGGCTAAAATAAGTTCGTATTCATTTTAGGTCTTCACAATTCTTCAGTGTGATTAATTAGCACTTAGGCTAAATGAAATCCGTATTCATTTTAGGTCTTCATAATTCTTCAGTGTGAGTTTTTTAACATCATCCCAAAATTTATTTAGGTAATACTAGACTAAATTAAATCCGTATTCATTTTAGGTCTTCATAATTCTTCAGTGTGAGATTTTTAACATCATCCCAAAATATATTTAGGTAGTACTAGGCTAAAATAAGTTCGTATTCATTTTAGGTCTTCATAATTCTTCAGTGTGATTAAGTAGCACTTAGGCTAAATGAAATCCGTATTCATTTTAGGTCTTCATAATTCTTCAGTGTGAGTTTTTTAACATCATCCCAAACTTTATTTAGGTAGCACGTACTAGGCTAAATTAAATCCGTATTCATTTCAGGTCTTCATTATTCTCCAGTGTGAATTTTTTTAACATCATCCCAAAATTTATTTAGGTAATACTAGACTAAATTAAATCCGTATTCATTTTAGGTCTTCATTATTCTCCAGTGTGAGTTTGTTTTTACATTTTTTCTGAAATTTACTTAGGTAGCACTAGTCTAAATTAAATCCACATTGATTTGTTTTTATTTAATTACTTTAACATATTCCACATGAATTCTGTTGACAGCCAAATTTTAGGCTATAAAATTTTTTGTTTTATGGTTGTTCCTGTTTTGTCCTGATTGTTTTGTAATTTCTCTTTAAACCATTTCTTTCTGTTCACCTTCATAGGCAACCAAATATTAGACAGGTAGTACTAGGCTAAATAATTTTGTTAATTTTGTCGTTGTTTTCATTTTCTCCTGTTCATAGTTTCTCTTAGATTTACATTTCTGTTTTAAGAGTACACACATTAGATGTTTGTTGCAAGTATCAAAAAGCACTTTAGATAGTAAAAACGCCAAGTAAATTGATGGATTTTATTTTCATTTTAGGTCTTCATTATTCTCTAGTATGAGTTCCAATTGTCCCAAAATTTGTTGAGGCAGCACTAGGCTAAATCAAATCCGTATTCAATTTAGGTCTTCATAATTCTTCAGTGTGAGTTTTTTTAACATCATCCCAAAATTTATTTAGATAGTGCTAGGCTAAATTAAATCAGTATTCATTTTAGGTCTTCACAATTCGTCAGTGTGAGTTTTTTGACATCATCCCAAAATATATTTAGGTAGTACTAGGCTGAAATAAGTTCGTATTCATTTTAGGTCTTCACAATTCTTCAGTGTGATTAATTAGCACTTAGGCTAAATGAAATCCGTATTCATTTTAGGTCTTCATAATTCTTCAGTGTGAGTTTTTTAACATCATCCCAAAATTTATTTAGGTAATACTAGACTAAATTAAATCCGTATTCATTTTAGGTCTTCATAATTCTTCAGTGTGAGATTTTTAACATCATCCCAAAATATATTTAGGTAGTACTAGGCTAAAATAAGTTCGTATTCATTTTAGGTCTTCATAATTCTTCAGTGTGATTAAGTAGCACTTAGGCTAAATGAAATCCGTATTCATTTTAGGTCTTCATAATTCTTCAGTGTGAGTTTTTTAACATCATCCCAAACTTTGTTTAGGTAGCACGTACTAGGCTAAATTAAATCCGTATTCATTTCAGGTCTTCATTATTCTCCAGTGTGAATTTTTTTAGCACCATCCCAAATTTTATTTAGGTAGCACTAGGCTAAATTAAATCCGTATTCATTTTAGGTCTTCATAATTCTTCAGTGTGACCTTTTTAACGTAATCCCAAACTTTATTTAGGCAGCACTAGGCTAAATTAAATCCGTATTCATTTTATGTCTTCATTATTTTCTAGTATGAGTTCAAATTATCCCAAAATTTATTTAGGTAGCTCTAGGCTAAAATATATCCGTATTCATTTTAGGTCTTCATAATTCTCCAGTGTGTGTTTCTTAACATCAACCAAAACTTTATTTAGGTAGCACTAGGCTAAAATAAAACCTTGTTCATTTTAGGTCTTCATAATTCTTCAGTGTGTGTTTCTTAACATCATCCCAAACTTTATTTAGGTAGCACTAGGCTAAATTAAATCCGTATTCATTTTAGGTCTTCATTATTCTCTAGTATGAGTTCTAATTTTCCCAAAATTTATTTAGGTAGCACTAGGCTAAATTAAATCTGTATTCATTTTAGTTCTTCATAATTCTTCAGTGTGAGATTTTTAACATCATCCCAAAATATATTTAGGTAGTACTAGGCTGAAATAAGTTCGTATTCATTTTAGGTCTTCACAATTCTTCAGTGTGATTAATTAGCACTTAGGCTAAATGAAATCCGTATTCATTTTAGGTCTTCATAATTCGTCAGTGTGAGTTTTTTAACATCATCCCAAAATTTATTTAGGTAATACTAGACTAAATTAAATCCGTATTCATTTTAGGTCTTCATAATTCTTCAGTGTGAGATTTTTAACATCATCCCAAAATATATTTAGGTAGTACTAGGCTAAAATAAGTTCGTATTCATTTTCGGTCTTCATAATTCTTCAGTGTGATTAAGTAGCACTTAGGCTAAATGAAATCCGTATTCATTTTAGGTCTTCATAATTCTTCAGTGTGAGTTTTTTAACATCATCCCAAACTTTATTTAGGTAGCACGTACTAGGCTAAATTAAATCCGTATTCATTTCAGGTCTTCATTATTCTCCAGTGTGAATTTTTTTAGCACCATCCCAAATTTTATTTAGGTAGCACTAGGCTAAATTAAATCCGTATTCATTTTAGGTCTTCATAATTCTTCAGTGTGACCTTTTTAACATAATCCCAAACTTTATTTAGGCAGCACTAGGCTAAATTAAATCCGTATTCATTTTATGTCTTCATTATTTTCTAGTATGAGTTCAAATTATCCCAAAATTTATTTAGGTAGCACTAGGCTAAAATATATCCGTATTCATTTTAGGTCTTCATAATTCTCCAGTGTGTGTTTCTTAACATCATCCCAAACTTTATTTAGGTAGCACTAGGCTAAAATAAAACCTTGTTCATTTTAGGTCTTCATAATTCTTCAGTGTGTGTTTCTTAACATCATCCAAAACTTTATTTAGGTAGCACTAGGCTAAAATAAAACCTTGTTCATTTTAGGTCTTCATAATTCTTCAGTGTGTGTTTCTTAACATCATCCCAAACTTTATTTAGGTAGCACTAGGCTAAATTAAATCCGTATTCATTTTAGGTCTTCATTATTCTCTAGTATGAGTTCTAATTTTCCCAAAATTTATTTAGGTAGCACTAGGCTAAATTAAATCTGTATTCATTTTAGTTCTTCATAATTCTTCAGTGTGAGATTTTTAACATCATCCCAAAATTTACTTAAGTAGCGCTAGGCTAAAATAAAACCTTGTTCATTTTAGGTCTTCATAATTCTTCAGTGTGAGTTTTTTAACATCATCCCAAAGTTAGCTTAAGTAGCACTAAGCTTAATTAAATCCGTATTCATTTTAGGTCTTTATAATTCTTCAGTGTGTGTTTCTTAACATCATCCCAAACTTTATTTAGGTAGCACTAGGCTAAATCAAATCCGTATTCAATTTAGGTCTTCATAATTCTTCAGTGTGAGTTTTTTTAACATCATCCCAAAATTTATTTAGATAGTGCTAGGCTAAATTAAATCAGTATTCATTTTAGGTCTTCACAATTCGTCAGTGTGAGTTTTTTGACATCATCCCAAAATATATTTAGGTAGTACTAGGCTGAAATAAGTTCGTATTCATTTTAGGTCTTCACAATTCTTCAGTGTGATTAATTAGCACTTAGGCTAAATGAAATCCGTATTCATTTTTGGTCTTCATAATTCTTCAGTGTGAGTTTTTTAACATCATCCCAAAATTTATTTAGGTAATACTAGACTAAATTAAATCCGTATTCATTTTAGGTCTTCATAATTCTTCAGTGTGAGATTTTTAACATCATCCCAAAATATATTTAGGTAGTACTAGGCTAAAATAAGTTCGTATTCATTTTAGGTCTTCATAATTCTTCATTGTGATTAAGTAGCACTTAGGCTAAATGAAATCCGTATTCATTTTAGGTCTTCATAATTCTTCAGTGTGAGTTTTTTAACATCATCCCAAACTTTATTTAGGTAGCACGTACTAGGCTAAATTAAATCCGTATTCATTTCAGGTCTTCATTATTCTCCAGTGTGAATTTTTTTAGCACCATCCCAAATTTTATTTAGGTAGCACTAGGCTAAATTTAATCCGTATTCATTTTATGTCTTCATTATTTTCTAGTATGAGTTCAAATTATCCCAAAATTTATTTAGGTAGCACTGGGCTAAAATA
Source organism: Ascidiella aspersa (assembly GCF_963924565.1). Lineage (NCBI taxonomy): Eukaryota > Metazoa > Chordata > Ascidiacea > Phlebobranchia > Ascidiidae > Ascidiella > Ascidiella aspersa. The sequence continues at coordinate 16,975,240 of NC_139451.1, read as the reverse complement.
TATCCGTATTCATTTTAGGTCTTCATAATTCTCCAGTGTGTGTTTCTTAACATCATCCCAAACTTTATTTAGGTAGCACTAGGCTAAAATAAAACCTTGTTCATTTTAGGTCTTCATAATTCTTCAGTGTGTGTTTCTTAACATCATCCCAAACTTTATTTAGGTAGCACTAGGCTAAATTAAATCCGTATTCATTTTAGGTCTTCATTATTCTCTAGTATGAGTTCTAATATTCCCAAAATTTATTTAGGTAGCACTAGGCTAAATTAAATCTGTATTCATTTTAGTTCTTCATAATTCTTCAGTGTGAGATTTTTAACATCATCCCAAAATATATTTAGGTAGTACTAGGCTGAAATAAGTTCGTATTCATTTTAGATCTTCACAATTCTTCAGTGTGATTAATTAGCACTTAGGCTAAATGAAATCCGTATTCATTTTAGGTCTTCATAATTCTTCAGTGTGAGTTTTTTAACATCATCCCAAACTTTATTTAGGTAGCACGTACTAGGCTAAATTAAATCCGTATTCATTTCAGGTCTTCATTATTCTCCAGTGTGAATTTTTTTAGCACCATCCCAAATTTTATTTAGGTAGCACTAGGCTAAATTAAATCCGTATTCATTTTAGGTCTTCATAATTCTTCAGTGTGACCTTTTTAACATAATCCCAAACTTTATTTAGGCAGCACTAGGCTAAATTAAATCCGTATTCATTTTATGTCTTCATTATTTTCTAGTATGAGTTCAAATTATCCCAAAATTTATTTAGGTAGCACTAGGCTAAAATATATCCGTATTCATTTTAGGTCTTCATAATTCTCCAGTGTGTGTTTCTTAACATCATCCCAAACTTTATTTAGGTAGCACTAGGCTAAAATAAAACCTTGTTCATTTTAGGTCTTCATAATTCTTCAGTGTGTGTTTCTTAACATCATCCCAAACTTTATTTAGGTAGCACTAGGCTAAAATAAAACCTTGTTCATTTTAGGTCTTCATAATTCTTCAGTGTGTGTTTCTTAACATCATCCCAAACTTTATTTAGGTAGCACTAGGCTAAATTAAATCCGTATTCATTTTAGGTCTTCATTATTCTTTAGTAAAAGTTCTAATTTTCCCAAAATTTATTTAGGTAGCACTAGGCTAAATTAAATCTGTATTCATTTTAGTTCTTCATAATTCTTTAGTGTGAGATTTTTAACATCATCCCAAAATTTACTTAAGTAGCCCTAGGCTAAAATAAAACCTTGTTCATTTTAGGTCTTCATAATTCTTCAGTGTGAGTTTTTTAACATCATCCCAAAGTTAGCTTAAGTAGCACTAAGCTTAATTAAATCCGTATTCATTTTAGGTCTTCATAATTCTTCAGTGTGTGTTTCTTAACATCATCCCAAACTTTATTTAGGTAGCACTAGGCTGAATTAAATCCGTATTCATTTTATGTCTTCATTATTCTCTAGTATGAGTTCTAATTGTCCCAAAATTTATTTACGAAGCACTAGGCTAAATTAAATCTGTATTCATTTTAGTTCTTCATAATTCTTCAGTGTAAGATTTTTAACATCATCCCAAAATTTACTTAAGTAGCACTAGGCTAAAATAAATCCGTATTCAGTTTAGGTCTTCACAATTCGTCAGTGTGAGTTTTTTGACATCATCTAAAAACTCATTTAGTTAGCACTAGGCTAAATTAAATCCGTATTCATTTTAGGTCTTCATTATTCTCCAGTGTGAGTTTGTTTTTACATTTTTTCTGAAATTTACTTAGGTAGCACTAGTCTAAATTAAATCCACATTGATTTGTTTTTATTTAATTACTTTAACATATTCCACATGAATTCTGTTGACAGCCAAATTTTAGGCAATATTAGGCTATATAATTTTTTGTTTTATGGTTGTTCCTGTTTTGTCCTGATTGTTTTGTAATTTCTCTTTAAACCATTTCTTTCTGTTCACCTTCATAGGCAACCAAATATTAGACAGGTAGTACTAGGCTAAATAATTTTGTCGTTGTTTTCATTTTCTCCTGTTCATAGTTTCTCTTAAATTTACATGTCTGTTTTAAGAGTACACACATTAGATGTTTGTTGCAAGTATCAAAAAGCATTTTAGATAGTAAAAACGCCAAGTAAATTGATGGATTTTATTTTCATTTTAGGTCTTCATTATTCTCTAGTATGAGTTCTAATTGTCCCAAAATTTGTTGAGGCAGCACTAGGCTAAATCAAATCCGTATTCAATTTAGGTCTTCATAATTCTTCGGTGTTGAGTTTTTTAACATCATCACAAAATAAATTTAGGTAGTACTAGGCTAAAATAAGTTCGTATTCATTTTAGGTCTTCACAATTCTTCAGTGTGATTAATTAGCACTTAGGCTAAATGAAATCCGTATTCATTTTAGGTCTTCATAATTCTTCAGTGTGAGTTTTTTTACATCATCCCAAAATTTATTTAGGTAATACTAGACTAAATTAAATCCGTATTCATTTTAGGTCTTCATAATTCTTCAGTGTGAGATTTTTAACATCATCCCAAAATATATTTAGGTAGTACTAGGCTAAAATAAGTTCGTATTCATTTTAGGTCTTCATAATTCTTCAGTGTGATTAAGTAGCACTTAGGCTAAATGAAATCCGTATTCATTTTAGGTCTTCATAATTCTTCAGTGTGAGTTTTTTAACATCATCCCAAACTTTATTTAGGTAGCACGTACTAGGCTAAATTAAATCCGTATTCATTTCAGGTCTTCATTATTCTCCAGTGTGAATTTTTTTAACATCATCCCAAAATTTATTTAGGTAATACTAGACTAAATTAAATCCGTATTCATTTTAGGTCTTCATAATTTTCAGTGTGAGTTTTTTTACATCATCCCAAAGTTTACTTAAGTAGCACTAGGCTAAAATAAATCCGTATTCATTTTAGGTCTTCATTATTCTCCAGTGTGAGTTTGTTTTTACATTTTTCTAAAATTTACTTAGGTAGCACTAGGATAAATTAAATCTGTATTAATTTGTTTTCACTTAATCACTTCAACATATTCCATATGAATTCTGTTGGCAACCAAATTTTAGGCATTATTATTAGGCTATGTAATTTGTTGTTTTTTGGTTGTTCCTGTTTTGTCCTGGTTGCTTTGTAATTTCTCTTTAAATTGTTTCTTTCCTGTTCACTTCCACTCTGACTTCCATAGGCAACCAAATATTAGACAGGTAGTACTAGGCTAAATCATTTTTGTTTTTTTTTTTTCATTTTCTCTTAAATTTACATTTCTATTTTGAGTACACACATCAGATGTTTGTTGCAAGTATTGAAAAGGACTTTAGATAGTAAAAAACGTCAAGTAAATTGGATGGATTTTATTTTCATTTTGGGTCTTCATTATTCTCCAGTGTGTGTTTGTTTTTACATTTTTCTAAAATTTACTTAGGTAGCACTAGGCTAAACTGAATCCGTATGGATTTGCTTTGATTTAATTACTTTAACATATTTCACACGAATTCTGTTGGCAACCAAATATTAGTCTTTATTATGCTACCTAATTTGTTGTTTTATGGTTGTTTCTATTTTGTCATGGTTGCTTTGTAATTTCACTTTAAATGATTTCTTTTTTGTTCACTTTCACCATGACTTCTATAGGTATCGAAACATTAGACAGGTAGTACTAGGCTAAATAGTTTTGTTGATTTTTGTTTTATTTTCTCCTGTTCATAGTTTCTCAAATTTACATTTCTCTAGAGTACACGCATCAGATGTTTGTTGCAAGTATCAAAAAGGACTTTCGATAGTAAAAACATAAAATAGATAAATGGATTATATTTTCATTTTAGGTCTTTATTATTCTCCAGTATGAGTTTTTTTTAAATTGTTCTAAAATTTACAGGTAGACTCAAAGAGATTATAACCATGAGGACAAACTCTCACTTTTGCCTTTTTTCTTTTGCCTTTAAGCAATGCATTCTATTGTCGACAGCCGTCACGGTCTGATTCATAATACTCTTTTCCATTTAAGCCTGTTAAAGAAATGTACGCTTTTGGCGTAATCTGTTGTTTAATGACCCCTTAGTCCTAATTTAAACCGTTTTCTGTTTACAAAATTGACTTGGTAGGACAGGCAAGGTTATCGCAAGTTGCTTGACACTTTCTTAGGACCCTACTGTACATTTTTGAAAAGTGTATTACTGTTAAAATTTACGCGATTGAGCTATGTCGTTGATTTCGGGGCTCTTTCCATTTGGTACGTAGAAAGTAACGCAAAAAACGGTCTACAAATGCCGCGTAACGCAACGCACATTATTATTTTATTATTAATAATAATGCTCGACCAACCCAAACTCAAACCCGCACCGTAACCCAAATAATGTGAGTTGCGGTATGCGGTATTTGTTGACCTTTTTTGCGCTAGTTTCTATGTACCAAATCGATGCAGCGCCTTGGTTTCCACTTCTAGGCGTTAAGATTTCTGTGAGGAATTGCCTTATAAATTAAATTAATACCACTTAGTTTGTTGTAAATCTCAAGGTGCGGAACTCACTAAACTTAACTAGGCCTATATGGCGGTGTTAATTGTTAACTTCTTAATGTAAATGATATAGGTATTTTGCATTGTACACTGTACAGAGCCTATTACAGAAAAAGCAACTTTTGGTAAATCAAACCCATAAATGAATTGGCTTTAGTGTACAAATTTTAGAAAAAATTGTAGAATTCCAAATTTGATGAGTGTGCCGCAAATTAAAATTATTTTTTGAGGTCGTCGCAAAAAAGTTTGCGAACCACTGCCTTACATTACTATTGGATTACAAATGTATCTATTTCAAAAAATACTGTTTAAGATCCCAAATTTAGCGGTGGGGTGCAGTGGTGCTATGCAGCTTGCGAAAAATTTTTGAATTTCAAATTTTGTCTGCCCCTTGGTGACAATTAAGCTTAAAAATTAGTAATTTGCCAGCTTTTCTTACATAAAATAAGTTGGAATAATATTTGGTTGTATACCAATTTAATTTAAATAAACAAATTTGTTGTACTTGGTAAATGGTAACAGCCATTGCTCATTTAGGAAATGTTCTTTACGCAAATATATCCTTATCCTATAGAATATATACTTTCCATACAGTAATTTTTCTTTAGTATACCAGTGTTCAGCGTGCAAATTAAATTTGTGCCGTACTGCTGCTCTAAATAGTCTTCTATATACTTGTTCCAGTGTTACAAATTAAAACACATTGAAATTGATACCATAAACTGAAAATTAATACCAAATTCTTTGAAAACATCGTTCAAACGAAAATTTTTTGCACCTCGGTTTGCTGTGTGTAATATTTAACTAGCAAATATTATTGGTGGTGTGCTGTTTGTGAGAGTGAAGCAAGCAATTAGCATTTGTAAGGTAGTTACATTTGGAATCAGTAGTTACCAGATGTCACTGAATTCAGTAAATAATTTTGCAAATTATATTATATTTGATTGCTTAGTATTGGAGTATGTTATTATAATGTTAAACTTCTCCACTTGGTTTATTTTTATAGAACTTGCTCATAGTTACTAGTTGAACTATAATGAGAACACATATTTGTCTGTAACTGTGATTCAGCCATTGGGATTATGTTGGACATTGCTTGAAGACATATCAACAGTACACTGGGAAAATATAAAAAAATAGTCGGTCTATTCCTCAAAGATACGACAAAGGTAAGATTATTGTGACAATGAGATCATAGTGTAATGCAAACCATTATAGAATAGAGTATTTATTTTACTTATAAACAAAACTTTAAACTGCTTACTGTCGATGGGCAAAGTTTATCTAGTTATGGCTACCCAAATTTTTCAGGCTGTGACCTCTTTTATTATATTAAACTTTTTGACCCCCTAGGTTTAACAGTTTAAAAAATGACATTTCTCGATGTTTCCTTTGGCATGCTTTTATTGTAGCAAACTGGTTCATTTAATGGTGTAATCGGAATAATGTAACCCTAACCCAGGGGTTCTTAAACTGGGGTCCGTGAACTGGTTTTAGGGGGTCCGTGAAGGCCTAATTCAAATATTAGTGTATATTTAAGAAGTTTGTGACATCAATTTATGACGTCATTTTCGAATTTGTTTTCCTACCGTGGTCCATGCAAGGCCCAAAAAAAATGTTAGGAGTCTGTGGTAAAAAAAGTTAAAGAACCCCTGCCCTAACCAAACCATTGCAGGATGCTCGCTGATTGTTGGTCACTTCTATTTCTTTAAAATAAACCCTGCATGCATTACAATAATTCAACAGTGCTTCGCGGGCCACAAACAAAGATGTCGGGCCTGGGTTTTGGACCACCCTGCTTTAAGTAATCAATTTTTGTTAAAAGTGTCATTATTTTCCTACTTCTTGGTACACCTTATATGCAAAGAAAGGCAAGCAAAACAAAATAATGTTTATTTAAAATTTATTTGGTTAAACATGGTAAGAATCAATCAATTTTCAATTTAAAGAATAAATAAAGTTCTTTATTGACACCAGATTCCAGAGGCCACTTCAGTATTGTATTCGTTTGTGTAGTACCTGGTCAGCATCTGTATGAACACAATTTATCGACCAATATATTACAAATGTTTTTTATAATTTTATTTATCTCTTTGCACTGATTTATTATATTTAAATTTCAAAGTGTGTATTACAAAGTAAACGTTTTGTTTTATATGAAAATATTTATAAATTTTTACTGAAGTATTTTTTACCTCTTCTCATCTTTTCTCCCTAATAGCTGATAACAAAAATTTGGAGCTTAACTGCTGGAGGTTGTAGTTGAATGAATATCAAAGCCCATGTATAGAAGTAGGTGACATCTTGTAAACAGCTTAAATATATATATATCTTTATTCAGTTTAAACTTGATTGGATAACTGGTTGTAAAAGAATAAAGGTTATTATTATATTTAATTCCAACAGATTACAAAGCTGCATAATCTGATGCTTTCCTTTTTTAAATAAACAATATGACACACTAATTTTGTGTTCACCAAACCACATGCACTAAACTGGTACCAAAATTTGTAATGTTAATATTTCTTAACACCAAAACTAAAGAATAATTGAATATATTACAAAATCCCTACTCTAATTTTCTTTAAGTGTTTTACTGTAATGCTAAAATAAACAAAACTGGGGCAATAAAAATAACTTTAAACAATATTGCAATATTTTGTTTATTGTACTATATAAGCGAACACAAAAAATTGTACCAAAAGGCTTTCTAGTAATAATAAAAAAATGTAAATTCCTCTCCGGCACCCCGGTTTGGAACCACTTGTCTACTCTACAGCAACGCGTTGTACGCTTCCGCAGTCATTAACTGGACGACGTTGGCGTCTGTTACCATATTATATTGTACTTATGGTCAGCTGACATTGTATGCCCTACAAGCTTTTTCAAGTGTGTTTATACGAAACTCGGCAATGAAAGTTTGACATTTGATTCAAACATAACTTTTAACCTGTCAGAAATGTCGCACCTAAATATATATAAGCCGGTTGCTCCAAAATTTTAGCTCACCAACATGCAAGTAAAGCCCAGTTGTTTACGTTTTACTATTATGCATTAGAGCGGAACACTGTCGAAAGTACAACAATGGGCTACGTCACAGTTTGTCCTCATGGTTATAATCTCTTTGGGTAGACTAGGCTAAATTAAATCCGTATTGCTGGTATCAAAAACGACTTTAGATAGTAAAAGCGTAAAGTAAATTAATGGATTTTATTTTCATTTTTTGTCTAAACTCCAGTTGAGGTTTCTTCTCTTGTCACATTTTTTTAAACATTAACATGGGGGCCAAAAGTTGTTGAGAGTCGATGGAAGGGTCATTAAAAGGTTGAACCACTCCGTTATTTCATAATCAATAGTACAAGGTTAGGGCGCAACGTCTTCATAATTTCGCCAGAAATGTGAATAAGTGGAAGTAGTTTTTTTGTTACAGGTTTTTTTTTTTAATTTTTGTTGTAGTGGAAATGTTTTGTTGACCTTTATCAAGGGTAAAATTTGTTGATGTTAAGATACATATGTATATCAGTGTTCAAGATTTTGCACTTGCTAAACTAGTGAGTCAAAATAAATATTACTATACATATAAAAGTCAATATTGCGTAAAATTTTCATGATCACATTTCCTGCTTCTGCAACTACAAAAACGTGCCTCATACACAGTATAAGGTCCCACAAATTCAATAGTCCAGTAAAGAAATTAGGCCGATTAAACAACAAACATAAATAATTTTTTCTGGGTGCTGCACAATGATTTAAGGCTAATAATTTTGTTTGATCATAGCAGGTCACACCTTGTCAATCAAGACTGGAAAGGATGGATGAAGGCCTGAGGCATGGGTGAAACAATTACTGCGTTTGCTTTAAATACAGCCATGCAGTGTGTAGTGTTTTTTTTTTCAGGCATCTAATTAATTTCTGATATCACTGTGTTATGGGACGACTGACTGACCTGAAAAATCCCAGGATTAGAGTTCTGGATTTTCATTAAAGCTTGTTTTCTGGCCAGTTGAAAATAGGTTTTATTTTAAAGAACATTGGAAAAATTCGAGAGATCGGCCTGTTCCGCAAAACACGTTATAAAAACAAACAATGAAACCTTGATACAACAATAAGCCAAATTAACAACTTAATTTAGCCATTTTTTTAGCTGTGTACCGGTACTTGTGTTTAGAGACTTGATGTGATAGCTGAAAATGAAAAGTGTTATATTTTTGTTGTTTTCAATGTGATGTGCGTTTTAACAAATTGCTCAAAAACGCCGTTGGACAAAGTAGCAATTTTGGTAAAACTGAAAATTAGATTAAAATTAGAATTGGAGCACTCAGGCAAATCCCAAATTAGATTAGAATTAGAAAGAGCCGCATTTTGTTCTAAATCGACGAATTAGAAAACTAGAATTATCTAGTTGTCCAAGTCTGGCTATGCCCCTCCCAAGTATATTTTCCCTAAATAGAATAGCATGTCTCCCGACCGGTACGTGTGTCATTAACTGTAAAAATTCCATATTTCACAAATCACAATCATGAATCCACCTGCAAACATAAATAAACCTTGTAAAAAAACACATCTACACTCTACAGCTTACAGCATGGGTCGGCAACCTACGGCCCGCGGACCGCATCCGGCCCACGGCCTCTTTGACAAAATAGACACGAATCCTTTTCAAATACCTTTTCAGTATTTTAACTACATAAGATTTTCGCGATTCGCGCGAATGATCTTTGCACGTCCGGTTTGTTTACGTTTTGATACTGTCTTTTGAACTAGATCCGCTTATTTGCCGTTGCGGCGTGTAAGGCTGCCAAGTTCGTCGCGGACAAACAGTAAACGTATTCAAAAATAGTGGACATAATTTTTTTAACATATTTTTATTTTCGGCCTTGTATAGGCTACACACAAAAAATAATTAGTCTAGTGGGAAATGTTAAAAAAACAGAGTAAAAGCGGGATTTTAGTATTAGTTGTTTTATGACTTACATTGTGCCGAGAGATGTTCAAAGACTCTTATCCAAATTGGATTTTATCTAATTCTGCAGTTTATATTGGGTAATTGGAAAAGCTAATAATTTTGTTTGACCATGGCTGGTTGCACCTAATTGTACATCAAGGGTGAAGGAAAAGCAGGACTGCGGAGTCGGACTCGGTTTGTTTTGCTGGAGTCGGACTCGGGACTCTAGTAAGACCACGTAAAACTACCCGAAGTCCGACATGCGCACGAGCAGTACCAAATTTCAAGGCTGATGGCCGCCAACTGGAAAATTGTAAAAGTGGAATAGCATATGGTAAAATATTTTTCAACCATGTATTGTGAGTTATTGAGTTATACGACACCCATATAAGTGTATTTCTGAATATTCACGTTACTTTAGTTACGTAAGGCTGTAGAGCAGTGGTCGGCAAACTTTTTACGTCGCGGCCCAAAGTACTCTTTTAAAGCTATAGAATGCCCACTACGAAAACAGTGGCAAATATTTATTTTAAGGTGGAGTCATTAGAATGACGTAACAAAGTTAGAAAAACTTGTTTTTTTTTCGAACATACTCTTGTGCAAATATGAAGTTAAAAAACAGTTGAATTGCGGGTGGATAAAAAAAATTGGTTGGTTAGTTTTAAATTGTCAAAACTTCAATGAAAAGGATGCATAACACATACGGCACATAAAATGTTTCTAATATTGCTCAAAATAACGGTATTTATAGAATAATTTAACACAAACTGGATTATACACAGTACGCAATAAATTATAGAATATCGCGTTTGGATGGAATAGATTTCAGTATAACGCTATAAAAGTACACAAAAATCCATACATTGGATGTCAAGTAACGTCGTAGTTTAAGTAATTTAAGAAATGTGTATGTTGTTCTCGACCAACCAGTGTGGTATTATGTAACTAAAGCAAGTTTATCGCGCGAAACGCAAAAAAATGCGTCTATTTGGTTTTAGCACCTTAAACATCTACTGAATAAGAGATTAACACTATGAATTAGGGGTGTTCAAATGATTTATACCACAGTCAAACCTGACAACATGATGATCCACCAAATACGAATAGTAAACATATTGGACACGCTTTAATTTTTATGGTGCTTCATTTATGTAAATGTACCCTACAACGTATGGGCCGGGGTCGGCAAACTTTTTCTAGTCGAGGGCCAACACCAAACTCAGAAAGGTCTTTATGGGCCGCACAAAATGTTAACTGAGAAAACTAAAATGTTAGAACAACTTCAGGCGGACCCAGGATATTTTTTTTCACTTTAACTAGATTTGTGGAGGCCGTTTAAAGTGTTGGCGCAAAGCGCGAAAAAGGGCGTTTGTTGGGTTTAAAAGTCGAGCCCAAACGTCGTCATCCATACTAGTAATAAAAAGTGTAATAAAACTGCTTTGAAGAAACGCGATAACTTAAAATAGTGCCAGCTGTAGGTATTGGTAGCATAGTTTCATAGAACTGCTTTTTTGAAGCTAGCCTAGAACCCTATTGATTTTTTATCGCCTTGTATCGATAACGTTATGCTTCGCTAATTGATCATTTTTTTAGTTTCTTGGCAATATCCTTATCTCTCAGTTACTTCATTAATACGTCATTTAATGTTTGAATAAATCGGGTTTGCGGCAGTCACGGCATAGATTAAGGCAGTGGTCTCGAACCTGTGGGTCCCTACCCCAAGTGAGGTCGCCTAAAATTTTTGTGGGGTCGCCATAACTCACCATATTCGTAATGTTTTAGTACGATTTATGTATTTAGTTTTCTTTACAATGAGGTCCCACTAATAAACGTGACTGAGTGCATCTTCTACATAAAAATTGCTGTGTTTAGCTCTTTAGAGCTGCTATATCAGTTAACGCACATTTGAAAAATTAAAAAAAAAAATTTGTGGTTTTTGATTTAGCGCAGCAAATGTCGCACTTTTTCTAAAACTACACCAAGTTACATGTACAAGTGTGTCAAACGTAGACAGTAGACCAGTGGTTCTCAATCTGAGGGTCGCGACCCCCAATGGGGTCGCAAGGGGTTGTCTAGGGGGGTCGCCATGTGGAATTCCATAAAGAAAATAATTAAGAATTAGGCAATATGAACTAAAATTTAGCACTATAGAACGGTCATGTTCAAATGGCGGATCGCGATCCGGTTCCGGATCTTTTCAGCGTTTTGTGCGGATCTGCTAATGTAGTCTCAGTGTTTTCATGTGAATACCAATTGTCATTGTTAATGAATTTTGTAAAAATGCATAGAACAAGGCTCCCTAATGCGAATCTTTGTAAGCGTTTGAGGATATCAGGCAGCGACAGAAAGCCCCAACTTGATGCTATTGTAAGACCTAAAGTTTAAAACAGGGGTTGGCAACCTACGACCCGCGGGCCGGATGCGCCCCGCCCAAAGAGATTATAACCATGAGGACAAACTGTGACGTAGCCCATTGTTCTACTTTCGACAGCGTTCCGCTCTAGTGCATAATAGTAACACGTAAACAACTTGGCTTGACTTGCATGTTGGTGAGCTAAAATTTTGGAGCAACCGGCTTATATGTATTAAGGTTCGACATTTCTGACAGGTTAAAAGTTATGTTTGAATTAGGTGCCAAACTTTCATTGCCGAATTTCGTGTGAACACACTTAACAAAGCCTGTAGTGCATACAATATCAGCTGACCATAAGTACTATATAATATGGTAACACACTCGTTGGCGCGCCAACGTCGTCCAGTTAATGACTGCGGAAGCGTACAACGCGTTGCTGTAGAGTAGACCACTGGTTCCAAACCGGGGTGCCGAAGAGGAATTTACATTTTTTTATTATTACTAGTAAGCATTTTAGTACAACTTTTTGTGTTCGCTTATATATAGTAGAGTACGGTACAATAAACAAAATATTACAATATTGTTTAAAGTTATTTTTATTGCCCCAGTTTCGTTTAATTTAGCATTACAGTAAAACATTTAAAGAAAATTAAAGTAGGGATCTTGTAATATAATTTAGTATTCTTTAGTTTTGGTGGAATATTAACATTACACATTTAGGTACCAGTTTAGTGGATAGGGTTCGATGAACACATCAGTGTGTAATTGTTCATTTAAAAAAGGAAAGAACCAGATTATGCAGCTTTGTAATCTGTTAAAATTAAATGTAATAATAACATTTATTCTTTTACAACCAGTTATCCAATCAAATTTAAACTGAATAAAGATATATATATTTAAGCTGTTTACAAGATGTCACCTACTTCTATACATGGGCTTTGCTATTCATTCAGCTACAACCTCCAGCAGTTAGCTCCAAACCTTTGCTATCAGCTATTAGGGAGAAAAAGATAAAAAAAAAATACTTTTCGCAAACTTACATTGAAAATGACAAAAAATATCTATTTCAAACAGGGCTGCGGAGTCGGTTAAAAATAACCCGAGTCTGACTCCGGTTAAATGTGGCATTTCGTCAGGTCCTGAGTCCACCCCTGACTAAACAGCCTGTATTCTGCCAATTTACGTAACCAAAATAACATTGATATTCAGCTATCCACTTATAGGGGTGTCGTATAATTCATTCATTTATAATACATGGTTGGAAAATATTCCACCACATGCTATTGCACCTTTACAATTTTCAGTTGGCGGTCATATTAGTTTACTGCGCATGTCAGACTCGGGACTCTGGTAGTTTTACATGGTCTTACTCGAGTCCCGAGTCTGACTCCAGCAAAACAAACCAAGTGTTGTCAAATATGCAATTTTGCGTGTTTGGAGCACACCAATCTGCCAGTCTGATTATTATCGCTCGATTTTATTTGTGCACAATTTGGTGATAGCAGAAAAAGCCTGAACAATTGCCAGTCGGAATTTGTGTAAAGCAGTTTCATATGTTATCCACAAGAGAATAGAGTTTCACATTAATTAATAGTCTTCTTACAGCACAACAAATGGTAAAAGGGTGGAAAATTTGAAGGAATTTATTGTGTTTTACTCTTTAAATAATCTGCTCATTCTGTGACCAGAGCTTTTTAAGTGGAGGTTCCCAATCAGTTTTCCAACCTGTATAATAGACAAATAGTGTAACATACTAAATTGAAAAAAATATTTTAAATAAATAAATACTTAAAATCTGCCAGCAAGTCACAAACAAAACATTGGTAAAATTACTCGGAAGTTTTGTATACCTAGACCAGGGCTCCCCAACTGGGGGTTGCTCATGGAGTTAAATTTTATACAAAGTGCTACATTCATAAAATTGTTATTTTTTCTGTTTGGTATGTTAATAGCAAATTATGTAATGCACATTACTTAATTTCAATAAATGCATGCCAAAGTAGACAGACATTGAGAAATGTTATGCTTTAAACCGTTAAACCTAGTGGTTAAAAATTTTAATATAATAAAAGCGGTCACAGCCTGAAAACTTTGGGTAGCCCTAAACTAGATAAACTTTACCCATGGACAGATAGCAGTTTAAAGTTTTGAAGTAAAATAAATACTCTAAACTGGTTTGCATTACACTATGATCTCATTGTCGCAATAATCTTACCAGAGGTTTATTGTATCTTTGAGGAATGACTGACTATTTTTTTGTACTGTTGATATGTCTTTAAGCAATGTCCAACATAATCCCAGAATGGCTGAATCACAGTTATGGACGAATATGTGTTGTTATTATAGTTTAACTAGTAAATATGAGCAAGTTCTAAAAAAATAAACCAAGTGGATAAGTTTAACATTATAATAACATACTCCAATGCTGAGCAATCAAATATAATAGCACTTTTTTATATGGAAGTGCACAAGCAAAAAAAATCAAATTAAAGTTTTTTTACTAAAATTTGACCTCCAGCCGTCTCCTGAAGCCCACATTATCACTATTTTTTATCACTAGCACAAACACTAGCAATATGCTTGTTTACCAATAATTAACCATTTGACAACGATTTTAGAAACACAGTTCAAATCATACATAATTAATCAGGCTGATTGTAACTGACATTCGGAAACCTAATATTTTGAATGATGAAGGTTCAAACGGTTATTTGCAGAAGCAGAAGCAAAATACAAAAAATAATAAATTGTCATCAACCTTAAACAAAATAATGGCTTGCCTTTAGTCAAGGAATAATAAATAAGAGTTGCATACTTAAAAAAACGGTATCAATAACATCAATACAAAAAGTGCATTTCTGTATTGGTAAAAAATAATACTGGGTGATCTCTAGTGGTAATGTTGTGTTTTTGCTGCCTATTTTAACTGCCTAATTAATACACAACGTTTGAAGTCATGTAAAACTAAAGTACAACAAGGTTTTTAAACAAACTGAATTTGCAAAAAGTTGATAGTGTGCCATACAACGCTATCTGGGCAAAACCTTTTTTTTGTGTGTTTTATGGTTACTCCACAACACTCAAAAGATATATAATTAACAACAATCTAGGATATTTAATATTCTTTAAATTTAGAAAAACCCTGGAGATTGTACTTTAAATATTCCTAGTAATTAATTATTTACCCTTTAGCAGCATGGATGCAAAAAGGACCAAATATTGAGGGGTTCACAAACTTTTTGTGGCGTGTAGTTGCTTTTGTATTTCTCTTTAAATCGTTTGTTTCCTGTTCATCGTTTGTTTCCTGTTCCACTCTGACTTCCATAGGCTACCAAATATTAAACAGGTAGTTCTGGGCTAAATCATTTTTGTTAATTTTTTTTTCATTTTCTCCTGTTTATAATTTCACTTAAATTTACATTTCTATTTTGAGTACACACATCAGATGTTTGTTGCAAGTATTAAAAAGAACTTTAGATAGCAAAAACGTCAAGTAAATTGATGGATTTCATTTTCATTTTAGGTCTTTATTATTTTCTAATATGAGTTCTAATTATCCCAAAATTTATTTAGGTAGCGCTAGGCTAAATTAAATCCGTATTCATTTTATGTCTTCATTATTCTCTAGTATGAGTTCTAATTATCCCAAAATTTATTTAGGTAGCACTAGGCTAAAATAAATCCGTATTCATTTTGTGTCTTCATTATTCTCTAGTATGAGTTCTAATTATCCCAAAATTTATTTAGGTAGCACTAGGCTAAAATAAAGCCGTATTCATTTTAGGTCTTCATAATTCTTCAGTGTGTGTTTCTTAACATCATTCCAAACTTTATTTAGGTATAGCACTAGGCTAAATTAAATCCGTATTAATTTTATGTCTTCATTATTCTCTAGTATGAGTTCTAATTGTCCCAAAATTTATTTACGAAGCACTAGGCTAAATTAAATCTGTATTCATTTTAGTTCTTCATAATTCTTCAGTGTGAGATTTTTAACATCATCCCAAAATTTACTTAAGTAGCCCTAGGCTAAAATAAAACCTTGGTCAATTTAGGTCTTCATAATTCTTCAGTGTGAGTTTTTTAACATCATCCCAAAGTTAGCTTAAGTAGCACTAAGCTTAATTCAATCCGTATTCATTTTAGGTCTTCATAATTCTTCAGTGTGTGTTTCTTAACATCATCCCAAACTTTATTTAGGTAGCACTAGGCTAAATTAAATCCGTATTCATTTTATGTCTTCATTATTCTCTAGTATGAGTTCTAATTGTCCCAAAATTTATTTACGAAGCACTAGGCTAAATTAAATCTGTATTCATTTTAGTTCTTCATAATTCTTCAGTGTGAGATTTTTAACATCATCCCAAAATTTACTTAAGTAGCACTAGGCTAAAATAAATCCGTATTCAGTTTAGGTCTACACAATTCGTCAGTGTGAGTTTTTTGACATCATCTAAAAATTCATTTAGTTAGCACTAGGCTAAATTAAATCCGTATTCATTTTAGGTCTTCATTATTCTCCAGTGTGAGTTTGTTTTTACATTTTTTCTGAAATTTACTTAGGTAGCACTAGTCTAAATTAAATCCACATTGATTTGTTTTTATTTAATTACTTTAACATATTCCACATGAATTCTGTTGACAGCCAAATTTTAGGCAATATTAGGCTATATAATTTTTTGTTTTATGGTTGTTCCTGTTTTGTCCTGATTGTTTTGTAATTTCTCTTTAAACCATTTCTTTCTGTTCACCTTCATAGGCAACCAAATATTAGACAGGTAGTATTAGGCTAAATAATTTTGTTAATTTTGTCGTTGTTTTCATTTTCTCCTGTTCATAGTTTCTCTTAAATTTACATTTCTGTTTTAAGAGTACACACATTAGATGTTTGTTGCAAGTATCAAAAAGCACTTTAGATAGTAAAAACGCCAAGTAAATTGATGGATTTTATTTTCATTTTAGGTCTTCATTATTCTCTAGTATGAGTTCTAATTGTCCCAAAATTTGTTGAGGCAGCACTAGGCTAAATCAAATCCGTATTCAATTTAGGTCTTCATAATTCTTCAGTGTGAGTTTTTTTAACATCATCCCAAAATTTATTTAGATAGTGCTAGGCTGAATTAAATCAGTATTCATTTTAGGTCTTCATAATTCTTCAGTGTGTGTTTCTTAACATCATCCCAAACTTTATTTAGGTAGCATTAGGCTAAATTAAATCCGTATTCATTTTAGGTCTTCATTATTCTCTAGTATGAGTTCTAATTGTCCCAAAGTTTATTTAGGTAGCACTAGGCTAAATTAAATCTGTATTCATTTTAGTTCTTCATAATTCTTCAGTGTGAGATTTTTAACATCATCCCAAAATTTACTTAAGTAGCACTAGGCTAAAACAAATGCGTATTCATTTTTGGTCTTCACAATTCGTCAGTGTGAGTTTTTTGACATCATCCCAAAATTCATTTAGTTAGCATTAGGCTAAATTAAATCCGTATTCCTTTTAGGTCTTCATAAATTCTTCAGTGTGAGTTTTTTAACATCATCCCAAAATTTATTTAGGTAATACTAGACCAAATTCAATCCGTATTCATTTTAGGTCTTCATATTTCTTCGATGTGAATTTTTTTAGCACCATCACAAATTTTATTTAGGTAGCACTAGGCTAAATTAAATCCGTATTCATTTTAGGTCTTCATCATTCTTCAGTGTGACCTTTTTAACATCATCCCAAACTTTATTTAGGTAGCCATAGGCTAAATTAAATCCGTATTCATTTTTTGTCTTCATTATTCTCTAGTATGAGTTCTAATTATCCCAAAATTTATTTATGTAGCACTAGGCTAAATTAAATCCGTATTCATTTTAGGTCTTCATAATTCTTCATTGTGACTTTTTAACATCATCCCAAACTTTATTTAGGTAGCCATAGGCTAAATTAAATCCGTATTCATTTTATGTCTTCATTATTCTCTAGTATGAGTTCTAATTATCCCAAAATTTATTTAGGTAGCACTAGGCTAAATTAAATCTGGATTCATTTTAGTTCTTCATAATTCTTCAGTGTGAGATTTTTAACATCATCCCAAAATTTACTTAAGTAGCACTGGGCTAAAATAAAACCTTGTTCATTATAGGTCTTCACAATTCGTCAGTGTGAGTTTTTTTAAATCATCCCAAAATTTATTTAGGTAGCACTAGGCTAAATTAAATCCGTATTCATTTTAGGTCTTCATAATTCTTCAGTGTGATTTAGTAGCACTTAGGCAAAATTAAATCCGTATTCATTTTAGGTCTTCACAATTCTTCAGTGTGAGTTTTTTAACATCATCCCAAACTTTATTTAGGTAGCACTAGGCTAAATTCAATCCGCATTCATTTCAGGTCTTCATTATTCTCCAGTGTGCGTTTGTTTTTACATTTTTCTGAAATTTACTTATGTAGCGCTAGGCTAAACTAAATCCGTATGGATTTGCTTTGATTTAATTACTTTAACATATTTCACACGAATTCTGTTGGCAACCAAATATTAGTCTTTATTATGCTACCTAATTTGTTGTTTTATGGTTGTTTCTATTTTGTCATGGTTGCTTTGTAATTTCACTTTAAATCATTTCTTTTTTGTTCACTTTTACCATGACTTCTATAGGTATCGAAACATTAGACAGGTAGTACTAGGCTAAATAGTTTTGATGATTTTGTCGTTGTTTTTATTTTCTCCTGTTCATAGTTTCTCAAATTTACATTTCTCTAGAGTACACGCATCAGATGTTTGTTGCAAGTATCAAAAAGGACTTTCGATAGTAAAAACATGAAGTAGATGAATGGATTTTATTTTCATTTTAGGTCTTTATTATTCTCCAGTATGAGTTTTTTTTAAATTGTTCTAAAATTTACAGGTAGACTCAAAGAGATTATAACCATGAGGACAAACTCTCACTTTTGCCTTTTTTCTTTTGCCTTTTTTCTTTTGCCTTTTTTCTTTTGCCTTTAAGCAATGCATTCTATTGTCGACAGCCGTCACGGTCTGATTCATAATAATCTTTTCCATTTAATCCTGTTATAAAAATGTACGCTTTTGGCGTAATCTGTTGTTTACCCCTAGTCCTAATTTAAACCGTTTTCTGTTTACAAAATTGACTTGGTAGGACAGGCAAGGTTATCGCCAGTTGCTTGACACTTTCTTAGGACCCTACTGTACATTTTTGAAAAGTGTATTACTGTTAAAATTTACGCGATTGAGCTATGTCGTTGATTTCGGGGCTCTTTCCATTTGGTACGTAGAAAGTAACGCAAAAAACGGTCTACAAATGCCGCATAACGCAACGCACATTATTATTTTATTATTAATAATAATGCTCGACCAACCCAAACTCAAACCCGCACCGTAACCCAAATAATGTGAGTTGCGGTATGCGGTATTTGTTGACCTTTTTTGCGCTAGTTTCTATGTACCAAATCGATGCAGCGCCTTGGTTTCCACTTCTAGGCGTTAAGATTTCTGTGAGGAATTGCCTTATAAATTAAATTAATACCACTTAGTTTGTTGTAAATCTCAAGGTGCGGAACTCACTAAACTTAACTAGGCCTATATGGCGGTGTTAATTGTTAACTTCTTAATGTAAATGATATAGGTATTTTGCATTGTACACTGTACAGAGCCTATTTCAGAAAAAGCAACTTTTGGTAAATCAAACCCATAAATGAATTGGCTTTAGTGTACAAATTTTAGAAAAAATTGTAGAATTCCAAATTTGATGAGTGTGCCGCAAATTAAAATTATTTTTTGAGGTCGTCGCAAAAAAGTTTGCGAACCACTGCCTTACATTACTATTGGATTACAAATGTATCTATTTCAAAAAATACTGTTTAAGATCTCAAATTTAGCGGTGGGGTGCAGTGGTGCTATGCAGCTTGCGAAAAATTTTTGAATTTCAAATTTTGTCTGCCCCTTGGTGATAATTAAGCTTAAAAATTAGTAATTTGCCAGCTTTTCTTACATAAAATAAGTTGGAATAATAATTTTAATTTAAATAAACAAATTTGTTGTACTTGGTAAATGGTAACAGCCATTGCTCATTTAGGAAATGTTCTTTACGCAAATATATCCTTATCCTATAGAATATATACTTTCCATACAGTAATTTTTCTTTAGTATGCCAGTGTTCAGCGTGCAAATTAAATTTGTGCCGTACTGCTGCTCTAAATAGTCTTCTATATACTTGTTCCAGTGTTACAAATTAAAACACATTGAAATTGATACCATAAACTGAAAATTAATACCAAATTCTTTGAAAACATCGTTCAAACGAAAATTTTTTGCACCTCGGTTTGCTGTGTGTAATATTTAACTAGCAAATATTATTGGTGGTGTGCTGTTTGTGAGAGTGAAGCAAGCAATTAGCATTTGTAAGGTAGTTACATTTGGAATCAGTAGTTACCAGATGTCACTGAATTCAGTAAATAATTTTGCAAATTATATTATATTTGATTGCTTAGTATTGGAGTATGTTATTATAATGTTAAACTTCTCCACTTGTTTTTTTTTTATAGAACTTGCTCATAGTTACTAGTTGAACTATAATAAGAACACATATTTGTCTGTAACTGTGATTCAGCCATTGGGATTATGTTGGACATTGCTTGAAGACATATCAACAGTACACTGGGAAAATATAAAAAATAGTCGGTCTATTCCTCAAAGATACGACAAAGGTAAGATTATTGTGACAATGAGATCATAGTGTAGTGCAAACCATTATAGAATAGAGTATTTATTTTACTTATAAACAAAACTTTAAACTGCTTACTGTCGATGGGCAAAGTTTATCTAGTTATGGCTACCCAAATTTTTCAGGCTGTGACCTCTTATTATATTAAACTTTTTGACCCCCTAGGTTTAACAGTTTAAAAAATGACATTTCTCGATGTTTCCTTTGGCATGCTTTTATTGTAGCAAACTGGTTCATTTAATGGTGTAATCGGAATAATGTAACCCTAACCCAGGGGTTCTTAAACTGGGGTCCGTGAACTGGTTTTAGGGGGTCCGTGAAGGCCTAATTCAAATATTAGTGTATATTTAAGAAGTTTGTGACATCAATTTATGACGTCATTTTCGAATTTGTTTTCCTACCGTGGTCCATGCAAGGCCCAAAAAAAATGTTAGGGGTCTGTGGTAAAAAAAGTTAAAGAACCCCTGCCCTAACCAAACCATTGCAGGATGCTCGCTGATTGTTGGTCACTTCTATTTCTTTAAAATAAACCCTGCATGCATTACAATAATTCAACAGTGCTTCGCGGGCCACAAACAAAGATGTCGGGCCTGGGTTTTGGACCACCCTGCTTTAAGTAATCAATTTTTGTTAAAAGTGTCATTATTTTCCTACTTCTTGGTACACCTTATATGCAAAGAAAGGCAAGCAAAACAAAATAATGTTTATTTAAAATTTATTTGGTTAAACATGGTAAGAATCAATCAATTTTCAATTTAAAGAATAAATAAAGTTCTTTATTGACACCAGATTCCAGAGGCCACTTCAGTATTGTATTCGTTTGTGTAGTACCTGGTCAGCATCTGTATGAACACAATTTATCGACCAATATATTACAAATGTTTTTTATAATTTTATTTATCTCTTTGCACTGATTTATTATATTTAAATTTCAAAGTGTGTATTACAAAGTAAACGTTTTGTTTTATATGAAAATATTTATAAATTTTTACTGAAGTATTTTTTACCTCTTCTCATCTTTTCTCCCTAATAGCTGATAACAAAAATTTGGAGCTTAACTGCTGGAGGTTGTAGTTGAATGAATATCAAAGCCCATGTATAGAAGTAGGTGACATCTTGTAAACAGCTTAAATATATATATATCTTTATTCAGTTTAAACTTGATTGGATAACTGGTTGTAAAAGAATAAAGGTTATTATTATATTTAATTCCAACAGATTACAAAGCTGCATAATCTGATGCTTTCCTTTTTTAAATGAACAATATGACACACTAATTTTGTGTTCACCAAACCATATGCACTAAACTGGTACCAAAATTTGTAATGTTAATATTTCTTAACACCAAAACTAAAGAATAATTGAATATATTACAAAATCCCTACTCTAATTTTCTTTAAGTGTTTTACTGTAATGCTAAAATAAACAAAACTGGGGCAATAAAAATAACTTTAAACAATATTGCAATATTTTGTTTATTGTACTATATAAGCGAACACAAAAAATTGTACCAAAAGGCTTTCTAGTAATAATAAAAAAATGTAAATTCCTCTTCGGCACCCCGGTTTGGAACCACTTGTCTACTCTACAGCAACGCGTTGTACGCTTCCGCAGTCATTAACTGGACGACGTTGGCGTCTGTTACCATATTATATTGTACTTATGGTCAGCTGACATTGTATGCCCTACAAGCTTTTTCAAGTGTGTTTATACGAAACTCGGCAATGAAAGTTTGACATTTGATTCAAACATAACTTTTAACCTGTCAGAAATGTCGCACCTAAATATATATAAGCCGGTTGCTCCAAAATTTTAGCTCACCAACATGCAAGTAAAGCCCAGTTGTTTACGTTTTACTATTATGCATTAGAGCGGAACACTGTCGAAAGTACAACAATGGGCTACGTCACAGTTTGTCCTCATGGTTATAATCTCTTTGGGTAGACTAGGCTAAATTAAATCCGTATTGCTGGTATCAAAAACGACTTTAGATAGTAAAAGCGTAAAGTAAATTAATGGATTTTATTTTCATTTTTTGTCTAAACTCCAGTTGAGGTTTCTTCTCTTGTCACATTTTTTTAAACATTAACATGGGGGCCAAAAGTTGTTGAGAGTCGATGGAAGGGTCATTAAAAGGTTGAACCACTCCGTTATTTCATAATCAATAGTACAAGGTTAGGGCGCAACGTCTTCATAATTTCGCCAGAAATGTGAATAAGTGGAAGTAGTTTTTTTGTTACAGGTTTTTTTTTTTAATTTTTGTTGTAGTGGAAATGTTTTGTTGACCTTTATCAAGGGTAAAATTTGTTGATGTTAAGATACATATGTATATCAGTGTTCAAGATTTTGCACTTGCTAAACTAGTGAGTCAAAATAAATATTACTATACATATAAAAGTCAATATTGCGTAAAATTTTCATGATCACATTTCCTGCTTCTGCAACTACAAAAACGTGCCTCATACACAGTATAAGGTCCCACAAATTCAATAGTCCAGTAAAGAAATTAGGCCGATTAAACAACAAACATAAATAATTTTTTCTGGGTGCTGCACAATGATTTAAGGCTTATAATTTTGTTTGATCATAGCAGGTCACACCTTGTCAATCAAGACTGGAAAGGATGGATGAAGGCCTGAGGCATGGGTGAAACAATTACTGCGTTTGCTTTAAATACAGCCATGCAGTGTGTAGTGTTTTTATTTTCAGGCATCTTATTAATTTCTGATATCACTGTGTTATGGGACGACTGACTGACCTGAAAAATCCCAGGATTAGAGTTCTGGATTTTCATTAAAGCTTGTTTTCTGGCCAGTTGAAAATAGGTTTTATTTTAAAGAACATTGGAAAAATTCGAGAGATCGGCCTGTTCCGCAAAACACGTTATAAAAACAAACAATGAAACCTTGATACAACAATAAGCCAAATTAACAACTTAATTTAGCCATTTTTTTAGCTGTGTACCGGTACTTGTGTTTAGAGACTTGATGTGATAGCTGAAAATGAAAAGTGTTATATTTTTGTTGTTTTCAATGTGATGTGCGTTTTAACAAATTGCTCAAAAACGCCGTTGGACAAAGTAGCAATTTTGGTAAAACTGAAAATTAGATTAAAATTAGAATTGGAGCACTCAGGCAAATCCCAAATTAGATTAGAATTAGAAAGAGCCGCATTTTGTTCTAAATCGACGAATTAGAAAACTAGAATTATCTAGTTGTCCAAGTCTGGCTATGCCCCTCCCAAGTATATTTTCCCTAAATAGAATAGCATGTCTCCCGACCGGTACGTGTGTCATTAACTGTAAAAATTCCATATTTCACAAATCACAATCATGAATCCACCTGCAAACATAAATAAACCTTGTAAAAAAACACATCTACACTCTACAGCTTACAGCATGGGTCGGCAACCTACGGCCCGCGGACCGCATCCGGCCCACGGCCTCTTTGACAAAATAGACACGAATCCTTTTCAAATACCTTTTCAGTATTTTAACTACATAAGATTTTCGCGATTCGCGCGAATGATCTTTGCACGTCCGGTTTGTTTACGTTTTGATACTGTCTTTTGAACTAGATCCGCTTATTTGCCGTTGCGGCGTGTAAGGCTGCCAAGTTCGTCGCGGACAAACAGTAAACGTATTCAAAAATAGTGGACATAATTTTTTTAACATATTTTTATTTTCGGCCTTGTATAGGCTACACACAAAAAATAATTAGTCTAGTGGGAAATGTTAAAAAAACAGAGTAAAAGCGGGATTTTAGTATTAGTTGTTTTATGACTTACATTGTGCCGAGAGATGTTCAAAGACTCTTATCCAAATTGGATTTTATCTAATTCTGCAGTTTATATTGGGTAATTGGAAAAGCTAATAATTTTGTTTGACCATGGCTGGTTGCACCTAATTGTACATCAAGGGTGAAGGAAAAGCAGGACTGCGGAGTCGGACTCGGTTTGTTTTGCTGGAGTCGGACTCGGGACTCTAGTAAGACCACGTAAAACTACCCGAAGTCCGACATGCGCACGAGCAGTACCAAATTTCAAGGCTGATGGCCACCAACTGGAAAATTGTAAAAGTGGAATAGCATATGGTAAAATATTTTTCAACCATGTATTGTGAGTTATTGAGTTATACGACACCCATATAAGTGTATTTCTGAATATTCACGTTACTTTAGTTACGTAAGGCTGTAGAGCAGTGGTCGGCAAACTTTTTACGTCGCGGCCCAAAGTACTCTTTTAAAGCTATAGAATGCCCACTACGAAAACAGTGGCAAATATTTATTTTAAGGTGGAGTCATTAGAATGACGTAACAAAGTTAGAAAAACTTGTTTTTTTTTCGAACATACTCTTGTGCAAATATGAAGTTAAAAAACAGTTGAATTGCGGGTGGATAAAAAAAATTGGTTGGTTAGTTTTAAATTGTCAAAACTTCAATGAAAAGGATGCATAACACATACGGCACATAAAATGTTTCTAATATTGCTCAAAATAACGGTATTTATAGAATAATTTAACACAAACTGGATTATACACAGTACGCAATAAATTATAGAATATCGCGTTTGGATGGAATAGATTTCAGTATAACGCTATAAAAGTACACAAAAATCCATACATTGGATGTCAAGTAACGTCGTAGTTTAAGTAATTTAAGAAATGTGTATGTTGTTCTCGACCAACCAGTGTGGTATTATGTAACTAAAGCAAGTTTATCGCGCGAAATGCAAAAAAATGCGTCTATTTGGTTTTAGCACCTTAAACATCTACTGAATAAGAGATTAACACTATGAATTAGGGGTGTTCAAATGATTTATACCACAGTCAAACCTGACAACATGATGATCCACCAAATACGAATAGTAAACATATTGGACACGCTTTAATTTTTATGGTGCTTCATTTATGTAAATGTACCCTACAACGTATGGGCCGGGGTCGACAAACTTTTTCTAGTCGAGGGCCAACACCAAACTCAGAAAGGTCTTTATGGGCCGCACAAAATGTTAACTGAGAAAACTAAAATGTTAGAACAACTTCAGGCGGACCCAGGATATTTTTTTTCACTTTAACTAGATTTGTGGAGGCCGTTTAAAGTGTTGGCGCAAAGCGCGAAAAAGGGCGTTTGTTGGGTTTAAAAGTCGAGCCCAAACGTCGTCATCCATACTAGTAATAAAAAGTGTAATAAAACTGCTTTGAAGAAACGCGATAACTTAAAATAGTGCCAGCTGTAGGTATTGGTAGCATAGTTTCATAGAACTGCTTTTTTGAAGCTAGCCTAGAACCCTATTGATTTTTTATCGCCTTGTATCGATAACGTTATGCTTCGCTAATTGATCATTTTTTTAGTTTCTTGGCAATATCCTTATCTCTCAGTTACTTCATTAATACGTCATTTACTGTTTGAATAAATCGGGTTTGCGGCAGTCACGGCATAGATTAAGGCAGTGGCCTCGAACCTGTGGGTCCCTACCCCAAGTGAGGTCGCCTAAAATTTTTGTGGGGTCGCCATAACTCACCATATTCGTAATGTTTTAGTACGATTTATGTATTTAGTTTTCTTTACAATGAGGTCCCACTAATAAACGTGACTGAGTGCATCTTCTACATAAAAATTGCTGTGTTTAGCTCTTTAGAGCTGCTATATCAGTTAACGCACATTTGAAAAATTAAAAAAAAAATTTGTGGTTTTTGATTTAGCGCAGCAAATGTCGCACTTTTTCTAAAACTACACCAAGTTACATGTACAAGTGTGTCAAACGTAGACAGTAGACCAGTGGTTCTCAATCTGAGGGTCGCGACCCCCAATGGGGTCGCAAGGGGTTGTCTAGGGGGGTCGCCATGTGGAATTCCATAAAGAAAATAATTAAGAATTAGGCAATATGAACTAAAATTTAGCACTATAGAACGGTCATGTTCAAATGGCGGATCGCGATCCGGTTCCGGATCTTTTCAGCGTTTTGTGCGGATCTGCTAATGTAGTCTCAGTGTTTTCATGTGAATACCAATTGTCATTGTTAATGAATTTTGTAAAAATGCATAGAACAAGGCTCCCTAATGCGAATCTTTGTAAGCGTTTGAGGATATCAGGCAGCGACAGAAAGCCCCAACTTGATGCTATTGTAAGACCTAAAGTTTAAAACAGGGGTTGGCAACCTACGACCCGCGGGCCGGATGCGCCCCGCCCAAAGAGATTATAACCATGAGGACAAACTGTGACGTAGCCCATTGTTCTACTTTCGACAGCGTTCCGCTCTAGTGCATAATAGTAACACGTAAACAACTTGGCTTGACTTGCATGTTGGTGAGCTAAAATTTTGGAGCAACCGGCTTATATGTATTAAGGTTCGACATTTTTGACAGGTTAAAAGTTATGTTTGAATTAGGTGCCAAACTTTCATTGCCGAATTTCGTGTGAACACACTTAACAAAGCCTGTAGTGCATACAATATCAGCTGACCATAAGTACTATATAATATGGTAACACACTCGTTGGCGCGCCAACGTCGTCCAGTTAATGACTGCGGAAGCGTACAACGCGTTGCTGTAGAGTAGACCACTGGTTCCAAACCGGGGTGCCGGAGAGGAATTTACATTTTTTTATTATTACTAGTAAGCCTTTTAGTACAACTTTTTGTGTTCGCTTATATATAGTAGAGTACGGTACAATAAACAAAATATTACAATATTGTTTAAAGTTATTTTTATTGCCCCAGTTTCGTTTAATTTAGCATTACAGTAAAACATTTAAAGAAAATTAAAGTAGGGATCTTGTAATATAATTTAGTATTCTTTAGTTTTGGTGGAATATTAACATTACACATTTAGGTACCAGTTTAGTGGATAGGGTTCGATGAACACATCAGTGTGTAATTGTTCATTTAAAAAAGGAAAGAACCAGATTATGCAGCTTTGTAATCTGTTAAAATTAAATGTAATAATAACATTTATTCTTTTACAACCAGTTATCCAATCAAATTTAAACTGAATAAAGATATATATATTTAAGCTGTTTACAAGATGTCACCTACTTCTATACATGGGCTTTGCTATTCATTCAGCTACAACCTCCAGCAGTTAGCTCCAAACCTTTGCTATCAGCTATTAGGGAGAAAAAGATAAAAAAAAATACTTTTCGCAAACTTACATTGAAAATGACAAAAAATATCTATTTCAAACAGGGCTGCGGAGTCGGTTAAAAATAACCCGAGTCTGACTCCGGTTAAATGTGGCATTTCGTCAGGTCCTGAGTCCACCCCTGACTAAACAGCCTGTATTCTGCCAATTTACGTAACCAAAATAACATTGATATTCAGCTATCCACTTATAGGGGTGTCGTATAATTCATTCATTCATAATACATGGTTGGAAAATATTCCACCACATGCTATTGCACCTTTACAATTTTCAGTTGGCGGTCATATTAGTTTACTGCGCATGTCAGACTCGGGACTCTGGTAGTTTTACATGGTCTTACTCGAGTCCCGAGTCTGACTCCAGCAAAACAAACCAAGTGTTGTCAAATATGCAATTTTGCGTGTTTGGAGCACACCAATCTGCCAGTCTGATTATTATCGCTCGATTTTATTTGTGCACAATTTGGTGATAGCAGAAAAAGCCTGAACAATTGCCAGTCGGAATTTGTGTAAAGCAGTTTCATATGTTATCCACAAGAGAATAGAGTTTCACATTAATTAATAGTCTTCTTACAGCACAACAAATGGTAAAAGGGTGGAAAATTTGAAGGAATTTATTGTGTTTTACTCTTTAAATAATCTGCTCATTCTGTGACCAGAGCTTTTTAAGTGGAGGTTCCCAATCAGTTTTCCAACCTGTATAATAGACAAATAGTGTAACATACTAAATTGAAAAAAATATTTTAAATAAATAAATACTTAAAATCTGCCAGCAAGTCACAAACAAAACATTGGTAAAATTACTCGGAAGTTTTGTATACCTAGACCAGGGCTCCCCAACTGGGGGTTGCTCATGGAGTTAAATTTTATACAAAGTGCTACATTCATAAAATTGTTATTTTTTCTGTTTGGTATGTTAATAGCAAATTATGTAATGCACATTACTTAATTTCAATAAATGCATGCCAAAGTAGACAGACATTGAGAAATGTTATGCTTTAAACCGTTAAACCTAGTGGTTAAAAATTTTAATATAATAAAAGCGGTCACAGCCTGAAAACTTTGGGTAGCCCTAAACTAGATAAACTTTACCCATGGACAGATAGCAGTTTAAAGTTTTGAAGTAAAATAAATACTCTAAACTGGTTTGCATTACACTATGATCTCATTGTCGCAATAATCTTACCAGAGGTTTATTGTATCTTTGAGGAATGACTGACTATTTTTTTGTACTGTTGATATGTCTTTAAGCAATGTCCAACATAATCCCAGAATGGCTGAATCACAGTTATGGACGAATATGTGTTGTTATTATAGTTTAACTAGTAAATATGAGCAAGTTCTAAAAAAATAAACCAAGTGGATAAGTTTAACATTATAATAACATACTCCAATGCTGAGCAATCAAATATAATAGCACTTTTTTATATGGAAGTGCACAAGCAAAAAAAATCAAATTAAAGTTTTTTTACTAAAATTTGACCTCCAGCCGTCTCCTGAAGCCCACATTATCACTATTTTTTATCACTAGCACAAACACTAGCAATATGCTTGTTTACCAATAATTAACCATTTGACAACGATTTTAGAAACACAGTTCAAATCATACATAATTAATCAGGCTGATTGTAACTGACATTCGGAAACCTAATATTTTGAATGATGAAGGTTCAAACGGTTATTTGCAGAAGCAGAAGCAAAATACAAAAAATAATAAATTGTCATCAACCTTAAACAAAATAATGGCTTGCCTTTAGTCAAGGAATAATAAATAAGAGTTGCATACTTAAAAAAACGGTATCAATAACATCAATACAAAAAGTGCATTTCTGTATTGGTAAAAAATAATACTGGGTGATCTCTAGTGGTAATGTTGTGTTTTTGCTGCCTATTTTAAATGCCTAATTAATACACAACGTTTGAAGTCATGCAAAACTAAAGTACAACAAGGTTTTTAAACAAACTGAATTTGCAAAAAGTTGATAGTGTGCCATAGAACGCTATCTGGGCAAAACCTTTTTTTTTTGTGTGTTTTATGGTTACTCCACAACACTCAAAACATATATAATTAACAACAATCTAGGATATTTAATATTCTTTAAATTTAGAAAAACCCTGGAGATTGTACTTTAAATATTCCTAGTAATTAATTATTTACCCTTTAGCAGCATGGATGCAAAAAGGACCAAATATTGAGGGGTTCACAAACTTTTTTGTGGCGTGTAGTTGCTTTTGTATTTCTCTTTAAATCGTTTGTTTCCTGTTCATCGTTTGTTTCCTGTTCCACTCTGACTTCCATAGGCTACCAAATATTAAACAGGTAGTTCTGGGCTAAATCATTTTTGTTAATTTTTTTTTCATTTTCTCCTGTTTATAATTTCACTTAAATTTACATTTCTATTTTGAGTACACACATCAGATGTTTGTTGCAAGTATTAAAAAGAACTTTAGATAGCAAAAACGTCAAGTAAATTGATGGATTTCATTTTCATTTTAGGTCTTTATTATTTTCTAATATGAGTTCTAATTATCCCAAAATTTATTTAGGTAGCGCTAGGCTAAATTAAATCCGTATTCATTTCAGGTCTTCATTATTCTCCAGTGTGAATTTTTTTAGCACCATCCCAAATTTTATTTAGGTAGCACTAGGCTAAATTAAATCCGTATTCATTTTATGTCTTCATAATTCTTCAGTGTGACCTTTTTAACATAATCCCAAACTTTATTTAGGCAGCACTAGGCTAAATTAAATCCGTATTCATTTTATGTCTTCATTATTTTCTAGTATGAGTTCAAATTATCCCAAAATTTATTTAGGTAGCACTAGGCTAAAATATATCCGTATTCATTTTAGGTCTTCATAATTCTCCAGTGTGTGTTTCTTAACATCATCCCAAACTTTATTTAGGTAGCACTAGGCTAAAATAAAACCTTGTTCATTTTAGGTCTTCATAATTCTTCAGTGTGTGTTTCTTAACATCATCCCAAACTTTATTTAGGTAGCACTAGGCTAAAATAAAACCTTGTTCATTTTAGGTCTTCATAATTCTTCAGTGTGTGTTTCTTAACATCATCCCAAACTTTATTTAGGTAGCACTAGGCTAAATTAAATCCGTATTCATTTTAGGTCTTCATTATTCTCTAGTATGAGTTCTAATTTTCCCAAAATTTATTTAGGTAGCACTAGGCTAAATTAAATCTGTATTCATTTTAGTTCTTCATAATTCTTCAGTGTGAGATTTTTAACATCATCCCAAAATTTACTTAAGTAGCCCTAGGCTAAAATAAAACCTTGTTCATTTTAGGTCTTCATAATTCTTCAGTGTGAGTTTTTTAACATCATCCCAAAGTTAGCTTAAGTAGCACTAAGCTTAATTAAATCCGTATTCATTTTAGGTCTTCATAATTCTTCAGTGTGTGTTTCTTAACATCATCCCAAACTTTATTTAGGTAGCACTAGGCTAAATTAAATCCGTATTCATTTTATGTCTTCATTATTCCCTAGTATGAGTTCTAATTGTCCCAAAATTTATTTACGAAGCACTAGGCTAAATTAAATCTGTATTCATTTTAGTTCTTCATAATTCTTCAGTGTGAGATTTTTAACATCATCCCAAAATTTACTTAAGTAGCACTAGGCTAAAATAAATCCGTATTCAGTTTAGGTCTTCACAATTCGTCAGTGTGAGTTTTTTGACATCATCTAAAAACTCATTTAGTTAGCACTAGGCTAAATTAAATCCGTATTCATTTTAGGTCTTCATTATTCTCCAGTGTGAGTTTGTTTTTACATTTTTTCTGAAATTTACTTAGGTAGCACTAGTCTAAATTAAATCCACATTGATTTGTTTTTATTTAATTACTTTAACATATTCCACATGAATTCTGTTGACAGCCAAATTTTAGGCTATAAAATTTTTTGTTTTATGGTTGTTCCTGTTTTGTCCTGATTGTTTTGTAATTTCTCTTTAAACCATTTCTTTCTGTTCACCTTCATAGGCAACCAAATATTAGACAGGTAGTACTAGGCTAAATAATTTTGTTAATTTTGTCGTTGTTTTCATTTTCTCCTGTTCATAGTTTCTCTTAGATTTACATTTCTGTTTTAAGAGTACACACATTAGATGTTTGTTGCAAGTATCAAAAAGCACTTTAGATAGTAAAAACGCCAAGTAAATTGATGGATTTTATTTTCATTTTAGGTCTTCATTATTCTCTAGTATGAGTTCTAATTGACCCAAAATTTGTTGAGGCAGCACTAGGCTAAATCAAATCCGTATTCAATTTAGGTCTTCATAATTCTTCAGTGTGAGTTTTTTTAACATCATCCCAAAATTTATTTAGATAGTGCTAGGCTAAATTAAATCAGTATTCATTTTAGGTCTTCACAATTCGTCAGTGTGAGTTTTTTGACATCATCCCAAAATATATTTAGGTAGTACTAGGCTGAAATAAGTTCGTATTCATTTTAGGTCTTCACAATTCTTCAGTGTGATTAATTAGCACTTAGGCTAAATGAAATCCGTATTCATTTTAGGTCTTCATAATTCTTCAGTGTGAGTTTTTTAACATCATCCCAAAATTTATTTAGGTAATACTAGACTAAATTAAATCCGTATTCATTTTAGGTCTTCATAATTCTTCAGTGTGAGATTTTTAACATCATCCCAAAATATATTTTGGTAGTACTAGGCTAAAATAAGTTCGTATTCATTTTAGGTCTTCATAATTCTTCAGTGTGATTAAGTAGCACTTAGGCTAAATGAAATCCGTATTCATTTTAGGTCTTCATAATTCTTCAGTGTGAGTTTTTTAACATCATCCCAAACTTTGTTTAGGTAGCACGTACTAGGCTAAATTAAATCCGTATTCATTTCAGGTCTTCATTATTCTCCAGTGTGAATTTTTTTAGCACCATCCCAGATTTTATTTAGGTAGCACTAGGCTAAATTAAATCCGTATTCATTTTAGGTCTTCATAATTCTTCAGTGTGACCTTTTTAACATAATCCCAAACTTTATTTAGGCAGCACTAGGCTAAATTAAATCCGTATTCATTTTATGTCTTCATTATTTTCTAGTATGAGTTCAAATTATCCCAAAATTTATTTAGGTAGCTCTAGGCTAAAATATATCCGTATTCATTTTAGGTCTTCATAATTCTCCAGTGTGTGTTTCTTAACATCATCCCAAACTTTATTTAGGTAGCACTAGGCTAAAATAAAACCTTGTTCATTTTAGGTCTTCATAATTCTTCAGTGTGTGTTTCTTAACATCATCCCAAACTTTATTTAGGTAGCACTAGGCTAAATTAAATCCGTATTCATTTTAGGTCTTCATTATTCTCTAGTATGAGTTCTAATTTTCCCAAAATTTATTTAGGTAACACTAGGCTAAATTAAATCTGTATTCATTTTAGTTCTTCATAATTCTTCAGTGTGAGATTTTTAACATCATCCCAAAATATATTTAGGTAGTACTAGGCTGAAATAAGTTCGTATTCATTTTAGGTCTTCACAATTCTTCAGTGTGATTAATTAGCACTTAGGCTAAATGAAATCCGTATTCATTTTAGGTCTTCATAATTCTTCAGTGTGAGTTTTTTAACATCATCCCAAAATTTATTTAGGTAATACTAGACTAAATTAAATCCGTATTCATTTTAGGTCTTCATAATTCTTCAGTGTGAGATTTTTAACATCATCCCAAAATATATTTAGGTAGTACTAGGCTAAAATAAGTTCGTATTCATTTTAGGTCTTCATAATTCTTCAGCGTGATTAAGTAGCACTTAGGCTAAATGAAATCCGTATTCATTTTAGGTCTTCATAATTCTTCAGTGTGAGTTTTTTAACATCATCCCAAACTTTATTTAGGTAGCACGAACTAGGCTAAATTAAATCCGTATTCATTTCAGGTCTTCATTATTCTCCAGTGTGAATTTTTTTAGCACCATCCCAAATTTTATTTAGGTAGCACTAGGCTAAATTAATTCCGTATTCATTTTAGGTCTTCATAATTCTTCAGTGTGACCTTTTTAACATAATCCCAAACTTTATTTAGGCAGCACTAGGCTAAATTAAATCCGTATTCATTTTATGTCTTCATTATTTTCTAGTATGAGTTCAAATTATCCCAAAATTTATTTAGGTAGCACTAGGCTAAAATATATCCGTATTCATTTTAGGTCTTCATAATTCTCCAGTGTGTGTTTCTTAACATCATGCCAAACTTTATTTAGGTAGCACTAGGCTAAAATAAAACCTTGTTCATTTTAGGTCTTCATAATTCTTCAGTGTGTGTTTCTTAACATCATCCCAAACTTTATTTAGGTAGCACTAGGCTAAAATAAAACCTTGTTCATTTTAGGTCTTCATAATTCTTCAGTGTGTGTTTCTTAACATCATCCCAAACTTTATTTAGGTAGCACTAGGCTAAATTAAATCCGTATTCATTTTAGGTCTTCATTATTCTCTAGTATGAGTTCTAATTTTCCCAAAATTTATTTAGGTAGCACTAGGCTAAATTAAATCTGTATTCATTTTAGTTCTTCATAATTCTTCAGTGTGAGATTTTTAACATCATCCCAAAATTTACTTAAGTAGCCCTAGGCTGAAATAAAACCTTGTTCATTTTAGGTCTTCATAATTCTTCAGTGTGAGTTTTTTAACATCATCCCAAAGTTAGCTTAAGTAGCACTAAGCTTAATTAAATCCGTATTCATTTTAGGTCTTCATAATTCTTCAGTGTGTGTTTCTTAACATCATCCCAAACTTTATTTAGGTAGCACTAGGCTAAATTAAATCCGTATTCATTTTATGTCTTCATTATTCTCTAGTATGAGTTCTAATTGTCCCAAAATTTATTTACGAAGCACTAGGCTAAATTAAATCTGTATTCATTTTAGTTCTTCATAATTCTTCAGTGTGAGATTTTTAACATCATCCCAAAATTTACTTAAGTAGCACTAGGCTAAAATAAATCCGTATTCAGTTTAGGTCTTCACAATTCGTCAGTGTGAGTTTTTTGACATCATCTAAAAACTCATTTAGTTAGCACTAGGCTAAATTAAATCCGTATTCATTTTAGGTCTTCATTATTCTCCAGTGTGAGTTTGTTTTTACATTTTTTCTGACATTTACTTAGGTAGCACTAGTCTAAATTAAATCCACATTGATTTGTTTTTATTTAATTACTTTAACATATTCCACATGAATTCTGTTGACAGCCAAATTTTAGGCTATAAAATTTTTTGTTTGATGGTTGTTCCTGTTTTGTCCTGATTGTTTTGTAATTTCTCTTTAAACCATTTCTTTCTGTTCACCTTCATAGGCAACCAAATATTAGACAGGTAGTGCTAGGCTAAATAATTTTGTTAATTTTGTCGTTGTTTTCATTTTCTCCTGTTCATAGTTTCTCTTAGATTTACATTTCTGTTTTAAGAGTACACACATTAGATGTTTGTTGCAAGTATCAAAAAGCACTTTAGATAGTAAAAACGCCAAGTAAATTGATGGATTTTATTTTCATTTTAGGTCTTCATTATTCTCTAGTATGAGTTCTAATTGTCCCAAAATTTGTTGAGGCAGCACTAGGCTAAATCAAATCCGTATTCAATTTAGGTCTTCATAATTCTTCAGTGTGAGTTTTTTTAACATCATCCCAAAATTTATTTAGATAGTGCTAGGCTAAATTAAATCAGTATTCATTTTAGGTCTTCACAATTCGTCAGTGTGAGTTTTTTGACATCATCCCAAAATATATTTAGGTAGTACTAGGCTGAAATAAGTTCGTATTCATTTTAGGTCTTCACAATTCTTCAGTGTGATTAATTAGCACTTAGGCTAAATGAAATCCGTATTCATTTTAGGTTTTCATAATTCTTCAGTGTGAGTTTTTTAACATCATCCCAAACTTTGTTTAGGTAGCACGTACTAGGCTAAATTAAATCCGTATTCATTTCAGGTCTTCATTATTGAGTTTTTTAACATCATCCCAAAATTTATTTAGGTAATACTAGACTAAATTAAATCCGTATTCATTTTAGGTCTTCATAATTCTTCATTGTGAGATTTTTAACATCATCCCAAAATATATTTAGGTAGAACTAGGCTAAAATAAGTTCGTATTCATTTTCGGTCTTCATAATTCTTCAGTGTGATTAAGTAGCACTTAGGCTAAATGAAATCCGTATTCATTTTAGGTCTTCATAATTCTTCAGTGTGAGTTTTTTAACATCATCCCAAACTTTATTTAGGTAGCACGTACTAGGCTAAATTAAATCCGTATTCATTTCAGGTCTTCATTATTCTCCAGTGTGAATTTTTTTAGCACCATCCCAAATTTTATTTAGGTAGCACTAGGCTAAATTAAATCCGTATTCATTTTAGGTCTTCATAATTCTTCAGTGTGACCTTTTTAACATAATCCCAAACTTTATTTAGGCAGCACTAGGCTAAATTAAATCCGTATTCATTTTATGTCTTCATTATTTTCTAGTATGAGTTCAAATTATCCCAAAATTTATTTAGGTAGCACTAGGCTAAAATATATCCGTATTCATTTTAGGTCTTCATAATTCTCCAGTGTGTGTTTCTTAACATCATCCCAAACTTTATTTAGGTAGCACTAGGCTAAAATAAAACCTTGTTCATTTTAGGTCTTCATAATTCTTCAGTGTGTGTTTCTTAACATCATCCCAAACTTTATTTAGGTAGCACTAGGCTAAAATAAAACCTTATTCATTTTAGGTCTTCATAATTCTTCAGTGTGTGTTTCTTAACATCATCCCAAACTTTATTTAGGTAGCACTAGGCTAAATTAAATCCGTATTCATTTTAGGTCTTCATTATTCTCTAGTATGAGTTCTAATTTTCCCAAAATTTATTTAGGTAGCACTAGGCTAAATTAAATCTGTATTCATTTTAGTTCTTCATAATTCTTCAGTGTGAGATTTTTAACATCATCCCAAAATTTACTTAAGTAGCGCTAGGCTAAAATAAAACCTTGTTCATTTTAGGTCTTCATAATTCTTCAGTGTGAGTTTTTTAACATCATCCCAAAGTTAGCTTAAGTAGCACTAAGCTTAATTAAATCCGTATTCATTTTAGGTCTTCATAATTCTTCAGTGTGTGTTTCTTAACATCATCCCAAACTTTATTTAGGTAGCACTAGGCTAAATCAAATCCGTATTCAATTTAGGTCTTCATAATTCTTCAGTGTGAGTTTTTTTAACATCATCCCAAAATTTATTTAGATAGTGCTAGGCTAAATTAAATCAGTATTCATTTTAGGTCTTCACAATTCGTCAGTGTGAGTTTTTTGACATCATCCCAAAATATATTTAGGTAGTACTAGGCTGAAATAAGTTCGTATTCATTTTAGGTCTTCACAATTCTTCAGTGTGATTAATTAGCACTTAGGCTAAATGAAATCCGTATTCATTTTTGGTCTTCATAATTCTTCAGTGTGAGTTTTTTAACATCATCCCAAAATTTATTTAGGTAATACTAGACTAAATTAAATCCGTATTCATTTTAGGTCTTCATAATTCTTCAGTGTGAGATTTTTAACATCATCCCAAAATATATTTAGGTAGTACTAGGCTAAAATAAGTTCGTATTCATTTTAGGTCTTCATAATTCTTCATTGTGATTAAGTAGCACTTAGGCTAAATGAAATCCGTATTCATTTTAGGTCTTCATAATTCTTCAGTGTGAGTTTTTTAACATCATCCCAAACTTTATTTAGGTAGCACGTACTAGGCTAAATTAAATCCGTATTCATTTCAGGTCTTCATTATTCTCCAGTGTGAATTTTTTTAGCACCATCCCAAATTTTATTTAGGTAGCACTAGGCTAAATTTAATCCGTATTCATTTTATGTCTTCATTATTTTCTAGTATGAGTTCAAATTATCCCAAAATTTATTTAGGTAGCACTGGGCTAAAATATATCCGTATTCATTTTAGTTCTTCATAATTCTTTAGTGTGAGTTTTTTAACATCATCCCAAAGTTAGCTTAAGTAGCACTAAGCTTAATTAAATCCGTATTCATTTTAGGTCTTCATAATTCTTCAGTGTGTGTTTCTTAACATCATCCCAAACTTTATTTAGGTAGCACTAGGCTAAATTAAATCCGTATTCATTTTATGTCTTCATTATTCTCTAGTATGAGTTCTAATTGTCCCAAAATTTATTTACGAAGCACTAGGCTAAATTAAATCTGTATTCATTTTAGGTCTTCATTATTCTCTAGTATAAGTTCTAATTTTCCCAAAATTTATTTAGGTAGCACTAGGCTAAATTAAATCTGTATTCATTTTAGTTCTTCATAATTCTTTAGTGTGAGATTTTTAACATCATCCCAAAATTTACTTAAGTAGCCCTAGGCTAAAATAAAACCTTGTTCATTTTAGGTCTTCATAATTCTTCAGTGTGAGTTTTTTAACATCATCCCAAAGTTAGCTTAAGTAGCACTAAGCTTAATTAAATCCGTATTCATTTTAGGTCTTCATAATTCTTCAGTGTGAGTTTTTTGACATCATCTAAAAACTCATTTAGTTAGCACTAGGCTAAATTAAATCTGTATTCATTTTAGTTCTTCATAATTCTTTAGTGTGAGATTTTTAACATCATCCCAAACTTTATTTACGAAGCACTAGGCTAAATTAAATCTGTATTCATTTTAGTTCTTCATAATTCTTCAGTGTAAGATTTTTAACATCATCCCAAAATTTACTTAAGTAGCACTAGGCTAAAATAAATCCGTATTCAGTTTAGGTCTTCACAATTCGTCAGTGTGAGTTTTTTGACATCATCTAAAAACTCATTTAGTTAGCACTAGGCTAAATTAAATCCGTATTCATTTTAGGTCTTCATTATTCTCCAGTGTGAGTTTGTTTTTACATTTTTTCTGAAATTTACTTAGGTAGCACTAGTCTAAATTAAATCCACATTGATTTGTTTTTATTTAATTACTTTAACATATTCCACATGAATTCTGTTGACAGCCAAATTTTAGGCAATATTAGGCTATAAAATTTTTTGTTTTATGGTTGTTCCTGTTTTGTCCTGATTGTTTTGTAATTTCTCTTTAAACCATTTCTTTCTGTTCACCTTCATAGGCAACCAAATATTAGACAGTAGTACTAGGCTAAATAATTTTGTTAATTTTGTCGTTGTTTTCATTTTCTCCTGTTCATAGTTTCTCTTAGATTTACATTTCTGTTTTAAGAGTACACACATTAGATGTTTGTTGCAAGTATCAAAAAGCACTTCAGATAGTAAAAACGCCAAGTAAATTGATGGATTTTATTTTCATTTTAGGTCTTCATTATTCTCTAGTATGAGTTCTAATTGTCCCAAAATTTGTTGAGGCAGCACTAGGCTAAATCAAATCCGTATTCAATTTAGGTCTTCATAATTCTTCAGTGTGAGTTTTTTTAACATCATCCCAAAATTTATTTAGGTAGTGCTAGGCTGAATTAAATCAGTATTCATTTTAGGTCTTCACAAT
This sequence comes from Ascidiella aspersa, assembly GCF_963924565.1. NCBI lineage: Eukaryota > Metazoa > Chordata > Ascidiacea > Phlebobranchia > Ascidiidae > Ascidiella > Ascidiella aspersa. Next base: position 16,936,041 of record NC_139451.1, on the reverse strand, counting down.
TCGTCAGTGTGAGTTTTTTGACATCATCCCAAAATATATTTAGGTAGTACTAGGCTGAAATAAGTTCGTATTCATTTTAGGTCTTCACAATTCTTCAGTGTGATTAATTAGCACTTAGGCTAAATGAAATCCGTATTCATTTTAGGTCTTCATAATTCTTCAGTGTGAGTTTTTTGACATCATCCCAAAATTTATTTAGGTAATACTAGACTAAATTTAATCCGTATTCATTTTAGGTCTTCATAATTCTTCAGTGTGAGATTTTTAACATCATCCCAAAATATATTTAGGTAGCACTAGGCTAAAATAAGTTCGTATTCATTTTAGGTCTTCATAATTCTTCAGTGTGATTAAGTAGCACTTAGGCTAAATGAAATCCGTATTCATTTTAGGTCTTCACAATTCTTCAGTGTGAGTTTTTTAACATCATCCCAAACTTTGTTTAGGTAGCACGTACTAGGCTAAATTAAATCCGTATTCATTTCAGGTCTTCATTATTCTCCAGTGTGAATTTTTTTAGCACCATCCCAAATTTTATTTAGGTAGCACTAGGCTAAATTAAATCCGTATTCATTTTAGGTCTTCATAATTCTTCAGTGTGACCTTTTTAACATAATCCCAAACTTTATTTAGGCAGCACTAGGCTAAATTAAATCCGTATTCATTTTATGTCTTCATTATTTTCTAGTATGAGTTCAAATTATCCCAAAATTTATTTAGGTAGCTCTAGGCTAAAATATATCCGTATTCATTTTAGGTCTTCATAATTCTCCAGTGTGTGTTTCTTAACATCATCCCAAACTTTATTTAGGTAGCACTAAGCTAAAATAAAACCTTGTTCATTTTAGGTCTTCATAATTCTTCAGTGTGTGTTTCTTAACATCATCCCAAACTTTATTTAGGTAGCACTAGGCTAAATTAAATCCGTATTCATTTTAGGTCTTCATTATTCTCTAGTATGAGTTCTAATTTTCCCAAAATTTATTTAGGTAGCACTAGGCTAAATTAAATCTGTATTCATTTTAGTTCTTCATAATTCTTCAGTGTGAGATTTTTAACATCATCCCAAAATATATTTAGGTAGTACTAGGCTGAAATAAGTTCGTATTCATTTTAGGTCTTCACAATTCTTCAGTGTGAGATTTTTAACATCATCCCAAAATATATTTAGGTAGTACTAGGCTAAAATAAGTTCGTATTCATTTTCGGTCTTCATAATTCTTCAGTGTGATTAAGTAGCACTTAGGCTAAATGAAATCCGTATTCATTTTAGGTCTTCATAATTCTTCAGTGTGAGTTTTTTAACATCATCCCAAACTTTATTTAGGTAGCACGTACTAGGCTAAATTAAATCCGTATTCATTTCAGGTCTTCATTATTCTCCAGTGTGAATTTTTTTAGCACCATCCCAAATTTTATTTAGGTAGCACTAGGCTAAATTAAATCCGTATTCATTTTAGGTCTTCATAATTCTTCAGTGTGACCTTTTTAACATAATCCCAAACTTTATTTAGGCAGCACTAGGCTAAATTAAATCCGTATTCATTTTATGTCTTCATTATTTTCTAGTATGAGTTCAAATTATCCCAAAATTTATTTAGGTAGCACTAGGCTAAAATATATCCGTATTCATTTTAGGTCTTCATAATTCTCCAGTGTGTGTTTCTTAACATCATCCCAAACTTTATTTAGGTAGCACTAAGCTAAAATAAAACCTTGTTCATTTTAGGTCTTCATAATTCTTCAGTGTGTGTTTCTTAACATCATCCAAAACTTTATTTAGGTAGCACTAGGCTAAAATAAAACCTTGTTCATTTTAGGTCTTCATAATTCTTCAGTGTGTGTTTCTTAACATCATCCCAAACTTTATTTAGGTAGCACTAGGCTAAATTAAATCCGTATTCATTTTAGGTCTTCATTATTCTCTAGTATGAGTTCTAATTTTCCCAAAATTTATTTAGGTAGCACTAGGCTAAATTAAATCTGTATTCATTTTAGTTCTTCATAATTCTTCAGTGTGAGATTTTTAACATCATCCCAAAATTTACTTAAGTAGCGCTAGGCTAAAATAAAACCTTGTTCATTTTAGGTCTTCATAATTCTTCAGTGTGAGTTTTTTAACATCATCCCAAAGTTAGCTTAAGTAGCACTAAGCTTAATTAAATCCGTATTCATTTTAGGTCTTCATAATTCTTCAGTGTGTGTTTCTTAACATCATCCCAAACTTTATTTAGGTAGCACTAGGCTAAATCAAATCCGTATTCAATTTAGGTCTTCATAATTCTTCAGTGTGAGTTTTTTTAACATCATCCCAAAATTTATTTAGATAGTGCTAGGCTAAATTAAATCAGTATTCATTTTAGGTCTTCACAATTCGTCAGTGTGAGTTTTTTGACATCATCCCAAAATATATTTAGGTAGTACTAGGCTGAAATAAGTTCGTATTCATTTTAGGTCTTCACAATTCTTCAGTGTGATTAATTAGCACTTAGGCTAAATGAAATCCGTATTCATTTTTGGTCTTCATAATTCTTCAGTGTGAGTTTTTTAACATCATCCCAAAATTTATTTAGGTAATACTAGACTAAATTAAATCCGTATTCATTTTAGGTCTTCATAATTCTTCAGTGTGAGATTTTTAACATCATCCCAAAATATATTTAGGTAGTACTAGGCTAAAATAAGTTCGTATTCATTTTAGGTCTTCATAATTCTTCATTGTGATTAAGTAGCACTTAGGCTAAATGAAATCCGTATTCATTTTAGGTCTTCATAATTCTTCAGTGTGAGTTTTTTAACATCATCCCAAACTTTATTTAGGTAGCACGTACTAGGCTAAATTAAATCCGTATTCATTTCAGGTCTTCATTATTCTCCAGTGTGAATTTTTTTAGCACCATCCCAAATTTTATTTAGGTAGCACTAGGCTAAATTTAATCCGTATTCATTTTATGTCTTCATTATTTTCTAGTATGAGTTCAAATTATCCCAAAATTTATTTAGGTAGCACTGGGCTAAAATATATCCGTATTCATTTTAGTTCTTCATAATTCTTTAGTGTGAGTTTTTTAACATCATCCCAAAGTTAGCTTAAGTAGCACTAAGCTTAATTAAATCCGTATTCATTTTAGGTCTTCATAATTCTTCAGTGTGTGTTTCTTAACATCATCCCAAACTTTATTTAGGTAGCACTAGGCTAAATTAAATCCGTATTCATTTTATGTCTTCATTATTCTCTAGTATGAGTTCTAATTGTCCCAAAATTTATTTACGAAGCACTAGGCTAAATTAAATCTGTATTCATTTTAGGTCTTCATTATTCTCTAGTATAAGTTCTAATTTTCCCAAAATTTATTTAGGTAGCACTAGGCTAAATTAAATCTGTATTCATTTTAGTTCTTCATAATTCTTTAGTGTGAGATTTTTAACATCATCCCAAAATTTACTTAAGTAGCCCTAGGCTAAAATAAAACCTTGTTCATTTTAGGTCTTCATAATTCTTCAGTGTGAGTTTTTTAACATCATCCCAAAGTTAGCTTAAGTAGCACTAAGCTTAATTAAATCCGTATTCATTTTAGGTCTTCATAATTCTTCAGTGTGAGTTTTTTGACATCATCTAAAAACTCATTTAGTTAGCACTAGGCTAAATTAAATCTGTATTCATTTTAGTTCTTCATAATTCTTTAGTGTGAGATTTTTAACATCATCCCAAACTTTATTTACGAAGCACTAGGCTAAATTAAATCTGTATTCATTTTAGTTCTTCATAATTCTTCAGTGTAAGATTTTTAACATCATCCCAAAATTTACTTAAGTAGCACTAGGCTAAAATAAATCCGTATTCAGTTTAGGTCTTCACAATTCGTCAGTGTGAGTTTTTTGACATCATCTAAAAACTCATTTAGTTAGCACTAGGCTAAATTAAATCCGTATTCATTTTAGGTCTTCATTATTCTCCAGTGTGAGTTTGTTTTTACATTTTTTCTGAAATTTACTTAGGTAGCACTAGTCTAAATTAAATCCACATTGATTTGTTTTTATTTAATTACTTTAACATATTCTACATGAATTCTGTTGACAGCCAAATTTTAGGCAATATTAGGCTATAAAATTTTTTGTTTTATGGTTGTTCCTGTTTTGTCCTGATTGTTTTGTAATTTCTCTTTAAACCATTTCTTTCTGTTCACCTTCATAGGCAACCAAATATTAGACAGTAGTACTAGGCTAAATAATTTTGTTAATTTTGTCGTTGTTTTCATTTTCTCCTGTTCATAGTTTCTCTTAGATTTACATTTCTGTTTTAAGAGTACACACATTAGATGTTTGTTGCAAGTATCAAAAAGCACTTCAGATAGTAAAAACGCCAAGTAAATTGATGGATTTTATTTTCATTTTAGGTCTTCATTATTCTCTAGTATGAGTTCTAATTGTCCCAAAATTTGTTGAGGCAGCACTAGGCTAAATCAAATCCGTATTCAATTTAGGTCTTCATAATTCTTCAGTGTGAGTTTTTTTAACATCATCCCAAAATTTATTTAGGTAGTGCTAGGCTGAATTAAATCAGTATTCATTTTAGGTCTTCACAATTCGTCAGTGTGAGTTTTTTGACATCATCCCAAAATATATTTAGGTAGCACTAGGCTAAATTAAATCCGTATTCATTTTAGGTCTTCATTATTCTCTAGTATGAGTTCAAATTATCCCAAACTTTATTTAGGTAGCACTAAGCTAAAATAAAACCTTGTTCATTTTAGGTCTTCATAATTCTTCAGTGTGTGTTTCTTAACATCATCCAAAACTTTATTTAGGTAGTACTAGGCTAAAATAAAACCTTGTTCATTTTAGGTCTTCATAATTCTTCAGTGTGTGTTTCTTAACATCATCCCAAACTTTATTTAGGTAGCACTAGGCTAAATTAAATCCGTATTCATTTTAGGTCTTCATTATTCTCTAGTATGAGTTCTAATTTTCCCAAAATTTATTTAGGTAGCACTAGGCTAAATTAAATCTGTATTCATTTTAGTTCTTCATAATTCTTCAGTGTGAGATTTTTAACATCATCCCAAAATTTACTTAAGTAGCGCTAGGCTAAAATAAAACCTTGTTCATTTTAGGTCTTCATAATTCTTCAGTGTGAGTTTTTTAACATCATCCCAAAGTTAGCTTAAGTAGCACTAAGCTTAATTAAATCCGTATTCATTTTAGGTCTTCATAATTCTTCAGTGTGTGTTTCTCAACATCATCCCAAACTTTATTTAGGTAGCACTAGGCTAAATCAAATCCGTATTCAATTTAGGTCTTCATAATTCTTCAGTGTGAGTTTTTTTAACATCATCCCAAAATTTATTTAGATAGTGCTAGGCTAAATTAAATCAGTATTCATTTTAGGTCTTCACAATTCGTCAGTGTGAGTTTTTTGACATCATCCCAAAATATATTTAGGTAGTACTAGGCTGAAATAAGTTCGTATTCATTTTAGGTCTTCACAATTCTTCAGTGTGATTAATTAGCACTTAGGCTAAATGAAATCCGTATTCATTTTTGGTCTTCATAATTCTTCAGTGTGAGTTTTTTAACATCATCCCAAAATTTATTTAGGTAATACTAGACTAAATTAAATCCGTATTCATTTTAGGTCTTCATAATTCTTCAGTGTGAGATTTTTAACATCATCCCAAAATATATTTAGGTAGTACTAGGCTAAAATAAGTTCGTATTCATTTTAGGTCTTCATAATTCTTCATTGTGATTAAGTAGCACTTAGGCTAAATGAAATCCGTATTCATTTTAGGTCTTCATAATTCTTCAGTGTGAGTTTTTTAACATCATCCCAAACTTTATTTAGGTAGCACGTACTAGGCTAAATTAAATCCGTATTCATTTCAGGTCTTCATTATTCTCCAGTGTGAATTTTTTTAGCACCATCCCAAATTTTGTTTAGGTAGCACTAGGCTAAATTTAATCCGTATTCATTTTATGTCTTCATTATTTTCTAGTATGAGTTCAAATTATCCCAAAATTTATTTAGGTAGCACTGGGCTAAAATATATCCGTATTCATTTTAGGTCTTCATAATTCTCCAGTGTGTGTTTCTTAACATCATCCCAAACTTTATTTAGGTAGCACTAGGCTAAAATAAAACCTTGTTCATTTTAGGTCTTCATAATTCTTCAGTGTGTGTTTCTTAACATCATCCCAAACTTTATTTAGGTAGCACTAGGCTAAATTAAATCCGTATTCATTTTAGGTCTTCATTATTCTCTAGTATGAGTTCTAATTTTCCCAAAATTTATTTAGGTAGCACTAGGCTAAATTAAATCTGTATTCATTTTAGTTCTTCATAATTCTTCAGTGTGAGATTTTTAACATCATCCCAAAATATATTTAGGTAGCACTAGGCTAAATTAAATCTGTATTCATTTTATTTCTTCATAATTCTTCAGTGTGAGTTTTTTAACATCATCCCAAACTTTATTTAGGTAGCACGTACTAGGCTAAATTAAATCCGTATTCATTTCAGGTCTTCATTATTCTCCAGTGTGAATTTTTTTAGCACCATCCCAAATTTTATTTAGGTAGCACTAGGCTAAATTAAATCCGTATTCATTTTAGGTCTTCATTATTCTTCAGTGTGACCTTTTTAACATAATCCCAAACTTTATTTAGGCAGCACTAGGCTAAATTAAATCCGTATTCATTTTATGTCTTCATTATTTTCTAGTATGAGTTCAAATTATCCCAAAATTTATTTAGGTAGCACTAGGCTAAAATATATCCGTATTCATTTTAGGTCTTCATAATTCTCCAGTGTGTGTTTCTTAACATCATCCCAAACTTTATTTAGGTAGCACTAGGCTAAAATAAAACCTTGTTCATTTTAGGTCTTCATAATTCTTCAGTGTGTGTTTTTAACATCATCCCAAACTTTATTTAGGTAGCACTAGGCTAAAATAAAACCTTGTTCATTTTAGGTCTTCATAATTCTTCAGTGTGTGTTTCTTAACATCATCCCAAACTTTATTTAGGTAGCACTAGGCTAAATTAAATCCGTATTCATTTTAGGTCTTCATTATTCTCTAGTATAAGTTCTAATTTTCCCAAAATTTATTTAGGTAGCACTAGGCTAAATTAAATCTGTATTCATTTTAGTTCTTCATAATTCTTTAGTGTGAGATTTTTAACATCATCCCAAAATTTACTTAAGTAGCCCTAGGCTAAAATAAAACCTTGTTCATTTTAGGTCTTCATAATTCTTCAGTGTGAGTTTTTTAACATCATCCCAAAGTTAGCTTAAGTAGCACTAAGCTTAATTAAATCCGTATTCATTTTAGGTCTTCATAATTCTTCAGTGTGTGTTTCTTAACATCATCCCAAACTTTATTTAGGTAGCACTAGGCTAAATTAAATCCGTATTCATTTTATGTCTTCATTATTCTCTAGTATGAGTTCTAATTGTCCCAAAATTTATTTACGAAGCACTAGGCTAAATTAAATCTGTATTCATTTTAGTTCTTCATAATTCTTCAGTGTAAGATTTTTAACATCATCCCAAAATTTACTTAAGTAGCACTAGGCTAAAATAAATCCGTATTCAGTTTAGGTCTTCACAATTCGTCAGTGTGAGTTTTTTGACATCATCTAAAAACTCATTTAGTTAGCACTAGGCTAAATTAAATCCGTATTCATTTTAGGTCTTCATTATTCTCCAGTGTGAGTTTGTTTTTACATTTTTTCTGAAATTTACTTAGGTAGCACTAGTCTAAATTAAATCCACATTGATTTGTTTTTATTTAATTACTTTAACATATTCCACATGAATTCTGTTGACAGCCAAATTTTAGGCAATATTAGGCTATAAAATTTTTTGTTTGATGGTTGTTCCTGTTTTGTCCTGATTGTTTTGTAATTTCTCTTTAAACCATTTCTTTCTGTTCACCTTCATAGGCAACCAAATATTAGACAGGTAGTACTAGGCTAAATAATTTTGTTAATTTTGTCGTTGTTTTCATTTTCTCCTGTTCATAGTTTCTCTTAGATTTACATTTCTGTTTTAAGAGTACACACATTAGATGTTTGTTGCAAGTATCAAAAAGCACTTCAGATAGTAAAAACGCCAAGTAAATTGATGGATTTTATTTTCATTTTAGGTCTTCATTATTCTCTAGTATGAGTTCTAATTGTCCCAAAATTTGTTGAGGCAGCACTAGGCTAAATCAAATCCGTATTCAATTTAGGTCTTCATAAATTCTTCAGTGTGAGTTTTTTAACATCATCCCAAAATGTATTTAGGTAATACTAGACCAAATTCAATCCGTATTCATTTTAGGTCTTCATAATTCTTCAGTGTGTGTTTCTTAACATCATCCCAAACTTTATTTAGGTAGCACTAGGCTAAATTCAATCAGTATTCATTTTATGTCTTCATTATTCTCTAGTATGAGTTCTAATTGTCCCAAAATTTATTTACGAAGCACTAGGCTAAATTAAATCTGTATTCATTTTAGTTCTTCATAATTCTTCAGTGTGAGATTTTTAACATCATCCCAAAATTTACTTAAGTAGCACTAGGCTAAAATAAATCCGTATTCATTTTAGGTCTTCACAATTCGTCAGTGTGAGTTTTGTGACATCATCCCAAAATTCATTTAGTTAGCACTAGGCTAAATTAAATCCGTATTCATTTTAGGTCTTCATTATTCTCCAGTGTGAGTTTGTTTTTACATTTTTTCTGAAATTTACTTAGGTAGCACTAGTCTAAATTAAATCCACATTGATTTGTTTTTATTTAATTACTTTAACATATTCCACATGAATTCTGTTGACAGCCAAATTTTAGGCAATATTAGGCTATATAATTTTTTGTTTTATGGTTGTTCCTGTTTTGTCCTGATTGTTTTGTAATTTCTCTTTAAACCATTTCTTTCTGTTCACCTTCATAGGCAACCAAATATTAGACAGGTAGTACTAGGCTAAATAATTTTGTCGTTGTTTTCATTTTCTCCTGTTCATAGTTTCTCTTAAATTTACATGTCTGTTTTAAGAGTACACACATTAGATGTTTGTTGCAAGTATCAAAAAGCACTTTAGATAGTAAAAACGCCAAGTAAATTGATGGATTTTATTTTCATTTTAGGTCTTCATTATTCTCTAGTATGAGTTCTAATTGTCCCAAAATTTGTTGAGGCAGCACTAGGCTAAATCAAATCCGTATTCAATTTAGGTCTTCATAATTCTTCGGTGTTGAGTTTTTTAACATCATCACAAAATAAATTTAGGTAGTACTAGGCTAAAATAAGTTCGTATTCATTTTAGGTCTTCACAATTCTTCAGTGTGATTAATTAGCACTTAGGCTAAATGAAATCCGTATTCATTTTAGGTCTTCATAATTCTTCAGTGTGAGTTTTTTAACATCATCCCAAAATTTATTTAGGTAATACTAGACTAAATTAAATCCGTATTCATTTTAGGTCTTCATAATTCTTCAGTGTGAGATTTTTAACATCATCCCAAAATATATTTAGGTAGTACTAGGCTAAAATAAGTTCGTATTCATTTTAGGTCTTCATAATTCTTCAGTGTGATTAAGTAGCACTTAGGCTAAATGAAATCCGTATTCATTTTAGGTCTTCATAATTCTTCAGTGTGAGTTTTTTAACATCATCCCAAACTTTATTTAGGTAGCACGTACTAGGCTAAATTAAATCCGTATTCATTTCAGGTCTTCATTATTCTCCAGTGTGAATTTTTTTAACATCATCCCAAAATTTATTTAGGTAATACTAGACTAAATTAAATCCGTATTCATTTTAGGTCTTCATTATTCTCCAGTGTGAGTTTGTTTTTACATTTTTTCTGAAATTTACTTAGGTAGCACTAGTCTAAATTAAATCCACATTGATTTGTTTTTATTTAATTACTTTAACATATTCCACATGAATTCTGTTGACAGCCAAATTTTAGGCTATAAAATTTTTTGTTTTATGGTTGTTCCTGTTTTGTCCTGATTGTTTTGTAATTTCTCTTTAAACCATTTCTTTCTGTTCACCTTCATAGGCAACCAAATATTAGACAGGTAGTACTAGGCTAAATAATTTTGTTAATTTTGTCGTTGTTTTCATTTTCTCCTGTTCATAGTTTCTCTTAGATTTACATTTCTGTTTTAAGAGTACACACATTAGATGTTTGTTGCAAGTATCAAAAAGCACTTTAGATAGTAAAAACGCCAAGTAAATTGATGGATTTTATTTTCATTTTAGGTCTTCATTATTCTCTAGTATGAGTTCTAATTGTCCCAAAATTTGTTGAGGCAGCACTAGGCTAAATCAAATCCGTATTCAATTTAGGTCTTCATAATTCTTCAGTGTGAGTTTTTTTAACATCATCCCAAAATTTATTTAGATAGTGCTAGGCTAAATAAAATCAGTATTCATTTTAGGTCTTCACAATTCGTCAGTGTGAGTTTTTTGACATCATCCCAAAATATATTTAGGTAGTACTAGGCTGAAATAAGTTCGTATTCATTTTAGGTCTTCACAATTCTTCAGTGTGATTAATTAGCACTTAGGCTAAATGAAATCCGTATTCATTTTAGGTCTTCATAATTCTTCAGTGTGAGTTTTTTAACATCATCCCAAAATTTATTTAGGTAATACTAGACTAAATTAAATCCGTATTCATTTTAGGTCTTCATAATTCTTCAGTGTGAGATTTTTAACATCATCCCAAAATATATTTAGGTAGTACTAGGCTAAAATAAGTTCGTATTCATTTTAGGTCTTCATAATTCTTCAGTGTGATTAAGTAGCACTTAGGCTAAATGAAATCCGTATTCATTTTAGGTCTTCATAATTCTTCAGTGTGAGTTTTTTAACATCATCCCAAACTTTGTTTAGGTAGCACGTACTAGGCTAAATTAAATCCGTATTCATTTCAGGTCTTCATTATTCTCCAGTGTGAATTTTTTTAGCACCATCCCAAATTTTATTTAGGTAGCACTAGGCTAAATTAAATCCGTATTCATTTTAGGTCTTCATAATTCTTCAGTGTGACCTTTTTAACGTAATCCCAAACTTTATTTAGGCAGCACTAGGCTAAATTAAATCCGTATTCATTTTATGTCTTCATTATTTTCTAGTATGAGTTCAAATTATCCCAAAATTTATTTAGGTAGCTCTAGGCTAAAATATATCCGTATTCATTTTAGGTCTTCATAATTCTCCAGTGTGTGTTTCTTAACATCATCCCAAACTTTATTTAGGTAGAACTAGGCTAAAATAAAACCTTGTTCATTTTAGGTCTTCATAATTCTTCAGTGTGTGTTTCTTAACATCATCCCAAACTTTATTTAGGTAGCACTAGGCTAAATTAAATCCGTATTCATTTTAGGTCTTCATTATTCTCTAGTATGAGTTCTAATTTTCCCAAAATTTATTTAGGTAGCACTAGGCTAAATTAAATCTGTATTCATTTTAGTTCTTCATAATTCTTCAGTGTGAGATTTTTAACATCATCCCAAAATATATTTAGGTAGTACTAGGCTGAAATAAGTTCGTATTCATTTTAGGTCTTCACAATTCTTCAGTGTGATTAATTAGCACTTAGGCTAAATGAAATCCGTATTCATTTTAGGTCTTCATAATTCGTCAGTGTGAGTTTTTTAACATCATCCCAAAATTTATTTAGGTAATACTAGACTAAATTAAATCCGTATTCATTTTAGGTCTTCATAATTCTTCAGTGTGAGATTTTTAACATCATCCCAAAATATATTTTGGTAGTACTAGGCTAAAATAAGTTCGTATTCATTTTAGGTCTTCATAATTCTTCAGTGTGATTAAGTAGCACTTAGGCTAAATGAAATCCGTATTCATTTTAGGTCTTCATAATTCTTCAGTGTGAGTTTTTTAACATCATCCCAAACTTTGTTTAGGTAGCACGTACTAGGCTAAATTAAATCCGTATTCATTTCAGGTCTTCATTATTCTCCAGTGTGAATTTTTTTAGCACCATCCCAGATTTTATTTAGGTAGCACTAGGCTAAATTAAATCCGTATTCATTTTAGGTCTTCATAATTCTTCAGTGTGACCTTTTTAACATAATCCCAAACTTTATTTAGGCAGCACTAGGCTAAATTAAATCCGTATTCATTTTATGTCTTCATTATTTTCTAGTATGAGTTCAAATTATCCCAAAATTTATTTAGGTAGCTCTAGGCTAAAATATATCCGTATTCATTTTAGGTCTTCATAATTCTCCAGTGTGTGTTTCTTAACATCATCCCAAACTTTATTTAGGTAGCACTAGGCTAAAATAAAACCTTGTTCATTTTAGGTCTTCATAATTCTTCAGTGTGTGTTTCTTAACATCATCCCAAACTTTATTTAGGTAGCACTAGGCTAAATTAAATCCGTATTCATTTTAGGTCTTCATTATTCTCTAGTATGAGTTCTAATTTTCCCAAAATTTATTTAGGTAACACTAGGCTAAATTAAATCTGTATTCATTTTAGTTCTTCATAATTCTTCAGTGTGAGATTTTTAACATCATCCCAAAATATATTTAGGTAGTACTAGGCTGAAATAAGTTCGTATTCATTTTAGGTCTTCACAATTCTTCAGTGTGATTAATTAGCACTTAGGCTAAATGAAATCCGTATTCATTTTAGGTCTTCATAATTCTTCAGTGTGAGTTTTTTAACATCATCCCAAAATTTATTTAGGTAATACTAGACTAAATTAAATCCGTATTCATTTTAGGTCTTCATAATTCTTCAGTGTGAGATTTTTAACATCATCCCAAAATATATTTAGGTAGTACTAGGCTAAAATAAGTTCGTATTCATTTTAGGTCTTCATAATTCTTCAGCGTGATTAAGTAGCACTTAGGCTAAATGAAATCCGTATTCATTTTAGGTCTTCATAATTCTTCAGTGTGAGTTTTTTAACATCATCCCAAACTTTATTTAGGTAGCACGAACTAGGCTAAATTAAATCCGTATTCATTTCAGGTCTTCATTATTCTCCAGTGTGAATTTTTTTAGCACCATCCCAAATTTTATTTAGGTAGCACTAGGCTAAATTAATTCCGTATTCATTTTAGGTCTTCATAATTCTTCAGTGTGACCTTTTTAACATAATCCCAAACTTTATTTAGGCAGCACTAGGCTAAATTAAATCCGTATTCATTTTATGTCTTCATTATTTTCTAGTATGAGTTCAAATTATCCCAAAATTTATTTAGGTAGCACTAGGCTAAAATATATCCGTATTCATTTTAGGTCTTCATAATTCTCCAGTGTGTGTTTCTTAACATCATGCCAAACTTTATTTAGGTAGCACTAGGCTAAAATAAAACCTTGTTCATTTTAGGTCTTCATAATTCTTCAGTGTGTGTTTCTTAACATCATCCCAAACTTTATTTAGGTAGCACTAGGCTAAAATAAAACCTTGTTCATTTTAGGTCTTCATAATTCTTCAGTGTGTGTTTCTTAACATCATCCCAAACTTTATTTAGGTAGCACTAGGCTAAATTAAATCCGTATTCATTTTAGGTCTTCATTATTCTCTAGTATGAGTTCTAATTTTCCCAAAATTTATTTAGGTAGCACTAGGCTAAATTAAATCTGTATTCATTTTAGTTCTTCATAATTCTTCAGTGTGAGATTTTTAACATCATCCCAAAATTTACTTAAGTAGCCCTAGGCTGAAATAAAACCTTGTTCATTTTAGGTCTTCATAATTCTTCAGTGTGAGTTTTTTAACATCATCCCAAAGTTAGCTTAAGTAGCACTAAGCTTAATTAAATCCGTATTCATTTTAGGTCTTCATAATTCTTCAGTGTGTGTTTCTTAACATCATCCCAAACTTTATTTAGGTAGCACTAGGCTAAATTAAATCCGTATTCATTTTATGTCTTCATTATTCTCTAGTATGAGTTCTAATTGTCCCAAAATTTATTTACGAAGCACTAGGCTAAATTAAATCTGTATTCATTTTAGTTCTTCATAATTCTTCAGTGTGAGATTTTTAACATCATCCCAAAATTTACTTAAGTAGCACTAGGCTAAAATAAATCCGTATTCAGTTTAGGTCTTCACAATTCGTCAGTGTGAGTTTTTTGACATCATCTAAAAACTCATTTAGTTAGCACTAGGCTAAATTAAATCCGTATTCATTTTAGGTCTTCATTATTCTCCAGTGTGAGTTTGTTTTTACATTTTTTCTGACATTTACTTAGGTAGCACTAGTCTAAATTAAATCCACATTGATTTGTTTTTATTTAATTACTTTAACATATTCCACATGAATTCTGTTGACAGCCAAATTTTAGGCTATAAAATTTTTTGTTTTATGGTTGTTCCTGTTTTGTCCTGATTGTTTTGTAATTTCTCTTTAAACCATTTCTTTCTGTTCACCTTCATAGGCAACCAAATATTAGACAGGTAGTGCTAGGCTAAATAATTTTGTTAATTTTGTCGTTGTTTTCATTTTCTCCTGTTCATAGTTTCTCTTAGATTTACATTTCTGTTTTAAGAGTACACACATTAGATGTTTGTTGCAAGTATCAAAAAGCACTTTAGATAGTAAAAACGCCAAGTAAATTGATGGATTTTATTTTCATTTTAGGTCTTCATTATTCTCTAGTATGAGTTCTAATTGTCCCAAAATTTGTTGAGGCAGCACTAGGCTAAATCAAATCCGTATTCAATTTAGGTCTTCATAATTCTTCAGTGTGAGTTTTTTTAACATCATCCCAAAATTTATTTAGATAGTGCTAGGCTAAATTAAATCAGTATTCATTTTAGGTCTTCACAATTCGTCAGTGTGAGTTTTTTGACATCATCCCAAAATATATTTAGGTAGTACTAGGCTGAAATATGTTCGTATTCATTTTAGGTCTTCACAATTCTTCAGTGTGATTAATTAGCACTTAGGCTAAATGAAATCCGTATTCATTTTAGGTTTTCATAATTCTTCAGTGTGAGTTTTTTAACATCATCCCAAACTTTGTTTAGGTAGCACGTACTAGGCTAAATTAAATCCGTATTCATTTCAGGTCTTCATTATTGAGTTTTTTAACATCATCCCAAAATTTATTTAGGTAA
Source organism: Ascidiella aspersa (assembly GCF_963924565.1). Lineage (NCBI taxonomy): Eukaryota > Metazoa > Chordata > Ascidiacea > Phlebobranchia > Ascidiidae > Ascidiella > Ascidiella aspersa. Next base: position 16,920,936 of record NC_139451.1, on the reverse strand, counting down.
TACTAGACTAAATTAAATCCGTATTCATTTTAGGTCTTCATAATTCTTCATTGTGAGATTTTTAACATCATCCCAAAATATATTTAGGTAGAACTAGGCTAAAATAAGTTCGTATTCATTTTCGGTCTTCATAATTCTTCAGTGTGATTAAGTAGCACTTAGGCTAAATGAAATCCGTATTCATTTTAGGTCTTCATAATTCTTCAGTGTGAGTTTTTTAACATCATCCCAAACTTTATTTAGGTAGCACGTACTAGGCTAAATTAAATCCGTATTCATTTCAGGTCTTCATTATTCTCCAGTGTGAATTTTTTTAGCACCATCCCAAATTTTATTTAGGTAGCACTAGGCTAAATTAAATCCGTATTCATTTTAGGTCTTCATAATTCTTCAGTGTGACCTTTTTAACATAATCCCAAACTTTATTTAGGCAGCACTAGGCTAAATTAAATCCGTATTCATTTTATGTCTTCATTATTTTCTAGTATGAGTTCAAATTATCCCAAAATTTATTTAGGTAGCACTAGGCTAAAATATATCCGTATTCATTTTAGGTCTTCATAATTCTCCAGTGTGTGTTTCTTAACATCATCCCAAACTTTATTTAGGTAGCACTAGGCTAAAATAAAACCTTGTTCATTTTAGGTCTTCATAATTCTTCAGTGTGTGTTTCTTAACATCATCCCAAACTTTATTTAGGTAGCACTAGGCTAAAATAAAACCTTATTCATTTTAGGTCCTCATAATTCTTCAGTGTGTGTTTCTTAACATCATCCCAAACTTTATTTAGGTAGCACTAGGCTAAATTAAATCCGTATTCATTTTAGGTCTTCATTATTCTCTAGTATGAGTTCTAATTTTCCCAAAATTTATTTAGGTAGCACTAGGCTAAATTAAATCTGTATTCATTTTAGTTCTTCATAATTCTTCAGTGTGAGATTTTTAACATCATCCCAAAATTTACTTAAGTAGCGCTAGGCTAAAATAAAACCTTGTTCATTTTAGGTCTTCATAATTCTTCAGTGTGAGTTTTTTAACATCATCCCAAAGTTAGCTTAAGTAGCACTAAGCTTAATTAAATCCGTATTCATTTTAGGTCTTCATAATTCTTCAGTGTGTGTTTCTTAACATCATCCCAAACTTTATTTAGGTAGCACTAGGCTAAATCAAATCCGTATTCAATTTAGGTCTTCATAATTCTTCAGTGTGAGTTTTTTTAACATCATCCCAAAATTTATTTAGATAGTGCTAGGCTAAATTAAATCAGTATTCATTTTAGGTCTTCACAATTCGTCAGTGTGAGTTTTTTGACATCATCCCAAAATATATTTAGGTAGTACTAGGCTGAAATAAGTTCGTATTCATTTTAGGTCTTCACAATTCTTCAGTGTGATTAATTAGCACTTAGGCTAAATGAAATCCGTATTCATTTTTGGTCTTCATAATTCTTCAGTGTGAGTTTTTTAACATCATCCCAAAATTTATTTAGGTAATACTAGACTAAATTAAATCCGTATTCATTTTAGGTCTTCATAATTCTTCAGTGTGAGATTTTTAACATCATCCCAAAATATATTTAGGTAGTACTAGGCTAAAATAAGTTCGTATTCATTTTAGGTCTTCATAATTCTTCATTGTGATTAAGTAGCACTTAGGCTAAATGAAATCCGTATTCATTTTAGGTCTTCATAATTCTTCAGTGTGAGTTTTTTAACATCATCCCAAACTTTATTTAGGTAGCACGTACTAGGCTAAATTAAATCCGTATTCATTTCAGGTCTTCATTATTCTCCAGTGTGAATTTTTTTAGCACCATCCCAAATTTTATTTAGGTAGCACTAGGCTAAATTTAATCCGTATTCATTTTATGTCTTCATTATTTTCTAGTATGAGTTCAAATTATCCCAAAATTTATTTAGGTAGCACTGGGCTAAAATATATCCGTATTCATTTTAGTTCTTCATAATTCTTTAGTGTGAGTTTTTTAACATCATCCCAAAGTTAGCTTAAGTAGCACTAAGCTTAATTAAATCCGTATTCATTTTAGGTCTTCATAATTCTTCAGTGTGTGTTTCTTAACATCATCCCAAACTTTATTTAGGTAGCACTAGGCTAAATTAAATCCGTATTCATTTTATGTCTTCATTATTCTCTAGTATGAGTTCTAATTGTCCCAAAATTTATTTACGAAGCACTAGGCTAAATTAAATCTGTATTCATTTTAGGTCTTCATTATTCTCTAGTATAAGTTCTAATTTTCCCAAAATTTATTTAGGTAGCACTAGGCTAAATTAAATCTGTATTCATTTTAGTTCTTCATAATTCTTTAGTGTGAGATTTTTAACATCATCCCAAAATTTACTTAAGTAGCCCTAGGCTAAAATAAAACCTTGTTCATTTTAGGTCTTCATAATTCTTCAGTGTGAGTTTTTTAACATCATCCCAAAGTTAGCTTAAGTAGCACTAAGCTTAATTAAATCCGTATTCATTTTAGGTCTTCATAATTCTTCAGTGTGAGTTTTTTGACATCATCTAAAAACTCATTTAGTTAGCACTAGGCTAAATTAAATCTGTATTCATTTTAGTTCTTCATAATTCTTTAGTGTGAGATTTTTAACATCATCCCAAACTTTATTTACGAAGCACTAGGCTAAATTAAATCTGTATTCATTTTAGTTCTTCATAATTCTTCAGTGTAAGATTTTTAACATCATCCCAAAATTTACTTAAGTAGCACTAGGCTAAAATAAATCCGTATTCAGTTTAGGTCTTCACAATTCGTCAGTGTGAGTTTTTTGACATCATCTAAAAACTCATTTAGTTAGCACTAGGCTAAATTAAATCCGTATTCATTTTAGGTCTTCATTATTCTCCAGTGTGAGTTTGTTTTTACATTTTTTCTGAAATTTACTTAGGTAGCACTAGTCTAAATTAAATCCACATTGATTTGTTTTTATTTAATTACTTTAACATATTCCACATGAATTCTGTTGACAGCCAAATTTTAGGCAATATTAGGCTATAAAATTTTTTGTTTTATGGTTGTTCCTGTTTTGTCCTGATTGTTTTGTAATTTCTCTTTAAACCATTTCTTTCTGTTCACCTTCATAGGCAACCAAATATTAGACAGTAGTACTAGGCTAAATAATTTTGTTAATTTTGTCGTTGTTTTCATTTTCTCCTGTTCATAGTTTCTCTTAGATTTACATTTCTGTTTTAAGAGTACACACATTAGATGTTTGTTGCAAGTATCAAAAAGCACTTCAGATAGTAAAAACGCCAAGTAAATTGATGGATTTTATTTTCATTTTAGGTCTTCATTATTCTCTAGTATGAGTTCTAATTGTCCCAAAATTTGTTGAGGCAGCACTAGGCTAAATCAAATCCGTATTCAATTTAGGTCTTCATAATTCTTCAGTGTGAGTTTTTTTAACATCATCCCAAAATTTATTTAGGTAGTGCTAGGCTGAATTAAATCAGTATTCATTTTAGGTCTTCACAATTCGTCAGTGTGAGTTTTTTGACATCATCCCAAAATATATTTAGGTAGTACTAGGCTGAAATAAGTTCGTATTCATTTTAGGTCTTCACAATTCTTCAGTGTGATTAATTAGCACTTAGGCTAAATGAAATCCGTATTCATTTTAGGTCTTCATAATTCTTCAGTGTGAGTTTTTTGACATCATCCCAAAATTTATTTAGGTAATACTAGACTAAATTTAATCCGTATTCATTTTAGGTCTTCATAATTCTTCAGTGTGAGATTTTTAACATCTTCCCAAAATATATTTAGGTAGCACTAGGCTAAAATAAGTTCGTATTCATTTTAGGTCTTCATAATTCTTCAGTGTGATTAAGTAGCACTTAGGCTAAATGAAATCCGTATTCATTTTAGGTCTTCACAATTCTTCAGTGTGAGTTTTTTAACATCATCCCAAACTTTGTTTAGGTAGCACGTACTAGGCTAAATTAAATCCGTATTCATTTCAGGTCTTCATTATTCTCCAGTGTGAATTTTTTTAGCACCATCCCAAATTTTATTTAGGTAGCACTAGGCTAAATTAAATCCGTATTCATTTTAGGTCTTCATAATTCTTCAGTGTGACCTTTTTAACATAATCCCAAACTTTATTTAGGCAGCACTAGGCTAAATTAAATCCGTATTCATTTTATGTCTTCATTATTTTCTAGTATGAGTTCAAATTATCCCAAAATTTATTTAGGTAGCTCTAGGCTAAAATATATCCGTATTCATTTTAGGTCTTCATAATTCTCCAGTGTGTGTTTCTTAACATCATCCCAAACTTTATTTAGGTAGCACTAAGCTAAAATAAAACCTTGTTCATTTTAGGTCTTCATAATTCTTCAGTGTGTGTTTCTTAACATCATCCCAAACTTTATTTAGGTAGCACTAGGCTAAATTAAATCCGTATTCATTTTAGGTCTTCATTATTCTCTAGTATGAGTTCTAATTTTCCCAAAATTTATTTAGGTAGCACTAGGCTAAATTAAATCTGTATTCATTTTAGTTCTTCATAATTCTTCAGTGTGAGATTTTTAACATCATCCCAAAATATATTTAGGTAGTACTAGGCTGAAATAAGTTCGTATTCATTTTAGGTCTTCACAATTCTTCAGTGTGAGATTTTTAACATCATCCCAAAATATATTTAGGTAGTACTAGGCTAAAATAAGTTCGTATTCATTTTCGGTCTTCATAATTCTTCAGTGTGATTAAGTAGCACTTAGGCTAAATGAAATCCGTATTCATTTTAGGTCTTCATAATTCTTCAGTGTGAGTTTTTTAACATCATCCCAAACTTTATTTAGGTAGCACGTACTAGGCTAAATTAAATCCGTATTCATTTCAGGTCTTCATTATTCTCCAGTGTGAATTTTTTTAGCACCATCCCAAATTTTATTTAGGTAGCACTAGGCTAAATTAAATCCGTATTCATTTTAGGTCTTCATAATTCTTCAGTGTGACCTTTTTAACATAATCCCAAACTTTATTTAGGCAGCACTAGGCTAAATTAAATCCGTATTCATTTTATGTCTTCATTATTTTCTAGTATGAGTTCAAATTATCCCAAAATTTATTTAGGTAGCACTAGGCTAAAATATATCCGTATTCATTTTAGGTCTTCATAATTCTCCAGTGTGTGTTTCTTAACATCATCCCAAACTTTATTTAGGTAGCACTAAGCTAAAATAAAACCTTGTTCATTTTAGGTCTTCATAATTCTTCAGTGTGTGTTTCTTAACATCATCCAAAACTTTATTTAGGTAGCACTAGGCTAAAATAAAACCTTGTTCATTTTAGGTCTTCATAATTCTTCAGTGTGTGTTTCTTAACATCATCCCAAACTTTATTTAGGTAGCACTAGGCTAAATTAAATCCGTATTCATTTTAGGTCTTCATTATTCTCTAGTATGAGTTCTAATTTTCCCAAAATTTATTTAGGTAGCACTAGGCTAAATTAAATCTGTATTCATTTTAGTTCTTCATAATTCTTCAGTGTGAGATTTTTAACATCATCCCAAAATTTACTTAAGTAGCGCTAGGCTAAAATAAAACCTTGTTCATTTTAGGTCTTCATAATTCTTCAGTGTGAGTTTTTTAACATCATCCCAAAGTTAGCTTAAGTAGCACTAAGCTTAATTAAATCCGTATTCATTTTAGGTCTTCATAATTCTTCAGTGTGTGTTTCTTAACATCATCCCAAACTTTATTTAGGTAGCACTAGGCTAAATCAAATCCGTATTCAATTTAGGTCTTCATAATTCTTCAGTGTGAGTTTTTTTAACATCATCCCAAAATTTATTTAGATAGTGCTAGGCTAAATTAAATCAGTATTCATTTTAGGTCTTCACAATTCGTCAGTGTGAGTTTTTTGACATCATCCAAAAATATATTTAGGTAGTACTAGGCTGAAATAAGTTCGTATTCATTTTAGGTCTTCACAATTCTTCAGTGTGATTAATTAGCACTTAGGCTAAATGAAATCCGTATTCATTTTTGGTCTTCATAATTCTTCAGTGTGAGTTTTTTAACATCATCCCAAAATTTATTTAGGTAATACTAGACTAAATTAAATCCGTATTCATTTTAGGTCTTCATAATTCTTCAGTGTGAGATTTTTAACATCATCCCAAAATATATTTAGGTAGTACTAGGCTAAAATAAGTTCGTATTCATTTTAGGTCTTCATAATTCTTCATTGTGATTAAGTAGCACTTAGGCTAAATGAAATCCGTATTCATTTTAGGTCTTCATAATTCTTCAGTGTGAGTTTTTTAACATCATCCCAAACTTTATTTAGGTAGCACGTACTAGGCTAAATTAAATCCGTATTCATTTCAGGTCTTCATTATTCTCCAGTGTGAATTTTTTTAGCACCATCCCAAATTTTATTTAGGTAGCACTAGGCTAAATTTAATCCGTATTCATTTTATGTCTTCATTATTTTCTAGTATGAGTTCAAATTATCCCAAAATTTATTTAGGTAGCACTGGGCTAAAATATATCCGTATTCATTTTAGTTCTTCATAATTCTTTAGTGTGAGTTTTTTAACATCATCCCAAAGTTAGCTTAAGTAGCACTAAGCTTAATTAAATCCGTATTCATTTTAGGTCTTCATAATTCTTCAGTGTGTGTTTCTTAACATCATCCCAAACTTTATTTAGGTAGCACTAGGCTAAATTAAATCCGTATTCATTTTATGTCTTCATTATTCTCTAGTATGAGTTCTAATTGTCCCAAAATTTATTTACGAAGCACTAGGCTAAATTAAATCTGTATTCATTTTAGGTCTTCATTATTCTCTAGTATAAGTTCTAATTTTCCCAAAATTTATTTAGGTAGCACTAGGCTAAATTAAATCTGTATTCATTTTAGTTCTTCATAATTCTTTAGTGTGAGATTTTTAACATCATCCCAAAATTTACTTAAGTAGCCCTAGGCTAAAATAAAACCTTGTTCATTTTAGGTCTTCATAATTCTTCAGTGTGAGTTTTTTAACATCATCCCAAAGTTAGCTTAAGTAGCACTAAGCTTAATTAAATCCGTATTCATTTTAGGTCTTCATAATTCTTCAGTGTGAGTTTTTTGACATCATCTAAAAACTCATTTAGTTAGCACTAGGCTAAATTAAATCTGTATTCATTTTAGTTCTTCATAATTCTTTAGTGTGAGATTTTTAACATCATCCCAAACTTTATTTACGAAGCACTAGGCTAAATTAAATCTGTATTCATTTTAGTTCTTCATAATTCTTCAGTGTAAGATTTTTAACATCATCCCAAAATTTACTTAAGTAGCACTAGGCTAAAATAAATCCGTATTCAGTTTAGGTCTTCACAATTCGTCAGTGTGAGTTTTTTGACATCATCTAAAAACTCATTTAGTTAGCACTAGGCTAAATTAAATCCGTATTCATTTTAGGTCTTCATTATTCTCCAGTGTGAGTTTGTTTTTACATTTTTTCTGAAATTTACTTAGGTAGCACTAGTCTAAATTAAATCCACATTGATTTGTTTTTATTTAATTACTTTAACATATTCCACATGAATTCTGTTGACAGCCAAATTTTAGGCAATATTAGGCTATAAAATTTTTTGTTTTATGGTTGTTCCTGTTTTGTCCTGATTGTTTTGTAATTTCTCTTTAAACCATTTCTTTCTGTTCACCTTCATAGGCAACCAAATATTAGACAGTAGTACTAGGCTAAATAATTTTGTTAATTTTGTCGTTGTTTTCATTTTCTCCTGTTCATAGTTTCTCTTAGATTTACATTTCTGTTTTAAGAGTACACACATTAGATGTTTGTTGCAAGTATCAAAAAGCACTTCAGATAGTAAAAACGCCAAGTAAATTGATGGATTTTATTTTCATTTTAGGTCTTCATTATTCTCTAGTATGAGTTCTAATTGTCCCAAAATTTGTTGAGGCAGCACTAGGCTAAATCAAATCCGTATTCAATTTAGGTCTTCATAATTCTTCAGTGTGAGTTTTTTTAACATCATCCCAAAATTTATTTAGGTAGTGCTAGGCTGAATTAAATCAGTATTCATTTTAGGTCTTCACAATTCGTCAGTGTGAGTTTTTTGACATCATCCCAAAATATATTTAGGTAGTACTAGGCTGAAATAAGTTCGTATTCATTTTAGGTCTTCACAATTCTTCAGTGTGATTAATTAGCACTTAGGCTAAATGAAATCCGTATTCATTTTAGGTCTTCATAATTCTTCAGTGTGAGTTTTTTAACATCATCCCAAAATTTATTTAGGTAATACTAGACTAAATTTAATCCGTATTCATTTTAGGTCTTCATAATTCTTCAGTGTGAGATTTTTAACATCATCCCAAAATATATTTAGGTAGTACTAGGCTAAAATAAGTTCGTATTCATTTTAGGTCTTCATAATTCTTCAGTGTGATTAAGTAGCACTTAGGCTAAATGAAATCCGTATTCATTTTAGGTCTTCACAATTCTTCAGTGTGAGTTTTTTAACATCATCCCAAACTTTGTTTAGGTAGCACGTACTAGGCTAAATTAAATCCGTATTCATTTCAGGTCTTCATTATTCTCCAGTGTGAATTTTTTTAGCACCATCCCAAATTTTATTTAGGTAGCACTAGGCTAAATTAAATCCGTATTCATTTTAGGTCTTCATAATTCTTCAGTGTGACCTTTTTAACATAATCCCAAACTTTATTTAGGCAGCACTAGGCTAAATTAAATCCGTATTCATTTTATGTCTTCATTATTTTCTAGTATGAGTTCAAATTATCCCAAAATTTATTTAGGTAGCTCTAGGCTAAAATATATCCGTATTCATTTTAGGTCTTCATAATTCTCCAGTGTGTGTTTCTTAACATCATCCCAAACTTTATTTAGGTAGCACTAAGCTAAAATAAAACCTTGTTCATTTTAGGTCTTCATAATTCTTCAGTGTGTGTTTCTTAACATCATCCCAAACTTTATTTAGGTAGCACTAGGCTAAATTAAATCCGTATTCATTTTAGGTCTTCATTATTCTCTAGTATGAGTTCTAATTTTCCCAAAATTTATTTAGGTAGCACTAGGCTAAATTAAATCTGTATTCATTTTAGTTCTTCATAATTCTTCAGTGTGAGATTTTTAACATCATCCCAAAATATATTTAGGTAGTACTAGGCTGAAATAAGTTCGTATTCATTTTAGGTCTTCACAATTCTTCAGTGTGATTAATTAGCACTTAGGCTAAACGAAATCCGTATTCATTTTAGGTCTTCATAATTCGTCAGTGTGAGTTTTTTAACATCATCCCAAAATTTATTTAGGTAATATTAGACTAAATTAAATCCGTATTCATTTTAGGTCTTCATAATTCTTCAGTGTGAGATTTTTAACATCATCCCAAAATATATTTAGGTAGTACTAGGCTAAAATAAGTTCGTATTCATTTTCGGTCTTCATAATTCTTCAGTGTGATTAAGTAGCACTTAGGCTAAATGAAATCCGTATTCATTTTAGGTCTTCATAATTCTTCAGTGTGAGTTTTTTAACATCATCCCAAACTTTATTTAGGTAGCACGTACTAGGCTAAATTAAATCCGTATTCATTTCAGGTCTTCATTATTCTCCAGTGTGAATTTTTTTAGCACCATCCCAAATTTTATTTAGGTAGCACTAGGCTAAATTAAATCCGTATTCATTTTAGGTCTTCATAATTCTTCAGTGTGACCTTTTTAACATAATCCCAAACTTTATTTAGGCAGCACTAGGCTAAATTAAATCCGTATTCATTTTATGTCTTCATTATTTTCTAGTATGAGTTCAAATTATCCCAAAATTTATTTAGGTAGCACTAGGCTAAAATATATCCGTATTCATTTTAGGTCTTCATAATTCTCCAGTGTGTGTTTCTTAACATCATCCCAAACTTTATTTAGGTAGCACTAAGCTAAAATAAAACCTTGTTCATTTTAGGTCTTCATAATTCTTCAGTGTGTGTTTCTTAACATCATCCAAAACTTTATTTAGGTAGCACTAGGCTAAAATAAAACCTTGTTCATTTTAGGTCTTCATAATTCTTCAGTGTGTGTTTCTTAACATCATCCCAAACTTTATTTAGGTAGCACTAGGCTAAATTAAATCCGTATTCATTTTAGGTCTTCATTATTCTCTAGTATGAGTTCTAATTTTCCCAAAATTTATTTAGGTAGCACTAGGCTAAATTAAATCTGTATTCATTTTAGTTCTTCATAATTCTTCAGTGTGAGATTTTTAACATCATCCCAAAATTTACTTAAGTAGCGCTAGGCTAAAATAAAACCTTGTTCATTTTAGGTCTTCATAATTCTTCAGTGTGAGTTTTTTAACATCATCCCAAAGTTAGCTTAAGTAGCACTAAGCTTAATTAAATCCGTATTCATTTTAGGTCTTCATAATTCTTCAGTGTGTGTTTCTCAACATCATCCCAAACTTTATTTAGGTAGCACTAGGCTAAATCAAATCCGTATTCAATTTAGGTCTTCATAATTCTTCAGTGTGAGTTTTTTTAACATCATCCCAAAATTTATTTAGATAGTGCTAGGCTAAATTAAATCAGTATTCATTTTAGGTCTTCACAATTCGTCAGTGTGAGTTTTTTGACATCATCCCAAAATATATTTAGGTAGTACTAGGCTGAAATAAGTTCGTATTCATTTTAGGTCTTCACAATTCTTCAGTGTGATTAATTAGCACTTAGGCTAAATGAAATCCGTATTCATTTTTGGTCTTCATAATTCTTCAGTGTGAGTTTTTTAACATCATCCCAAAATTTATTTAGGTAATACTAGACTAAATTAAATCCGTATTCATTTTAGGTCTTCATAATTCTTCAGTGTGAGATTTTTAACATCATCCCAAAATATATTTAGGTAGTACTAGGCTAAAATAAGTTCGTATTCATTTTAGGTCTTCATAATTCTTCATTGTGATTAAGTAGCACTTAGGCTAAATGAAATCCGTATTCATTTTAGGTCTTCATAATTCTTCAGTGTGAGTTTTTTAACATCATCCCAAACTTTATTTAGGTAGCACGTACTAGGCTAAATTAAATCCGTATTCATTTCAGGTCTTCATTATTCTCCAGTGTGAATTTTTTTAGCACCATCCCAAATTTTGTTTAGGTAGCACTAGGCTAAATTTAATCCGTATTCATTTTATGTCTTCATTATTTTCTAGTATGAGTTCAAATTATCCCAAAATTTATTTAGGTAGCACTGGGCTAAAATATATCCGTATTCATTTTAGGTCTTCATAATTCTCCAGTGTGTGTTTCTTAACATCATCCCAAACTTTATTTAGGTAGCACTAGGCTAAAATAAAACCTTGTTCATTTTAGGTCTTCATAATTCTTCAGTGTGTGTTTCTTAACATCATCCCAAACTTTATTTAGGTAGCACTAGGCTAAATTAAATCCGTATTCATTTTAGGTCTTCATTATTCTCTAGTATGAGTTCTAATTTTCCCAAAATTTATTTAGGTAGCACTAGGCTAAATTAAATCTGTATTCATTTTAGTTCTTCATAATTCTTCAGTGTGAGATTTTTAACATCATCCCAAAATATATTTAGGTAGCACTAGGCTAAATTAAATCTGTATTCATTTTATTTCTTCATAATTCTTCAGTGTGAGTTTTTTAACATCATCCCAAACTTTATTTAGGTAGCACGTACTAGGCTAAATTAAATCCGTATTCATTTCAGGTCTTCATTATTCTCCAGTGTGAATTTTTTTAGCACCATCCCAAATTTTATTTAGGTAGCACTAGGCTAAATTAAATCCGTATTCATTTTAGGTCTTCATTATTCTTCAGTGTGACCTTTTTAACATAATCCCAAACTTTATTTAGGCAGCACTAGGCTAAATTAAATCCGTATTCATTTTATGTCTTCATTATTTTCTAGTATGAGTTCAAATTATCCCAAAATTTATTTAGGTAGCACTAGGCTAAAATATATCCGTATTCATTTTAGGTCTTCATAATTCTCCAGTGTGTGTTTCTTAACATCATCCCAAACTTTATTTAGGTAGCACTAGGCTAAAATAAAACCTTGTTCATTTTAGGTCTTCATAATTCTTCAGTGTGTGTTTTTAACATCATCCCAAACTTTATTTAGGTAGCACTAGGCTAAAATAAAACCTTGTTCATTTTAGGTCTTCATAATTCTTCAGTGTGTGTTTCTTAACATCATCCCAAACTTTATTTAGGTAGCACTAGGCTAAATTAAATCCGTATTCATTTTAGGTCTTCATTATTCTCTAGTATAAGTTCTAATTTTCCCAAAATTTATTTAGGTAGCACTAGGCTAAATTAAATCTGTATTCATTTTAGTTCTTCATAATTCTTTAGTGTGAGATTTTTAACATCATCCCAAAATTTACTTAAGTAGCCCTAGGCTAAAATAAAACCTTGTTCATTTTAGGTCTTCATAATTCTTCAGTGTGAGTTTTTTAACATCATCCCAAAGTTAGCTTAAGTAGCACTAAGCTTAATTAAATCCGTATTCATTTTAGGTCTTCATAATTCTTCAGTGTGTGTTTCTTAACATCATCCCAAACTTTATTTAGGTAGCACTAGGCTAAATTAAATCCGTATTCATTTTATGTCTTCATTATTCTCTAGTATGAGTTCTAATTGTCCCAAAATTTATTTACGAAGCACTAGGCTAAATTAAATCTGTATTCATTTTAGTTCTTCATAATTCTTCAGTGTAAGATTTTTAACATCATCCCAAAATTTACTTAAGTAGCACTAGGCTAAAATAAATCCGTATTCAGTTTAGGTCTTCACAATTCGTCAGTGTGAGTTTTTTGACATCATCTAAAAACTCATTTAGTTAGCACTAGGCTAAATTAAATCCGTATTCATTTTAGGTCTTCATTATTCTCCAGTGTGAGTTTGTTTTTACATTTTTTCTGAAATTTACTTAGGTAGCACTAGTCTAAATTAAATCCACATTGATTTGTTTTTATTTAATTACTTTAACATATTCCACATGAATTCTGTTGACAGCCAAATTTTAGGCAATATTAGGCTATAAAATTTTTTGTTTGATGGTTGTTCCTGTTTTGTCCTGATTGTTTTGTAATTTCTCTTTAAACCATTTCTTTCTGTTCACCTTCATAGGCAACCAAATATTAGACAGGTAGTACTAGGCTAAATAATTTTGTTAATTTTGTCGTTGTTTTCATTTTCTCCTGTTCATAGTTTCTCTTAGATTTACATTTCTGTTTTAAGAGTACACACATTAGATGTTTGTTGCAAGTATCAAAAAGCACTTCAGATAGTAAAAACGCCAAGTAAATTGATGGATTTTATTTTCATTTTAGGTCTTCATTATTCTCTAGTATGAGTTCTAATTGTCCCAAAATTTGTTGAGGCAGCACTAGGCTAAATCAAATCCGTATTCAATTTAGGTCTTCATAAATTCTTCAGTGTGAGTTTTTTAACATCATCCCAAAATGTATTTAGGTAATACTAGACCAAATTCAATCCGTATTCATTTTAGGTCTTCATAATTCTTCAGTGTGTGTTTCTTAACATCATCCCAAACTTTATTTAGGTAGCACTAGGCTAAATTCAATCAGTATTCATTTTATGTCTTCATTATTCTCTAGTATGAGTTCTAATTGTCCCAAAATTTATTTACGAAGCACTAGGCTAAATTAAATCTGTATTCATTTTAGTTCTTCATAATTCTTCAGTGTGAGATTTTTAACATCATCCCAAAATTTACTTAAGTAGCACTAGGCTAAAATAAATCCGTATTCATTTTAGGTCTTCACAATTCGTCAGTGTGAGTTTTGTGACATCATCCCAAAATTCATTTAGTTAGCACTAGGCTAAATTAAATCCGTATTCATTTTAGGTCTTCATTATTCTCCAGTGTGAGTTTGTTTTTACATTTTTTCTGAAATTTACTTAGGTAGCACTAGTCTAAATTAAATCCACATTGATTTGTTTTTATTTAATTACTTTAACATATTCCACATGAATTCTGTTGACAGCCAAATTTTAGGCAATATTAGGCTATATAATTTTTTGTTTTATGGTTGTTCCTGTTTTGTCCTGATTGTTTTGTAATTTCTCTTTAAACCATTTCTTTCTGTTCACCTTCATAGGCAACCAAATATTAGACAGGTAGTACTAGGCTAAATAATTTTGTCGTTGTTTTCATTTTCTCCTGTTCATAGTTTCTCTTAAATTTACATGTCTGTTTTAAGAGTACACACATTAGATGTTTGTTGCAAGTATCAAAAAGCACTTTAGATAGTAAAAACGCCAAGTAAATTGATGGATTTTATTTTCATTTTAGGTCTTCATTATTCTCTAGTATGAGTTCTAATTGTCCCAAAATTTGTTGAGGCAGCACTAGGCTAAATCAAATCCGTATTCAATTTAGGTCTTCATAATTCTTCGGTGTTGAGTTTTTTAACATCATCACAAAATAAATTTAGGTAGTACTAGGCTAAAATAAGTTCGTATTCATTTTAGGTCTTCACAATTCTTCAGTGTGATTAATTAGCACTTAGGCTAAATGAAATCCGTATTCATTTTAGGTCTTCATAATTCTTCAGTGTGAGTTTTTTAACATCATCCCAAAATTTATTTAGGTAATACTAGACTAAATTAAATCCGTATTCATTTTAGGTCTTCATAATTCTTCAGTGTGAGATTTTTAACATCATCCCAAAATATATTTAGGTAGTACTAGGCTAAAATAAGTTCGTATTCATTTTAGGTCTTCATAATTCTTCAGTGTGATTAAGTAGCACTTAGGCTAAATGAAATCCGTATTCATTTTAGGTCTTCATAATTCTTCAGTGTGAGTTTTTTAACATCATCCCAAACTTTATTTAGGTAGCACGTACTAGGCTAAATTAAATCCGTATTCATTTCAGGTCTTCATTATTCTCCAGTGTGAATTTTTTTAACATCATCCCAAAATTTATTTAGGTAATACTAGACTAAATTAAATCCGTATTCATTTTAGGTCTTCATTATTCTCCAGTGTGAGTTTGTTTTTACATTTTTTCTGAAATTTACTTAGGTAGCACTAGTCTAAATTAAATCCACATTGATTTGTTTTTATTTAATTACTTTAACATATTCCACATGAATTCTGTTGACAGCCAAATTTTAGGCTATAAAATTTTTTGTTTTATGGTTGTTCCTGTTTTGTCCTGATTGTTTTGTAATTTCTCTTTAAACCATTTCTTTCTGTTCACCTTCATAGGCAACCAAATATTAGACAGGTAGTACTAGGCTAAATAATTTTGTTAATTTTGTCGTTGTTTTCATTTTCTCCTGTTCATAGTTTCTCTTAGATTTACATTTCTGTTTTAAGAGTACACACATTAGATGTTTGTTGCAAGTATCAAAAAGCACTTTAGATAGTAAAAACGCCAAGTAAATTGATGGATTTTATTTTCATTTTAGGTCTTCATTATTCTCTAGTATGAGTTCTAATTGTCCCAAAATTTGTTGAGGCAGCACTAGGCTAAATCAAATCCGTATTCAATTTAGGTCTTCATAATTCTTCAGTGTGAGTTTTTTTAACATCATCCCAAAATTTATTTAGATAGTGCTAGGCTAAATAAAATCAGTATTCATTTTAGGTCTTCACAATTCGTCAGTGTGAGTTTTTTGACATCATCCCAAAATATATTTAGGTAGTACTAGGCTGAAATAAGTTCGTATTCATTTTAGGTCTTCACAATTCTTCAGTGTGATTAATTAGCACTTAGGCTAAATGAAATCCGTATTCATTTTAGGTCTTCATAATTCTTCAGTGTGAGTTTTTTAACATCATCCCAAAATTTATTTAGGTAATACTAGACTAAATTAAATCCGTATTCATTTTAGGTCTTCATAATTCTTCAGTGTGAGATTTTTAACATCATCCCAAAATATATTTAGGTAGTACTAGGCTAAAATAAGTTCGTATTCATTTTAGGTCTTCATAATTCTTCAGTGTGATTAAGTAGCACTTAGGCTAAATGAAATCCGTATTCATTTTAGGTCTTCATAATTCTTCAGTGTGAGTTTTTTAACATCATCCCAAACTTTGTTTAGGTAGCACGTACTAGGCTAAATTAAATCCGTATTCATTTCAGGTCTTCATTATTCTCCAGTGTGAATTTTTTTAGCACCATCCCAAATTTTATTTAGGTAGCACTAGGCTAAATTAAATCCGTATTCATTTTAGGTCTTCATAATTCTTCAGTGTGACCTTTTTAACGTAATCCCAAACTTTATTTAGGCAGCACTAGGCTAAATTAAATCCGTATTCATTTTATGTCTTCATTATTTTCTAGTATGAGTTCAAATTATCCCAAAATTTATTTAGGTAGCTCTAGGCTAAAATATATCCGTATTCATTTTAGGTCTTCATAATTCTCCAGTGTGTGTTTCTTAACATCATCCCAAACTTTATTTAGGTAGAACTAGGCTAAAATAAAACCTTGTTCATTTTAGGTCTTCATAATTCTTCAGTGTGTGTTTCTTAACATCATCCCAAACTTTATTTAGGTAGCACTAGGCTAAATTAAATCCGTATTCATTTTAGGTCTTCATTATTCTCTAGTATGAGTTCTAATTTTCCCAAAATTTATTTAGGTAGCACTAGGCTAAATTAAATCTGTATTCATTTTAGTTCTTCATAATTCTTCAGTGTGAGATTTTTAACATCATCCCAAAATATATTTAGGTAGTACTAGGCTGAAATAAGTTCGTATTCATTTTAGGTCTTCACAATTCTTCAGTGTGATTAATTAGCACTTAGGCTAAATGAAATCCGTATTCATTTTAGGTCTTCATAATTCGTCAGTGTGAGTTTTTTAACATCATCCCAAAATTTATTTAGGTAATACTAGACTAAATTAAATCCGTATTCATTTTAGGTCTTCATAATTCTTCAGTGTGAGATTTTTAACATCATCCCAAAATATATTTAGGTAGTACTAGGCTAAAATAAGTTCGTATTCATTTTCGGTCTTCATAATTCTTCAGTGTGATTAAGTAGCACTTAGGCTAAATGAAATCCGTATTCATTTTAGGTCTTCATAATTCTTCAGTGTGAGTTTTTTAACATCATCCCAAACTTTATTTAGGTAGCACGTACTAGGCTAAATTAAATCCGTATTCATTTCAGGTCTTCATTATTCTCCAGTGTGAATTTTTTTAGCACCATCCCAAATTTTATTTAGGTAGCACTAGGCTAAATTAAATCCGTATTCATTTTAGGTCTTCATAATTCTTCAGTGTGACCTTTTTAACATAATCCCAAACTTTATTTAGGCAGCACTAGGCTAAATTAAATCCGTATTCATTTTATGTCTTCATTATTTTCTAGTATGAGTTCAAATTATCCCAAAATTTATTTAGGTAGCACTAGGCTAAAATATATCCGTATTCATTTTAGGTCTTCATAATTCTCCAGTGTGTGTTTCTTAACATCATCCCAAACTTTATTTAGGTAGCACTAGGCTAAAATAAAACCTTGTTCATTTTAGGTCTTCATAATTCTTCAGTGTGTGTTTCTTAACATCATCCAAAACTTTATTTAGGTAGCACTAGGCTAAAATAAAACCTTGTTCATTTTAGGTCTTCATAATTCTTCAGTGTGTGTTTCTTAACATCATCCCAAACTTTATTTAGGTAGCACTAGGCTAAATTAAATCCGTATTCATTTTAGGTCTTCATTATTCTCTAGTATGAGTTCTAATTTTCCCAAAATTTATTTAGGTAGCACTAGGCTAAATTAAATCTGTATTCATTTTAGTTCTTCATAATTCTTCAGTGTGAGATTTTTAACATCATCCCAAAATTTACTTAAGTAGCGCTAGGCTAAAATAAAACCTTGTTCATTTTAGGTCTTCATAATTCTTCAGTGTGAGTTTTTTAACATCATCCCAAAGTTAGCTTAAGTAGCACTAAGCTTAATTAAATCCGTATTCATTTTAGGTCTTTATAATTCTTCAGTGTGTGTTTCCTAACATCATCCCAAACTTTATTTAGGTAGCACTAGGCTAAATCAAATCCGTATTCAATTTAGGTCTTCATAATTCTTCAGTGTGAGTTTTTTTAACATCATCCCAAAATTTATTTAGATAGTGCTAGGCTAAATTAAATCAGTATTCATTTTAGGTCTTCACAATTCGTCAGTGTGAGTTTTTTGACATCATCCCAAAATATATTTAGGTAGTACTAGGCTGAAATAAGTTCGTATTCATTTTAGGTCTTCACAATTCTTCAGTGTGATTAATTAGCACTTAGGCTAAATGAAATCCGTATTCATTTTTGGTCTTCATAATTCTTCAGTGTGAGTTTTTTAACATCATCCCAAAATTTATTTAGGTAATACTAGACTAAATTAAATCCGTATTCATTTTAGGTCTTCATAATTCTTCAGTGTGAGATTTTTAACATCATCCCAAAATATATTTAGGTAGTACTAGGCTAAAATAAGTTCGTATTCATTTTAGGTCTTCATAATTCTTCATTGTGATTAAGTAGCACTTAGGCTAAATGAAATCCGTATTCATTTTAGGTCTTCATAATTCTTCAGTGTGAGTTTTTTAACATCATCCCAAACTTTATTTAGGTAGCACGTACTAGGCTAAATTAAATCCGTATTCATTTCAGGTCTTCATTATTCTCCAGTGTGAATTTTTTTAGCACCATCCCAAATTTTATTTAGGTAGCACTAGGCTAAATTTAATCCGTATTCATTTTATGTCTTCATTATTTTCTAGTATGAGTTCAAATTATCCCAAAATTTATTTAGGTAGCACTGGGCTAAAATATATCCGTATTCATTTTAGGTCTTCATAATTCTCCAGTGTGTGTTTCTTAACATCATCCCAAACTTTATTTAGGTAGCACTAGGCTAAAATAAAACCTTGTTCATTTTAGGTCTTCATAATTCTTCAGTGTGTGTTTCTTAACATCATCCCAAACTTTATTTAGGTAGCACTAGGCTAAATTAAATCCGTATTCATTTTAGGTCTTCATTATTCTCTAGTATGAGTTCTAATATTCCCAAAATTTATTTAGGTAGCACTAGGCTAAATTAAATCTGTATTCATTTTAGTTCTTCATAATTCTTCAGTGTGAGATTTTTAACATCATCCCAAAATATATTTAGGTAGTACTAGGCTGAAATAAGTTCGTATTCATTTTAGATCTTCACAATTCTTCAGTGTGATTAATTAGCACTTAGGCTAAATGAAATCCGTATTCATTTTAGGTCTTCATAATTCTTCAGTGTGAGTTTTTTAACATCATCCCAAACTTTATTTAGGTAGCACGTACTAGGCTAAATTAAATCCGTATTCATTTCAGGTCTTCATTATTCTCCAGTGTGAATTTTTTTAGCACCATCCCAAATTTTATTTAGGTAGCACTAGGCTAAATTAAATCCGTATTCATTTTAGGTCTTCATAATTCTTCAGTGTGACCTTTTTAACATAATCCCAAACTTTATTTAGGCAGCACTAGGCTAAATTAAATCCGTATTCATTTTATGTCTTCATTATTTTCTAGTATGAGTTCAAATTATCCCAAAATTTATTTAGGTAGCACTAGGCTAAAATATATCCGTATTCATTTTAGGTCTTCATAATTCTCCAGTGTGTGTTTCTTAACATCATCCCAAACTTTATTTAGGTAGCACTAGGCTAAAATAAAACCTTGTTCATTTTAGGTCTTCATAATTCTTCAGTGTGTGTTTCTTAACATCATCCCAAACTTTATTTAGGTAGCACTAGGCTAAAATAAAACCTTGTTCATTTTAGGTCTTCATAATTCTTCAGTGTGTGTTTCTTAACATCATCCCAAACTTTATTTAGGTAGCACTAGGCTAAATTAAATCCGTATTCATTTTAGGTCTTCATTATTCTCTAGTAAAAGTTCTAATTTTCCCAAAATTTATTTAGGTAGCACTAGGCTAAATTAAATCTGTATTCATTTTAGTTCTTCATAATTCTTTAGTGTGAGATTTTTAACATCATCCCAAAATTTACTTAAGTAGCCCTAGGCTAAAATAAAACCTTGTTCATTTTAGGTCTTCATAATTCTTCAGTGTGAGTTTTTTAACATCATCCCAAAGTTAGCTTAAGTAGCACTAAGCTTAATTAAATCCGTATTCATTTTAGGTCTTCATAATTCTTCAGTGTGTGTTTCTTAACATCATCCCAAACTTTATTTAGGTAGCACTAGGCTAAATTAAATCCGTATTCATTTTATGTCTTCATTATTCTCTAGTATGAGTTCTAATTGTCCCAAAATTTATTTACGAAGCACTAGGCTAAATTAAATCTGTATTCATTTTAGTTCTTCATAATTCTTCAGTGTAAGATTTTTAACATCATCCCAAAATTTACTTAAGTAGCACTAGGCTAAAATAAATCCGTATTCAGTTTAGGTCTTCACAATTCGTCAGTGTGAGTTTTTTGACATCATCTAAAAACTCATTTAGTTAGCACTAGGCTAAATTAAATCCGTATTCATTTTAGGTCTTCATTATTCTCCAGTGTGAGTTTGTTTTTACATTTTTTCTGAAATTTACTTAGGTAGCACTAGTCTAAATTAAATCCACATTGATTTGTTTTTATTTAATTACTTTAACATATTCCACTTGAATTCTGTTGACAGCCAAATTTTAGGCAATATTAGGCTATAAAATTTTTTGTTTGATGGTTGTTCCTGTTTTGTCCTGATTGTTTTGTAATTTCTCTTTAAACCATTTCTTTCTGTTCACCTTCATAGGCAACCAAATATTAGACAGGTAGTACTAGGCTAAATAATTTTGTTAATTTTGTCGTTGTTTTCATTTTCTCCTGTTCATAGTTTCTCTTAGATTTACATTTCTGTTTTAAGAGTACACACATTAGATGTTTGTTGCAAGTATCAAAAAGCACTTCAGATAGTAAAAACGCCAAGTAAATTGATGGATTTTATTTTCATTTTAGGTCTTCATTATTCTCTAGTATGAGTTCTAATTGTCCCAAAATTTGTTGAGGCAGCACTAGGCTAAATCAAATCCGTATTCAATTTAGGTCTTCATAAATTCTTCAGTGTGAGTTTTTTAACATCATCCCAAAATGTATTTAGGTAATACTAGACCAAATTCAATCCGTATTCATTTTAGGTCTTCATAATTCTTCAGTGTGTGTTTCTTAACATCATCCCAAACTTTATTTAGGTAGCACTAGGCTAAATTCAATCAGTATTCATTTTATGTCTTCATTATTCTCTAGTATGAGTTCTAATTGTCCCAAAATTTATTTACGAAGCACTAGGCTAAATTAAATCTGTATTCATTTTAGTTCTTCATAATTCTTCAGTGTGAGATTTTTAACATCATCCCAAAATTTACTTAAGTAGCACTAGGCTAAAATAAATCCGTATTCATTTTAGGTCTTCACAATTCGTCAGTGTGAGTTTTGTGACATCATCCCAAAATTCATTTAGTTAGCACTAGGCTAAATTAAATCCGTATTCATTTTAGGTCTTCATTATTCTCCAGTGTGAGTTTGTTTTTACATTTTTTCTGAAATTTACTTAGGTAGCACTAGTCTAAATTAAATCCACATTGATTTGTTTTTATTTAATTACTTTAACATATTCCACATGAATTCTGTTGACAGCCAAATTTTAGGCAATATTAGGCTATATCATTTTTTGTTTTATGGTTGTTCCTGTTTTGTCCTGATTGTTTTGTAATTTCTCTTTAAACCATTTCTTTCTGTTCACCTTCATAGGCAACCAAATATTAGACAGGTAGTACTAGGCTAAATAATTTTGTCGTTGTTTTCATTTTCTCCTGTTCATAGTTTCTCTTAAATTTACATGTCTGTTTTAAGAGTACACACATTAGATGTTTGTTGCAAGTATCAAAAAGCACTTTAGATAGTAAAAACGCCAAGTAAATTGATGGATTTTATTTTCATTTTAGGTCTTCATTATTCTCTAGTATGAGTTCTAATTGTCCCAAAATTTGTTGAGGCAGCACTAGGCTAAATCAAATCCGTATTCAATTTAGGTCTTCATAATTCTTCGGTGTTGAGTTTTTTAACATCATCACAAAATAAATTTAGGTAGTACTAGGCTAAAATAAGTTCGTATTCATTTTAGGTCTTCACAATTCTTCAGTGTGATTAATTAGCACTTAGGCTAAATGAAATCCGTATTCATTTTAGGTCTTCATAATTCTTCAGTGTGAGTTTTTTAACATCATCCCAAAATTTATTTAGGTAATACTAGACTAAATTAAATCCGTATTCATTTTAGGTCTTCATAATTCTTCAGTGTGAGATTTTTAACATCATCCCAAAATATATTTAGGTAGTACTAGGCTAAAATAAGTTCGTATTCATTTTAGGTCTTCATAATTCTTCAGTGTGATTAAGTAGCACTTAGGCTAAATGAAATCCGTATTCATTTTAGGTCTTCATAATTCTTCAGTGTGAGTTTTTTAACATCATCCCAAACTTTATTTAGGTAGCACGTACTAGGCTAAATTAAATCCGTATTCATTTCAGGTCTTCATTATTCTCCAGTGTGAATTTTTTTAACATCATCCCAAAATTTATTTAGGTAATACTAGACTAAATTAAATCCGTATTCATTTTAGGTCTTCATTATTCTCCAGTGTGAGTTTGTTTTTACATTTTTTCTGAAATTTACTTAGGTAGCACTAGTCTAAATTAAATCCACATTGATTTGTTTTTATTTAATTACTTTAACATATTCCACATGAATTCTGTTGACAGCCAAATTTTAGGCTATAAAATTTTTTGTTTTATGGTTGTTCCTGTTTTGTCCTGATTGTTTTGTAATTTCTCTTTAAACCATTTCTTTCTGTTCACCTTCATAGGCAACCAAATATTAGACAGGTAGTACTAGGCTAAATAATTTTGTTAATTTTGTCGTTGTTTTCATTTTCTCCTGTTCATAGTTTCTCTTAGATTTACATTTCTGTTTTAAGAGTACACACATTAGATGTTTGTTGCAAGTATCAAAAAGCACTTTAGATAGTAAAAACGCCAAGTAAATTGATGGATTTTATTTTCATTTTAGGTCTTCATTATTCTCTAGTATGAGTTCTAATTGTCCCAAAATTTGTTGAGGCAGCACTAGGCTAAATCAAATCCGTATTCAATTTAGGTCTTCATAATTCTTCAGTGTGAGTTTTTTTAACATCATCCCAAAATTTATTTAGATAGTGCTAGGCTAAATAAAATCAGTATTCATTTTAGGTCTTCACAATTCGTCAGTGTGAGTTTTTTGACATCATCCCAAAATATATTTAGGTAGTACTAGGCTGAAATAAGTTCGTATTCATTTTAGGTCTTCACAATTCTTCAGTGTGATTAATTAGCACTTAGGCTAAATGAAATCCGTATTCATTTTAGGTCTTCATAATTCTTCAGTGTGAGTTTTTTAACATCATCCCAAAATTTATTTAGGTAATACTAGACTAAATTAAATCCGTATTCATTTTAGGTCTTCATAATTCTTCAGTGTGAGATTTTTAACATCATCCCAAAATATATTTAGGTAGTACTAGGCTAAAATAAGTTCGTATTCATTTTAGGTCTTCATAATTCTTCAGTGTGATTAAGTAGCACTTAGGCTAAATGAAATCCGTATTCATTTTAGGTCTTCATAATTCTTCAGTGTGAGTTTTTTAACATCATCCCAAACTTTGTTTAGGTAGCACGTACTAGGCTAAATTAAATCCGTATTCATTTCAGGTCTTCATTATTCTCCAGTGTGAATTTTTTTAGCACCATCCCAAATTTTATTTAGGTAGCACTAGGCTAAATTAAATCCGTATTCATTTTAGGTCTTCATAATTCTTCAGTGTGACCTTTTTAACGTAATCCCAAACTTTATTTAGGCAGCACTAGGCTAAATTAAATCCGTATTCATTTTATGTCTTCATTATTTTCTAGTATGAGTTCAAATTATCCCAAAATTTATTTAGGTAGCTCTAGGCTAAAATATATCCGTATTCATTTTAGGTCTTCATAATTCTCCAGTGTGTGTTTCTTAACATCATCCCAAACTTTATTTAGGTAGCACTAGGCTAAAATAAAACCTTGTTCATTTTAGGTCTTCATAATTCTTCAGTGTGTGTTTCTTAACATCATCCCAAACTTTATTTAGGTAGCACTAGGCTAAATTAAATCCGTATTCATTTTAGGTCTTCATTATTCTCTAGTATGAGTTCTAATTTTCCCAAAATTTATTTAGGTAGCACTAGGCTAAATTAAATCTGTATTCATTTTAGTTCTTCATAATTCTTCAGTGTGAGATTTTTAACATCATCCCAAAATATATTTAGGTAGTACTAGGCTGAAATAAGTTCGTATTCATTTTAGGTCTTCACAATTCTTCAGTGTGATTAATTAGCACTTAGGCTAAATGAAATCCGTATTCATTTTAGGTCTTCATAATTCGTCAGTGTGAGTTTTTTAACATCATCCCAAAATTTATTTAGGTAATACTAGACTAAATTAAATCCGTATTCATTTTAGGTCTTCATAATTCTTCAGTGTGAGATTTTTAACATCATCCCAAAATATATTTAGGTAGCACTAGGCTAAAATAAGTTCGTATTCATTTTCGGTCTTCATAATTCTTCAGTGTGATTAAGTAGCACTTAGGCTAAATGAAATCCGTATTCATTTTAGGTCTTCATAATTCTTCAGTGTGAGTTTTTTAACATCATCCCAAACTTTATTTAGGTAGCACGTACTAGGCTAAATTAAATCCGTATTCATTTCAGGTCTTCATTATTCTCCAGTGTGAATTTTTTTAGCACCATCCCAAATTTTATTTAGGTAGCACTAGGCTAAATTAAATCCGTATTCATTTTAGGTCTTCATAATTCTTCAGTGTGACCTTTTTAACATAATCCCAAACTTTATTTAGGCAGCACTAGGCTAAATTAAATCCGTATTCATTTTATGTCTTCATTATTTTCTAGTATGAGTTCAAATTATCCCAAAATTTATTTAGGTAGCACTAGGCTAAAATATATCCGTATTCATTTTAGGTCTTCATAATTCTCCAGTGTGTGTTTCTTAACATCATCCCAAACTTTATTTAGGTAGCACTAGGCTAAAATAAAACCTTGTTCATTTTAGGTCTTCATAATTCTTCAGTGTGTGTTTCTTAACATCATCCAAAACTTTATTTAGGTAGCACTAGGCTAAAATAAAACCTTGTTCATTTTAGGTCTTCATAATTCTTCAGTGTGTGTTTCTTAACATCATCCCAAACTTTATTTAGGTAGCACTAGGCTAAATTAAATCCGTATTCATTTTAGGTCTTCATTATTCTCTAGTATGAGTTCTAATTTTCCCAAAATTTATTTAGGTAGCACTAGGCTAAATTAAATCTGTATTCATTTTAGTTCTTCATAATTCTTCAGTGTGAGATTTTTAACATCATCCCAAAATTTACTTAAGTAGCGCTAGGCTAAAATAAAACCTTGTTCATTTTAGGTCTTCATAATTCTTCAGTGTGAGTTTTTTAACATCATCCCAAAGTTAGCTTAAGTAGCACTAAGCTTAATTAAATCCGTATTCATTTTAGGTCTTTATAATTCTTCAGTGTGTGTTTCTTAACATCATCCCAAACTTTATTTAGGTAGCACTAGGCTAAATCAAATCCGTATTCAATTTAGGTCTTCGTAATTCTTCAGTGTGAGTTTTTTTAACATCATCCCAAAATTTATTTAGATAGTGCTAGGCTAAATTAAATCAGTATTCATTTTAGGTCTTCACAATTCGTCAGTGTGAGTTTTTTGACATCATCCCAAAATATATTTAGGTAGTACTAGGCTGAAATAAGTTCGTATTCATTTTAGGTCTTCACAATTCTTCAGTGTGATTAATTAGCACTTAGGCTAAATGAAATCCGTATTCATTTATGGTCTTCATAATTCTTCAGTGTGAGTTTTTTAACATCATCCCAAAATTTATTTAGGTAATACTAGACTAAATTAAATCCGTATTCATTTTAGGTCTTCATAATTCTTCAGTGTGAGATTTTTAACATCATCCCAAAATATATTTAGGTAGTACTAGGCTAAAATAAGTTCGTATTCATTTTAGGTCTTCATAATTCTTCATTGTGATTAAGTAGCACTTAGGCTAAATGAAATCCGTATTCATTTTAGGTCTTCATAATTCTTCAGTGTGAGTTTTTTAACATCATCCCAAACTTTATTTAGGTAGCACGTACTAGGCTAAATTAAATCCGTATTCATTTCAGGTCTTCATTATTCTCCAGTGTGAGTTTGTTTTTACATTTTTTCTGAAATTTACTTATGTAGCGCTAGGCTAAACTAAATCCGTATGGATTTGCTTTGATTTAATTACTTTAACATATTTCACACGAATTCTGTTGGCAACCAAATATTAGTCTTTATTATGCTACCTAATTTGTTGTTTTATGGTTGTTTCTATTTTGTCATGGTTGCTTTGTAATTTCACTTTAAATGATTTCTTTTTTGTTCACTTTCACCATGACTTCTATAGGTATCGAAACATTAGACAGGTAGTACTAGGCTAAATAGTTTTGTTGATTTTTGTTTTATTTTCTCCTGTTCATAGTTTCTCAAATTTACATTTCTCTAGAGTACACGCATCAGATGTTTGTTGCAAGTATCAAAAAGGACTTTCGATAGTAAAAACATAAAATAGATAAATGGATTATATTTTCATTTTAGGTCTTTATTATTCTCCAGTATGAGTTTTTTTTAAATTGTTCTAAAATTTACAGGTAGACTCAAAGAGATTATAACCATGAGGACAAACTCTCACTTTTGCCTTTTTTCTTTTGCCTTTAAGCAATGCATTCTATTGTCGACAGCCGTCACGGTCTGATTCATAATAATCTTTTCCATTTAAGCCTGTTATAAAAATGTACGCTTTTGGCGTAATCTGTTGTTTAATGACCCCTTAGTCCTAATTTAAACCGTTTTCTGTTTACAAAATTGACTTGGTAGGACAGGCAAGGTTATCGCAAGTTGCTTGACACTTTCTTAGGACCCTACTGTACATTTTTGAAAAGTGTATTACTGTTAAAATTTACGCGATTGAGCTATGTCGTTGATTTCGGGGCTCTTTCCATTTGGTACGTAGAAAGTAACGCAAAAAACGGTCTACAAATGCCGCGTAACGCAACGCACATTATTATTTTATTATTAATAATAATGCTCGACCAACCCAAACTCAAACCCGCACCGTAACCCAAATAATGTGAGTTGCGGTATGCGGTATTTGTTGACCTTTTTTGCGCTAGTTTCTATGTACCAAATCGATGCAGCGCCTTGGTTTCCACTTCTAGGCGTTAAGATTTCTGTGAGGAATTGCCTTATAAATTAAATTAATACCACTTAGTTTGTTGTAAATCTCAAGGTGCGGAACTCACTAAACTTAACTAGGCCTATATGGCGGTGTTAATTGTTAACTTCTTAATGTAAATGATATAGGTATTTTGCATTGTACACTGTACAGAGCCTATTACAGAAAAAGCAACTTTTGGTAAATCAAACCCATAAATGAATTGGCTTTAGTGTACAAATTTTAGAAAAAATTGTAGAATTCCAAATTTGATGAGTGTGCCGCAAATTAAAATTATTTTTTGAGGTCGTCGCAAAAAAGTTTGCGAACCACTGCCTTACATTACTATTGGATTACAAATGTATCTATTTCAAAAAATACTGTTTAAGATCCCAAATTTAGCGGTGGGGTGCAGTGGTGCTATGCAGCTTGCGAAAAATTTTTGAATTTCAAATTTTGTCTGCCCCTTGGTGACAATTAAGCTTAAAAATTAGTAATTTGCCAGCTTTTCTTACATAAAATAAGTTGGAATAATATTTGGTTGTATACCAATTTAATTTAAATAAACAAATTTGTTGTACTTGGTAAATGGTAACAGCCATTGCTCATTTAGGAAATGTTCTTTACGCAAATATATCCTTATCCTATAGAATATATACTTTCCATACAGTAATTTTTCTTTAGTATGCCAGTGTTCAGCGTGCAAATTAAATTTGTGCCGTACTGCTGCTCTAAATAGTCTTCTATATACTTGTTCCAGTGTTACAAATTAAAACACATTGAAATTGATACCATAAACTGAAAATTAATACCAAATTCTTTGAAAACATCGTTCAAACGAAAATTTTTTGCACCTCGGTTTGCTGTGTGTAATATTTAACTAGCAAATATTATTGGTGGTGTGCTGTTTGTGAGAGTGAAGCAAGCAATTAGCATTTGTAAGGTAGTTACATTTGGAATCAGTAGTTACCAGATGTCACTGAATTCAGTAAATAATTTTGCAAATTATATTATATTTGATTGCTTAGTATTGGAGTATGTTATTATAATGTTAAACTTCTCCACTTGGTTTATTTTTATAGAACTTGCTCATAGTTACTAGTTGAACTATAATGAGAACACATATTTGTCTGTAACTGTGATTCAGCCATTGGGATTATGTTGGACATTGCTTGAAGACATATCAACAGTACACTGGGAAAATATAAAAAAATAGTCGGTCTATTCCTCAAAGATACGACAAAGGTAAGATTATTGTGACAATGAGATCATAGTGTAATGCAAACCATTATAGAATAGAGTATTTATTTTACTTATAAACAAAACTTTAAACTGCTTACTGTCGATGGGCAAAGTTTATCTAGTTATGGCTACCCAAATTTTTCAGGCTGTGACCTCTTTTATTATATTAAACTTTTTGACCCCCTAGGTTTAACAGTTTAAAAAATGACATTTCTCGATGTTTCCTTTGGCATGCTTTTATTGTAGCAAACTGGTTCATTTAATGGTGTAATCGGAATAATGTAACCCTAACCCAGGGGTTCTTAAACTGGGGTCCGTGAACTGGTTTTAGGGGGTCCGTGAAGGCCTAATTCAAATATTAGTGTATATTTAAGAAGTTTGTGACATCAATTTATGACGTCATTTTCGAATTTGTTTTCCTACCGTGGTCCATGCAAGGCCCAAAAAAAATGTTAGGAGTCTGTGGTAAAAAAAGTTAAAGAACCCCTGCCCTAACCAAACCATTGCAGGATGCTCGCTGATTGTTGGTCACTTCTATTTCTTTAAAATAAACCCTGCATGCATTACAATAATTCAACAGTGCTTCGCGGGCCACAAACAAAGATGTCGGGCCTGGGTTTTGGACCACCCTGCTTTAAGTAATCAATTTTTGTTAAAAGTGTCATTATTTTCCTACTTCTTGGTACACCTTATATGCAAAGAAAGGCAAGCAAAACAAAATAATGTTTATTTAAAATTTATTTGGTTAAACATGGTAAGAATCAATCAATTTTCAATTTAAAGAATAAATAAAGTTCTTTATTGACACCAGATTCCAGAGGCCACTTCAGTATTGTATTCGTTTGTGTAGTACCTGGTCAGCATCTGTATGAACACAATTTATCGACCAATATATTACAAATGTTTTTTATAATTTTATTTATCTCTTTGCACTGATTTATTATATTTAAATTTCAAAGTGTGTATTACAAAGTAAACGTTTTGTTTTATATGAAAATATTTATAAATTTTTACTGAAGTATTTTTTACCTCTTCTCATCTTTTCTCCCTAATAGCTGATAACAAAAATTTGGAGCTTAACTGCTGGAGGTTGTAGTTGAATGAATATCAAAGCCCATGTATAGAAGTAGGTGACATCTTGTAAACAGCTTAAATATATATATATCTTTATTCAGTTTAAACTTGATTGGATAACTGGTTGTAAAAGAATAAAGGTTATTATTATATTTAATTCCAACAGATTACAAAGCTGCATAATCTGATGCTTTCCTTTTTTAAATGAACAATATGACACACTAATTTTGTGTTCACCAAACCACATGCACTAAACTGGTACCAAAATTTGTAATGTTAATATTTCTTAACACCAAAACTAAAGAATAATTGAATATATTACAAAATCCCTACTCTAATTTTCTTTAAGTGTTTTACTGTAATGCTAAAATAAACAAAACTGGGGCAATAAAAATAACTTTAAACAATATTGCAATATTTTGTTTATTGTACTATATAAGCGAACACAAAAAATTGTACCAAAAGGCTTTCTAGTAATAATAAAAAAATGTAAATTCCTCTCCGGCACCCCGGTTTGGAACCACTTGTCTACTCTACAGCAACGCGTTGTACGCTTCCGCAGTCATTAACTGGACGACGTTGGCGTCTGTTACCATATTATATTGTACTTATGGTCAGCTGACATTGTATGCCCTACAAGCTTTTTCAAGTGTGTTTATACGAAACTCGGCAATGAAAGTTTGACATTTGATTCAAACATAACTTTTAACCTGTCAGAAATGTCGCACCTAAATATATATAAGCCGGTTGCTCCAAAATTTTAGCTCACCAACATGCAAGTAAAGCCCAGTTGTTTACGTTTTACTATTATGCATTAGAGCGGAACACTGTCGAAAGTACAACAATGGGCTACGTCACAGTTTGTCCTCATGGTTATAATCTCTTTGGGTAGACTAGGCTAAATTAAATCCGTATTGCTGGTATCAAAAACGACTTTAGATAGTAAAAGCGTAAAGTAAATTAATGGATTTTATTTTCATTTTTTGTCTAAACTCCAGTTGAGGTTTCTACTCTTGTCACATTTTTTTAAACATTAACATGGGGGCCAAAAGTTGTTGAGAGTCGATGGAAGGGTCATTAAAAGGTTGAACCACTCCGTTATTTCATAATCAATAGTACAAGGTTAGGGCGCAACGTCTTCATAATTTCGCCAGAAATGTGAATAAGTGGAAGTAGTTTTTTTGTTACAGGTTTTTTTTTTAATTTTTGTTGTAGTGGAAATGTTTTGTTGACCTTTATCAAGGGTAAAATTTGTTGATGTTAAGATACATATGTATATCAGTGTTCAAGATTTTGCACTTGCTAAACTAGTGAGTCAAAATAAATATTACTATACATATAAAAGTCAATATTGCGTAAAATTTTCATGATCACATTTCCTGCTTCTGCAACTACAAAAACGTGCCTCATACACAGTATAAGGTCCCACAAATTCAATAGTCCAGTAAAGAAATTAGGCCGATTAAACAACAAACATAAATAATTTTTTCTGGGTGCTGCACAATGATTTAAGGCTAATAATTTTGTTTGATCATAGCAGGTCACACCTTGTCAATCAAGACTGGAAAGGATGGATGAAGGCCTGAGGCATGGGTGAAACAATTACTGCGTTTGCTTTAAATACAGCCATGCAGTGTGTAGTGTTTTTTTTTTCAGGCATCTAATTAATTTCTGATATCACTGTGTTATGGGACGACTGACTGACCTGAAAAATCCCAGGATTAGAGTTCTGGATTTTCATTAAAGCTTGTTTTCTGGCCAGTTGAAAATAGGTTTTATTTTAAAGTACATTGGAAAAATTCGAGAGATCGGCCTGTTCCGCAAAACACGTTATAAAAACAAACAATGAAACCTTGATACAACAATAAGCCAAATTAACAACTTAATTTAGCCATTTTTTTAGCTGTGTACCGGTACTTGTGTTTAGAGACTTGATGTGATAGCTGAAAATGAAAAGTGTTATATTTTTGTTGTTTTCAATGTGATGTGCGTTTTAACAAATTGCTCAAAAACGCCGTTGGACAAAGTAGCAATTTTGGTAAAACTGAAAATTAGATTAAAATTAGAATTGGAGCACTCAGGCAAATCCCAAATTAGATTAGAATTAGAAAGAGCCGCATTTTGTTCTAAATCGACGAATTAGAAAACTAGAATTATCTAGTTGTCCAAGTCTGGCTATGCCCCTCCCAAGTATATTTTCCCTAAATAGAATAGCATGTCTCCCGACCGGTACGTGTGTCATTAACTGTAAAAATTCCATATTTCACAAATCACAATCATGAATCCACCTGCAAACATAAATAAACCTTGTAAAAAAACACATCTACACTCTACAGCTTACAGCATGGGTCGGCAACCTACGGCCCGCGGACCGCATCCGGCCCACGGCCTCTTTGACAAAATAGACACGAATCCTTTTCAAATACCTTTTCAGTATTTTAACTACATAAGATTTTCGCTATTCGCGCGAATGATCTTTGCACGTCCGGTTTGTTTACGTTTTGATACTGTCTTTTGAACTAGATCCGCTTATTTGCCGTTGCGGCGTGTAAGGCTGCCAAGTTCGTCGCGGACAAACAGTAAACGTATTCAAAAATAGTGGACATAATTTTTTTAACATATTTTTATTTTCGGCCTTGTATAGGCTACACACAAAAAATAATTAGTCTAGTGGGAAATGTTAAAAAAACAGTAAAAAAAAAGTTAAAAAAACAGAGTAAAAGCGGGATTTTAGTATTAGTTGTTTTATGACTTACATTGTGCCGAGAGATGTTCAAAGACTCTTATCCAAATTGGATTTTATCTAATTCTGCAGTTTATATTGGGTAATTGGAAAAGCTAATAATTTTGTTTGACCATGGCTGGTTGCACCTAATTGTACATCAAGGGTGAAGGAAAAGCAGGACTGCGGAGTCGGACTCGGTTTGTTTTGCTGGAGTCGGACTCGGGACTCTAGTAAGACCACGTAAAACTACCCGAAGTCCGACATGCGCACGAGCAGTACCAAATTTCAAGGCTGATGGCCGCCAACTGGAAAATTGTAAAAGTGGAATAGCATATGGTAAAATATTTTTCAACCATGTATTGTGAGTTATTGAGTTATACGACACCCATATAAGTGTATTTCTGAATATTCACGTTACTTTAGTTACGTAAGGCTGTAGAGCAGTGGTCGGCAAACTTTTTACGTCGCGGCCCAAAGTACTCTTTTAAAGCTATAGAATGCCCACTACGAAAACAGTGGCAAATATTTATTTTAAGGCGGAGTCATTAGAATGACGTAACAAAGTTAGAAAAACTTGTTTTTTTTTCGAACATACTCTTGTGCAAATATGAAGTTAAAAAACAGTTGAATTGCGGGTGGATAAAAAAAATTGGTTGGTTAGTTTTAAATTGTCAAAACTTCAATGAAAAGGATGCATAACACATACGGCACATAAAATGTTTCTAATATTGCTCAAAATAACGGTATTTATAGAATAATTTAACACAAACTGGATTATACACAGTACGCAATAAATTATAGAATATCGCGTTTGGATGGAATAGATTTCAGTATAACGCTATAAAAGTACACAAAAATCCATACATTGGATGTCAAGTAACGTCGTAGTTTAAGTAATTTAAGAAATGTGTATGTTGTTCTCGACCAACCAGTGTGGTATTATGTAACTAAAGCAAGTTTATCGCGCGAAACGCAAAAAAATGCGTCTATTTGGTTTTAGCACCTTAAACATCTACTGAATAAGAGATTAACACTATGAATTAGGGGTGTTCAAATGATTTATACCACAGTCAAACCTGACAACATGATGATCCACCAAATACGAATAGTAAACATATTGGACACGCTTTAATTTTTATGGTGCTTCATTTATGTAAATGTACCCTACAACGTATGGGCCGGGGTCGGCAAACTTTTTCTAGTCGAGGGCCAACACCAAACTCAGAAAGGTCTTTATGGGCCGCACAAAATGTTAACTGAGAAAACTAAAATGTTAGAACAACTTCAGGCGGACCCAGGATATTTTTTTTCACTTTAACTAGATTTGTGGAGGCCGTTTAAAGTGTTGGCGCAAAGCGCGAAAAAGGGCGTTTGTTGGGTTTAAAAGTCGAGCCCAAACGTCGTCATCCATACTAGTAATAAAAAGTGTAATAAAACTGCTTTGAAGAAACGCGATAACTTAAAATAGTGCCAGCTGTAGGTATTGGTAGCATAGTTTCATAGAACTGCTTTTTTGAAGCTAGCCTAGAACCCTATTGATTTTTTATCGCCTTGTATCGATAACGTTATGCTTCGCTAATTGATCATTTTTTTAGTTTCTTGGCAATATCCTTATCTCTCAGTTACTTCATTAATACGTCATTTACTGTTTGAATAAATCGGGTTTGCGGCAGTCACGGCATAGATTAAGGCAGTGGTCTCGAACCTGTGGGTCCCTACCCCAAGTGAGGTCGCCTAAAATTTTTGTGGGGTCGCCATAACTCACCATATTCGTAATGTTTTAGTACGATTTATGTATTTAGTTTTCTTTACAATGAGGTCCCACTAATAAACGTGACTGAGTGCATCTTCTACATAAAAATTGCTGTGTTTAGCTCTTAAGAGCTGCTATATCAGTTAACGCACATTTGAAAAATTAAAAAAAAAAAATTTGTGGTTTTTGATTTAGCGCAGCAAATGTCGCACTTTTTCTAAAACTACACCAAGTTACATGTACAAGTGTGTCAAACGTAGACAGTAGACCAGTGGTTCTCAATCTGAGGGTCGCGACCCCCAATGGGGTCGCAAGGGGTTGTCTAGGGGGGTCGCCATGTGGAATTCCATAAAGAAAATAATTAAGAATTAGGCAATATGAACTAAAATTTAGCACTATAGAACGGTCATGTTCAAATGGCGGATCGCGATCCGGTTCCGGATCTTTTCAGCGTTTTGTGCGGATCTGCTAATGTAGTCTCAGTGTTTTCATGTGAATACCAATTGTCATTGTTAATGAATTTTGTAAAAATGCATAGAACAAGGCTCCCTAATGCGAATCTTTGTAAGCGTTTGAGGATATCAGGCAGCGACAGAAAGCCCCAACTTGATGCTATTGTAAGACCTAAAGTTTAAAACAGGGGTTGGCAACCTACGACCCGCGGGCCGGATGCGCCCCGCCCAAAGAGATTATAACCATGAGGACAAACTGTGACGTAGCCCATTGTTCTACTTTCGACAGCGTTCCGCTCTAGTGCATAATAGTAACACGTAAACAACTTGGCTTGACTTGCATGTTGGTGAGCTAAAATTTTGGAGCAACCGGCTTATATGTATTAAGGTTCGACATTTCTGACAGGTTAAAAGTTATGTTTGAATTAGGTGCCAAACTTTCATTGCCGAATTTCGTGTGAACACACTTAACAAAGCCTGTAGTGCATACAATATCAGCTGACCATAAGTACTATATAATATGGTAACACACTCGTTGGCGCGCCAACGTCGTCCAGTTAATGACTGCGGAAGCGTACAACGCGTTGCTGTAGAGTAGACCACTGGTTCCAAACCGGGGTGCCGGAGAGGAATTTACATTTTTTTATTATTACTAGTAAGCCTTTTAGTACAACTTTTTGTGTTCGCTTATATATAGTAGAGTACGGTACAATAAACAAAATATTACAATATTGTTTAAAGTTATTTTTATTGCCCCAGTTTCGTTTAATTTAGCATTACAGTAAAACATTTAAAGAAAATTAAAGTAGGGATCTTGTAATATAATTTAGTATTCTTTAGTTTTGGTGGAATATTAACATTACACATTTAGGTACCAGTTTAGTGGATAGGGTTCGATGAACACATCAGTGTGTAATTGTTCATTTAAAAAAGGAAAGAACCAGATTATGCAGCTTTGTAATCTGTTAAAATTAAATGTAATAATAACATTTATTCTTTTACAACCAGTTATCCAATCAAATTTAAACTGAATAAAGATATATATATTTAAGCTGTTTACAAGATGTCACCTACTTCTATACATTGGCTTTGCTATTCATTCAGCTACAACCTCCAGCAGTTAGCTCCAAACTTTTGCTATCAGCTATTAGGGAGAAAAAAAAAATACTTTTCGCAAACTTACATTGAAAATGACAAAAATATCTATTTCAAACAGGGCTGCGGAGTCGGTTAAAAATAACCCTAGTCTGACTCCGGTTAAATGTGGCATTTCTTCGAGTCCTGAGTCCACCCCTGACTAAACAGCCTGTATTCTGCCAATTTGCGTAACCAAAATAACATGGATATTCAGCTATCCACTTATAGGGGTGTCGTATAATTCATTCACTCATAATACATGGTTGGAAAATATTCCACCACATGCTATTGCACCTTTACAATTTTCAGTTGGCGGTCATATTAGTTTACTGCGCATGTCAGACTCGGGACTCGGTCTTACTCGAGTCCCGAGTCTGACTCCAGCAAAACAAACCAAGTGTTGTCAAATATGCAATTTTGCGTGTTTGGAGCACACCAATCTGCCAGTCTGATTATTATCGCTCGATTTTATTTGTGCACAATTTGGTGATAGCAGAAAAAACCTGAACAATTGCCAGTCGGAATTTGTGTAAAGCAGTTTCATATGTTATCCACAAGAGAATAGAGTTTCACATTAATTAATAGTCTTCTTACAGCACAACAAATGGTAAAAGGGTGGAAAATTTGAAGGAATTTATTGTGTTTTACTCTTTAAATAATCTGCTCATTCTGTGACCAGAGCTTTTTAAGTGGAGGTTCCCAATCAGTTTTCCAACCTGTATAATAGACAAATAGTGTAACATACTAAATTGAAAAAAATATTTTAAATAAATAAATACTTAAAATCTGCCAGCAAGTCACAAACAAAACATTGGTAAAATTACTCGGAAGTTTTGTATACCTAGACCAGGGCTCCCCAACTGGGGGTTGCTCATGGAGTTAAATTTTATACAAAGTGCTACATTCATAAAATTGTTATTTTTTCTGTTTGGTATGTTAATAGCAAATTATGTAATGCACATTACTTAATTTCAATAAATGCATGCCAAAGTAGACAGACATTGAGAAATGTTATGCTTTAAACCGTTAAACCTAGTGGTTAAAAATTTTAATATAATAAAAGCGGTCACAGCCTGAAAACTTTGGGTAGCCCTAAACTAGATAAACTTTACCCATGGACAGATAGCAGTTTAAAGTTTTGAAGTAAAATAAATACTCTAAACTGGTTTGCATTACACTATGATCTCATTGTCGCAATAATCTTACCAGAGGTTTATTGTATCTTTGAGGAATGACTGACTATTTTTTTGTACTGTTGATATGTCTTTAAGCAATGTCCAACATAATCCCAGAATGGCTGAATCACAGTTATGGACGAATATGTGTTGTTATTATAGTTTAACTAGTAAATATGAGCAAGTTCTAAAAAAATAAACCAAGTGGATAAGTTTAACATTATAATAACATACTCCAATGCTGAGCAATCAAATATAATAGCACTTTTTTATATGGAAGTGCACAAGCAAAAAAAATCAAATTAAAGTTTTTTTACTAAAATTTGACCTCCAGCCGTCTCCTGAAGCCCACATTATCACTATTTTTTATCACTAGCACAAACACTAGCAATATGCTTGTTTACCAATAATTAACCATTTGACAACGATTTTAGAAACACAGTTCAAATCATACATAATTAATCAGGCTGATTGTAACTGACATTCGGAAACCTAATATTTTGAATGATGAAGGTTCAAACGGTTATTTGCAGAAGCAGAAGCAAAATACAAAAAATAATAAATTGTCATCAACCTTAAACAAAATAATGGCTTGCCTTTAGTCAAGGAATAATAAATAAGAGTTGCATACTTAAAAAAACGGTATCAATAACATCAATACAAAAAGTGCATTTCTGTATTGGTAAAAAATAATACTGGGTGATCTCTAGTGGTAATGTTGTGTTTTTGCTGCCTATTTTAACTGCCTAATTAATACACAACGTTTGAAGTCATGTAAAACTAAAGTACAACAAGGTTTTTAAACAAACTGAATTTGCAAAAAGTTGATAGTGTGCCATACAACGCTATCTGGGCAAAACCTTTTTTTTTGTGTGTTTTATGGTTACTCCACAACACTCAAAAGATATATAATTAACAACAATCTAGGATATTTAATATTCTTTAAATTTAGAAAAACCCTGGAGATTGTACTTTAAATATTCCTAGTAATTAATTATTTACCCTTTAGCAGCATGGATGCAAAAAGGACCAAATATTGAGGGGTTCACAAACTTTTTTGTGGCGTGTAGTTGCTTTTGTATTTCTCTTTAAATCGTTTGTTTCCTGTTCATCGTTTGTTTCCTGTTCCACTCTGACTTCCATAGGCTACCAAATAGGTAGTTCTGGGCTAAATCATTTTTGTTAATTTTTTTTTCATTTTCTCCTGTTTATAATTTCACTTAAATTTACATTTCTATTTTGAGTACACACATCAGATGTTTGTTGCAAGTATTAAAAAGAACTTTAGATAGCAAAAACGTCAAGTAAATTGATGGATTTCATTTTCATTTTAGGTCTTTATTATTTTCTAATATGAGTTCTAATTATCCCAAAATTTATTCAGGTAGCGCTAGGCTAAATTAAATCCGTATTCATTTTATGTCTTCATTATTCTCTAGTATGAGTTCTAATTATCCCAAAATTTATTTAGGTAGCACTAGGCTAAAATAAATCCGTATTCATTTTGTGTCTTCATTATTCTCTGGTATGAGTTCTAATTATCCCAAAATTTATTTAGGTAGCACTAGGCTAAAATAAAGCCGTATTCATTTTAGGTCTTCATAATTCTTCAGTGTGTGTTTCTTAACATCATTCCAAACTTTATTTAGGTATAGCACTAGGCTAAATTAAATCCGTATTCATTTTATGTCTTCATTATTCTCTAGTATGAGTTCTAATTGTCCCAAAATTTATTTACGAAGCACTAGGCTAAATTAAATCTGTATTCATTTTAGTTCTTCATAATTCTTCAGTGTGAGATTTTTAACATCATCCCAAAATTTACTTAAGTAGCCCTAGGCTAAAATAAAACCTTGGTCAATTTAGGTCTTCATAATTCTTCAGTGTGAGTTTTTTAACATCATCCCAAAGTTAGCTTAAGTAGCACTAAGCTTAATTCAATCCGTATTCATTTTAGGTCTTCATAATTCTTCAGTGTGTGTTTCTTAACATCATCCCAAACTTTATTTAGGTAGCACTAGGCTAAATTCAATCCGTATTCATTTTATGTCTTCATTATTCTCTAGTATGAGTTCTAATTGTCCCAAAATTTATTTACGAAGCACTAGGCTAAATTAAATCTGTATTCATTTTAGTTCTTCATAATTCTTCAGTGTGAGATTTTTAACATCATCCCAAAATTTACTTAAGTAGCACTAGGCTAAAATAAATCCGTATTCAGTTTAGGTCTTCACAATTCGTCAGTGTGAGTTTTTTGACATCATCTAAAAACTCATTTAGTTAGCACTAGGCTAAATTAAATCCGTATTCATTTTAGGTCTTCATTATTCTCCAGTGTGAGTTTGTTTTTACATTTTTTCTGAAATTTACTTAGGTAGCACTAGTCTAAATTAAATCCACATTGATTTGTTTTTATTTAATTACTTTAACATATTCCACATGAATTCTGTTGACAGCCAAATTTTAGGCAATATTAGGCTATATAATTTTTTGTTTTATGGTTG
Source organism: Ascidiella aspersa (assembly GCF_963924565.1). Lineage (NCBI taxonomy): Eukaryota > Metazoa > Chordata > Ascidiacea > Phlebobranchia > Ascidiidae > Ascidiella > Ascidiella aspersa. The sequence goes on along the minus strand of NC_139451.1, from coordinate 16,881,472 downwards.
TTCCTGTTTTGTCCTGATTGTTTTGTAATTTCTCTTTAAACCATTTCTTTCTGTTCACCTTCATAGGCAACCAAATATTAGACAGGTAGTACTAGGCTAAATAATTTTGTTAATTTTGTCGTTGTTTTCATTTTCTCCTGTTCATAGTTTCTCTTAGATTTACATTTCTGTTTTAAGAGTACACACATTAGATGTTTGTTGCAAGTATCAAAAAGCATTTTAGATAGTAAAAACGCCAAGTAAATTGATGGATTTTATTTTCATTTTAGGTCTTCATTATTCTCTAGTATGAGTTCTAATTGTCCCAAAATTTGTTGAGGCAGCACTAGGCTAAATCAAATCCGTATTCAATTTAGGTCTTCATAATTCTTCAGTGTGAGTTTTTTTAACATCATCCCAAAATTTATTTAGATAGTGCTAGGCTGAATTAAATCAGTATTCATTTTAGGTCTTCATAATTCTTCAGTGTGTGTTTCTTAACATCATCCCAATCTTTATTTAGGTAGCATTAGGCTAAATTAAATCCGTATTCATTATAGGTCCTCATTATTCTCTAGTATGAGTTCTAATTGTCCCAAAGTTTATTTAGGTACCACTAGGCTAAATTAAATCTGTATTCATTTTAGTTCTTCATAATTCTTCAGTGTGAGATTTTTAACATCATCCCAAAATTTACTTAAGTAGCACTAGGCTAAAACAAATCCGTATTCATTTTTGGTCTTCACAATTCGTCAGTGTGAGTTTTTTGACAACATCCCAAAATTCATTTAGTTAGCATTAGGCTAAATTAAATCCGTATTCCTTTTAGGTCTTCATAAATTCTTCAGTGTGAGTTTTTTTAACATCACCCCAAAATGTATTTAGGTAATACTAGACCAAATTCAATCCGTATTCATTTTAGGTCTTCATAATTCTTCAGTGTGTGTTTCTTAACATCATCCCAAACTTTATTTAGGTAGCACTAGGCTAAATTAAATCCGTATTCATTTTATGTCTTCATTATTCTCTAGTATGAGTTCTAATTGTCCCAAAATTTATTTACGAAGCACTAGGCTAAATTAAATCTGTATTCATTTTAGTTCTTCATAATTCTTCAGTGTGAGATTTTTAACATCATCCCAAAATTTACTTAAGTAGCACTAGGCTAAAATAAATCCGTATTCATTTTAGGTCTTCACAATTCGTCATTGTGAGTTTTGTGACATCATCCCAAAATTCATTTAGTTAGCACTAGGCTAAATTAAATCCGTATTCATTTTAGGTCTTCATTATTCTCCAGTGTGAGTTTGTTTTTACATTTTTTCTGAAATTTACTTAGGTAGCACTAGTCTAAATTAAATCCACATTGATTTGTTTTTATTTAATTACTTTAACATATTCCACATGAATTCTGTTGACAGCCAAATTTTAGGCAATATTAGGCTATATAATTTTTTGTTTTATGGTTGTTCCTGTTTTGTCCTGATTGTTTTGTAATTTCTCTTTAAACCATTTCTTTCTGTTCACCTTCATAGGCAACCAAATATTAGACAGGTAGTACTAGGCTAAATAATTTTGTCGTTGTTTTCATTTTCTCCTGTTCATAGTTTCTCTTAAATTTACATGTCTGTTTTAAGAGTACACACATTAGATGTTTGTTGCAAGTATCAAAAAGCACTTTAGATAGTAAAAACGCCAAGTAAATTGATGGATTTTATTTTCATTTTAGGTCTTCACTATTCTCTAGTATGAGCTCTAATTGTCCCAAAATTTGTTGAGGCAGCACTAGGCTAAATCAAATCCGTATTCAATTTAGGTCTTCATAATTCTTCAGTGTGAGTTTTTTTAACATCATCCCAAAATTTATTTAGATAGTGCTAGGCTAAATTAAATCAGTATTCATTTTAGGTCTTCACAATTCGTCAGTGTGAGTTTTTTGACATCATCCCAAAATTCATTTAGTTAGCACTCGGCTAAAATAAATTCGTATTAATTTTAGTCTTTATAATTCTTCAGTGTGGGTTTTTTAACATCTTTCCAAAGTTTACTTAAGTAGCACTAGGCTAAAATAAATCCGTATTCATTTTAGGTCTTCATAATTCTTCAGTGTGTGTTTCTTAACATCATCCCAAACTTTATTTAGGTAGTACTAGGCTAAAATAAAACCTTGTTCATTTTAGGTCTTCATAATTCTTCAGTGTGTGTTTCTTAACATCATCCCAAACTTTATTTAGGTAGCACTAGGCTAAATTAAATCCGTATTCATTTTAGGTCTTCATTATTCTCTAGTATGAGTTCTAATTGTCCCAAAGTTTATTTAGGTAGCAGTAGGCTAAATTAAATCTGTATTCATTTTAGTTCTTCATAATTCTTCAGTGTGAGATTTTTAACATCATCCCAAAATTTACTTAAGTAGCACTAGGCTAAAACAAATCCGTATTCATTTTTGGTCTTCACAATTCGTCAGTGTGAGTTTTTTGACATCATCCCAAAATTCATTTAGTTGGCATTAGGCTAAATTAAATCCGTATTCCTTTTAGGTCTTCATAAATTCTTCAGTGTGAGTTTGTTTTTACATTTTTTCTGAAATTTACTTAGGTAGCACTAGTCTAAATTAAATCCACATTGATTTGTTTTTATTTAATTACGTTAACATATTCCACATGAATTCTGTTGACAGCCAAATTTTAGGCAATATTAGGCTATATAATTTTTTGTTTTATGGTTGTTCCTGTTTTGACCTGATTGTTTTGTAATTTCTCTTTAAACCATTTCTTTCTGTTCACCTTCATAGGCAACCAAATATTAGACAGGTAGTACTAAGCTAAATAATTTTGTCGTTGTTTTCATTTTCTCCTGTTCATAGTTTCTCTTAAATTTACATTTCTCTTTTGAGAGTGCACATATTAGATGTTTGTTGCAAGTATCGAAAAGCACTTTAGATAGTAAAAACGTTAAGTAAATTGATGGATTTTATTTTCATTTTAGGTCTTCATTATTCTCTAGTATGAGTTCTAATTGTCCCAAAATTTATTTAGGCAGTACTAGACTAAATTAAATCCGTATTCATTTTAGGTCTTCATAATTCTTCGGTGTTGAGTTTTTTAACATCATCACAAAATAAATTTAGGTAGTACTAGGCTAAAATAAGTTCGTATTCATTTTAGGTCTTCACAATTCTTCAGTGTGATTAATTAGCACTTAGGCTAAATGAAATCCGTATTCATTTTAGGTCTTCATAATTCTTCAGTGTGAGTTTTTTAACATCATCCCAAAATTTATTTAGAGGTAATACTAGACTAAATTAAATCCGTATTCATTTTAGGACTTCATAATTCTTCAGTGTGAGATTTTTAACATCATCCCAAAATATATTTAGGTAGTACTAGGCTAAAATAAGTTCGTATTCATTTTAGGTCTTCATAATTCTTCAGTGTGATTAAGTAGCACTTAGGCTAAATGAAATCCGTATTCATTTTAGGTCTTCATAATTCTTCAGTGTGAGTTTTTTACCATCATCCCAAACTTTATTTAGGTAGCACGTACTAGGCTAAATTAAATCCGTATTCATTTCAGGTCTTCATTATTCTCCAGTGTGAATCTTTTTAGCACCATCCCAAATTTTATTTAGGTAGCACTAGGCTAAATTAAATCCGTATTCATTTTAGGTCTTCATAATTTTCAGTGTGACCTTTCTAACATAATCCCAAACTTTATTTAGGTAGCACTAGGCTAAATTAAATCCGTATTCATTTTATGTCTTCATTATTTTCTAGTATGAGTTCAAATTTTCCCAAAATTTATTTAGGTAGCACTAGGCTAAAATATATCCGTATTCATTTTAGGTCTTCATAATTCTCCAGTGTGTGTTTCTTAACATCATCCCAAACTTTATTTAGGTAGCACTAGGCTAAAATAAAACCTTGTTCATTTTAGGTCTTCATAATTCTTCAGTGTGTGTTTCTTAACATCATCCCAAACTTTATTTAGGTAGCACTAGGCTAAAATAAAACCTTGTTCATTTTAGGTCTTCATAATTCTTCAGTGTGTGTTTCTTAACATCATCCCAAACTTTATTTAGGTAGCACTAGGCTAAATTAAATCCGTATTCATTTTAGGTCTTCATTATTCTCTAGTATGAGTTCTAATTGTCCCAAAATGTATTTAGGTAGCACTAGGCTAAATTAAATCTGTATTCATTTTAGTTCTTCATAATTCTTCAGTGTGAGATTTTTAACATCATCCCAAAATTTACTTAAGTAGCCCTAGGCTAAAATAAAACCTTGTTCATTTTAGGTCTTCATAATTCTTCAGTGTGAGTTTTTTAACATCATTCCAAAGTTAGCTTAAGTAGCACTCAGCTTAATTAAATCCGTATTCATTTTAGGTCTTCATAATTCTCCAGTGTGTGTTTCTTAACATCATCCCAAACTTTATTTAGGTAGCACTAGGCTAAAATAAAACCTTGTTCATTTTAGGTCTTCATAATTCTTCAGTGTGACCTTTCTAACATAATCCCAAACTTTATTTAGGTAGCACTAGGCTAAATTAAATCCGTATTCATTTTATGTCTTCATTTTTTTCTAGTATGAGTTCAAATTATCCCAAAATTTATTTAGGTAGCACTAGGCTAAAATATATCCGTATTCATTTTAGGTCTTCATAATTCTCCAGTGTGTGTTTCTTAACATCATCCCAAACTTTATTTAGGTAGCACTAGGCTAAAATAAAACCTTTGTTCATTTTAGGTCTTCATAATTCTTCAGTGTGTGTTTCTTAACATCATCCCAAACTTTATTTAGGTAGCACTAGGCTAAAATAAAACCTTGTTCATTTTAGGTCTTCATAATTCTTCAGTGTGTGTTTCTTAACATCATCCCAAACTTTATTTAGGTAGCACTAGGCTAAATTAAATCCGTATTCATTTTAGGTCTTCATTATTCTCTAGTATGAGTTCTAATTGTCCCAAAATTTATTTAGGTAGCACTAGGCTAAATTAAATCTGTATTCATTTTAGTTCTTCATAATTCTTCAGTGTGAGATTTTTAACATCATCCCAAAATTTACTTAAGTAGCCCTAGGCTAAAATAAAACCTTGTTCATTTTAGGTCTTCATAATTCTTCAGTGTGAGTTTTTTAACATCATTCCAAAGTTAGCTTAAGTAGCACTCAGCTTAATTAAATCCGTATTCATTTTAGGTCTTCATAATTCTCCAGTGTGTGTTTCTTAACATCATCCCAAACTTTATTTAGGTAGCACTAGGCTAAAATAAAACCTTGTTCATTTTAGGTCTTCATAATTCTTCAGTGTGTGTTTCTTAACATCATCCCAAACTTTATTTAGGTAGCACTAGGCTAAAATAAAACCTTGTTCATTTTAGGTCTTCATAATTCTTCAGTGTGTGTTTCTTAACATCATCCCAAACTTTATTTAGGTAGCACTAGGCTAAATTAAATCCGTATTCATTTTATGTCTTCATTATTCTCTAGTATGAGTTCTAATTGTCCCAAAATTTATTTACGAAGCACTAGGCTAAATTAAATCTGTATTCATTTTAGTTCTTCATAATTCTTCAGTGTGAGATTTTTAACATCATCCCAAAATTTTCTTAAGTAGCACTAGGCTAAAATAAATCCGTATTCAGTTTAGGTCTACACAATTCGTCAGTGTGAGTTTTTTGACATCATCTAAAAATTCATTTAGTTAGCACTAGGCTAAATTAAATCCGTATTCATTTTAGGTCTTCATTATTCTCCAGTGTGAGTTTGTTTTTACATTTTTTCTGAAATTTACTTAGGTAGCACTAGTCTAAATTAAATCCACTTTGATTTGTTTTTATTTAATTACTTTAACATATTCCACATGAATTCTGTTGACAGCCAAATTTTAGGCAATATTAGGCTATATAATTTTTTGTTTTATGGTTGTTCCTGTTTTGTCCTGATTGTTTTGTAATTTCTCTTTAAACCATTTCTTTCTGTTCACCTTCATAGGCAACCAAATATTAGACAGGTAGTATTAGGCTAAATAATTTTGTTAATTTTGTCGTTGTTTTCATTTTCTCCTGTTCATAGTTTCTCTTAAATTTACATTTCTGTTTTAAGAGTACACACATTAGATGTTTGTTGCAAGTATCAAAAAGCACTTTAGATAGTAAAAACGCCAAGTAAATTGATGGATTTTATTTTCATTTTAGGTCTTCATTATTCTCTAGTATGAGTTCTAATTGTCCCAAAATTTGTTGAGGCAGCACTAGGCTAAATCAAATCCGTATTCAATTTAGGTCTTCATAATTCTTCAGTGTGAGTTTTTTTAACATCATCCCAAAATTTATTTAGATAGTGCTAGGCTGAATTAAATCAGTATTCATTTTAGGTCTTCATAATTCTTCAGTGTGTGTTTCTTAACATCATCCCAAACTTTATTTAGGTAGCATTAGGCTAAATTAAATCCGTATTCATTTTAGGTCTTCATTATTCTCTAGTATGAGTTCTAATTGTCCCAAAGTTTATTTAGGTAGCACTAGGCTAAATTAAATCTGTATTCATTTTAGTTCTTCATAATTCTTCAGTGTGAGATTTTTAACATCATCCCAAAATTTACTTAAGTAGCACTAGGCTAAAACAAATGCGTATTCATTTTTGGTCTTCACAATTCGTCAGTGTGAGTTTTTTGACATCATCCCAAAATTCATTTAGTTAGCATTAGGCTAAATTAAATCCATATTCCTTTTAGGTCTTCATAAATTCTTCAGTGTGAGTTTTTTAACATCATCCCAAAATTTATTTAGGTAATACTAGACCAAATTCAATCCGTATTCATTTTAGGTCTTCATATTTCTTCGATGTGAATTTTTTTAGCACCATCACAAATTTTATTTAGGTAGCACTAGGCTAAATTAAATCCGTATTCATTTTAGGTCTTCATCATTCTTCAGTGTGACCTTTTTAACATCATCCCAAACTTTATTTAGGTAGCCATAGGCTAAATTAAATCCGTATTCATTTTTTGTCTTCATTATTCTCTAGTATGAGTTCTAATTATCCCAAAATTTATTTATGTAGCACTAGGCTAAATTAAATCCGTATTCATTTTAGGTCTTCATAATTCTTCATTGTGACTTTTTAACATCATCCCAAACTTTATTTAGGTAGCCATAGGCTAAATTAAATCCGTATTCATTTTATGTCTTCATTATTCTCTAGTATGAGTTCTAATTATCCCAAAATTTATTTAGGTAGCACTAGGCTAAATTAAATCTGGATTCATTTTAGTTCTTCATAATTCTTCAGTGTGAGATTTTTAACATCATCCCAAAATTTACTTAAGTAGCACTGGGCTAAAAAAAAACCTTATTCATTTTAGGTCTTCACAATTGGTCAGTGTGAGTTTTTTGACATCATCCCAAAATTTATTTAGGTAGCACTAGGCTAAATTAAATCCGTATTCATTTTAGGTCTTCATAATTCTTCAGTGTGATTTAGTAGCACTTAGGCAAAATTAAATCCGTATTCATTTTAGGTCTTCACAATTCTTCAGTGTGAGTTTTTTAACATCATCCCAAACTTTTTTTAGGTAGCACTAGGCTAAATTCAATCCGCATTCATTTCAGGTCTTCATTATTCTCCAGTGTGCGTTTGTTTTTACATTTTTCTGAAATTTACTTATGTAGCGCTAGGCTAAACTAAATCCGTATGGATTTGCTTTGATTTAATTACTTTAACATATTTCACACGAATTCTGTTGGCAACCAAATATTAGTCTTTATTATGCTGCCTAATTTGTTGTTTTATGGTTGTTTCTATTTTGTCATGGTTGCTTTGTAATTTCACTTTAAATCATTTCTTTTTTGTTCACTTTTACCATGACTTCTATAGGTATCGAAACATTAGACAGGTAGTACTAGGCTAAATAGTTTTGATGATTTTGTCGTTGTTTTTATTTTCTCCTGTTCATAGTTTCTCAAATTTACATTTCTCTAGAGTACACGCATCAGATGTTTGTTGCAAGTATCAAAAAGGACTTTCGATAGTAAAAACATGAAGTAGATGAATGGATTTTATTTTCATTTTAGGTCTTTATTATTCTCCAGTATGAGTTTTTTTTAAATTGTTCTAAAATTTACAGGTAGACTCAAAGAGATTATAACCATGAGGACAAACTCTCACTTTTGCCTTTTTTCTTTTGCCTTTTTTCTTTTGCCTTTTTTCTTTTGCCTTTAAGCAATGCATTCTATTGTCGACAGCCGTCACGGTCTGATTCATAATAATCTTTTCCATTTAATCCTGTTATAAAAATGTACGCTTTTGGCGTAATCTGTTGTTTAATGACCCCTAGTCCTAATTTAAACCGTTTTCTGTTTACAAAATTGACTTGGTAGGACAGGCAAGGTTATCGCCAGTTGCTTGACACTTTCTTAGGACCCTACTGTACATTTTTGAAAAGTGTATTACTGTTAAAATTTACGCGATTGAGCTATGTCGTTGATTTCGGGGCTCTTTCCATTTGGTACGTAGAAAGTAACGCAAAAAACGGTCTACAAATGCCGCATAACGCAACGCACATTATTATTTTATTATTAATAATAATGCTCGACCAACCCAAACTCAAACCCGCACCGTAACCCAAATAATGTGAGTTGCGGTATGCGGTATTTGTTGACCTTTTTTGCGCTAGTTTCTATGTACCAAATCGATGCAGCGCCTTGGTTTCCACTTCTAGGCGTTAAGATTTCTGTGAGGAATTGCCTTATAAATTAAATTAATACCACTTAGTTTGTTGTAAATCTCAAGGTGCGGAACTCACTAAACTTAACTAGGCCTATATGGCGGTGTTAATTGTTAACTTCTTAATGTAAATGATATAGGTATTTTGCATTGTACACTGTACAGAGCCTATTTCAGAAAAAGCAACTTTTGGTAAATCAAACCCATAAATGAATTGGCTTTAGTGTACAAATTTTAGAAAAAATTGTAGAATTCCAAATTTGATGAGTGTGCCGCAAATTAAAATTATTTTTTGAGGTCGTCGCAAAAAAGTTTGCGAACCACTGCCTTACATTACTATTGGATTACAAATGTATCTATTTCAAAAAATACTGTTTAAGATCTCAAATTTAGCGGTGGGGTGCAGTGGTGCTATGCAGCTTGCGAAAAATTTTTGAATTTCAAATTTTGTCTGCCCCTTGGTGATAATTAAGCTTAAAAATTAGTAATTTGCCAGCTTTTCTTACATAAAATAAGTTGGAATAATATTTGGTTGTATACCAATTTAATTTAAATAAACAAATTTGTTGTACTTGGTAAATGGTAGCAGCCATTGCTCATTTAGGAAATGTTCTTTACGCAAATATATCCTTATCCTATAGAATATATACTTTCCATACAGTAATTTTTCTTTAGTATGCCAGTGTTCAGCGTGCAAATTAAATTTGTGCCGTACTGCTGCTCTAAATAGTCTTCTATATACTTGTTCCAGTGTTACAAATTAAAACACATTGAAATTGATACCATAAACTGAAAATTAATACCAAATTCTTTGAAAACATCGTTCAAACGAAAAATTTTTGCACCTCGGTTTGCTGTGTGTAATATTTAACTAGCAAATATTATTGGTGGTGTGCTGTTTGTGAGAGTGAAGCAAGCAATTAGCATTTGTAAGGTAGTTACATTTGGAATCAGTAGTTACCAGATGTCACTGAATTCAGTAAATAATTTTGCAAATTATATTATATTTGATTGCTTAGTATTGGAGTATGTTATTATAATGTTAAACTTCTCCACTTGTTTTTTTTTTATAGAACTTGCTCATAGTTACTAGTTGAACTATAATAAGAACACATATTTGTCTGTAACTGTGATTCAGCCATTGGGATTATGTTGGACATTGCTTGAAGACATATCAACAGTACACTGGGAAAATATAAAAAATAGTCGGTCTATTCCTCAAAGATACGACAAAGGTAAGATTATTGTGACAATGAGATCATAGTGTAGTGCAAACCATTATAGAATAGAGTATTTATTTTACTTATAAACAAAACTTTAAACTGCTTACTGTCGATGGGCAAAGTTTATCTAGTTATGGCTACCCAAATTTTTCAGGCTGTGACCTCTTATTATATTAAACTTTTTGACCCCCTAGGTTTAACAGTTTAAAAAATGACATTTCTCGATGTTTCCTTTGGCATGCTTTTATTGTAGCAAACTGGTTCATTTAATGGTGTAATCGGAATAATGTAACCCTAACCCAGGGGTTCTTAAACTGGGGTCCGTGAACTGGTTTTAGGGGGTCCGTGAAGGCCTAATTCAAATATTAGTGTATATTTAAGAAGTTTGTGACATCAATTTATGACGTCATTTTCGAATTTGTTTTCCTACCGTGGTCCATGCAAGGCCCAAAAAAAATGTTAGGGGTCTGTGGTAAAAAAAGTTAAAGAACCCCTGCCCTAACCAAACCATTGCAGGATGCTCGCTGATTGTTGGTCACTTCTATTTCTTTAAAATAAACCCTGCATGCATTACAATAATTCAACAGTGCTTCGCGGGCCACAAACAAAGATGTCGGGCCTGGGTTTTGGACCACCCTGCTTTAAGTAATCAATTTTTGTTAAAAGTGTCATTATTTTCCTACTTCTTGGTACACCTTATATGCAAAGAAAGGCAAGCAAAACAAAATAATGTTTATTTAAAATTTATTTGGTTAAACATGGTAAGAATCAATCAATTTTCAATTTAAAGAATAAATAAAGTTCTTTATTGACACCAGATTCCAGAGGCCACTTCAGTATTGTATTCGTTTGTGTAGTACCTGGTCAGCATCTGTATGAACACAATTTATCGACCAATATATTACAAATGTTTTTTATAATTTTATTTATCTCTTTGCACTGATTTATTATATTTAAATTTCAAAGTGTGTATTACAAAGTAAACGTTTTGTTTTATATGAAAATATTTATAAATTTTTACTGAAGTATTTTTTACCTCTTCTCATCTTTTCTCCCTAATAGCTGATAACAAAAATTTGGAGCTTAACTGCTGGAGGTTGTAGTTGAATGAATATCAAAGCCCATGTATAGAAGTAGGTGACATCTTGTAAACAGCTTAAATATATATATATCTTTATTCAGTTTAAACTTGATTGGATAACTGGTTGTAAAAGAATAAAGGTTATTATTATATTTAATTCCAACAGATTACAAAGCTGCATAATCTGATGCTTTCCTTTTTTAAATGAACAATATGACACACTAATTTTGTGTTCACCAAACCATATGCACTAAACTGGTACCAAAATTTGTAATGTTAATATTTCTTAACACCAAAACTAAAGAATAATTGAATATATTACAAAATCCCTACTCTAATTTTCTTTAAGTGTTTTACTGTAATGCTAAAATAAACAAAACTGGGGCAATAAAAATAACTTTAAACAATATTGCAATATTTTGTTTATTGTACTATATAAGCGAACACAAAAAATTGTACCAAAAGGCTTTCTAGTAATAATAAAAAAATGTAAATTCCTCTCCGGCACCCCGGTTTGGAACCACTTGTCTACTCTACAGCAACGCGTTGTACGCTTCCGCAGTCATTAACTGGACGACGTTGGCGTCTGTTACCATATTATATTGTACTTATGGTCAGCTGACATTGTATGCCCTACAAGCTTTTTCAAGTGTGTTTATACGAAACTCGGCAATGAAAGTTTGACATTTGATTCAAACATAACTTTTAACCTGTCAGAAATGTCGCACCTAAATATATATAAGCCGGTTGCTCCAAAATTTTAGCTCACCAACATGCAAGTAAAGCCCAGTTGTTTACGTTTTACAATTATGCATTAGAGCGGAACACTGTCGAAAGTACAACAATGGGCTACGTCACAGTTTGTCCTCATGGTTATAATCTCTTTGGGTAGACTAGGCTAAATTAAATCCGTATTGCTGGTATCAAAAACGACTTTAGATAGTAAAAGCGTAAAGTAAATTAATGGATTTTATTTTCATTTTTTGTCTAAACTCCAGTTGAGGTTTCTTCTCTTGTCACATTTTTTTAAACATTAACATGGGGGCCAAAAGTTGTTGAGAGTCGATGGAAGGGTCATTAAAAGGTTGAACCACTCCGTTATTTCATAATCAATAGTACAAGGTTAGGGCGCAACGTCTTCATAATTTCGCCAGAAATGTGAATAAGTGGAAGTAGTTTTTTTGTTACAGGTTTTTTTTTTTAATTTTTGTTGTAGTGGAAATGTTTTGTTGACCTTTATCAAGGGTAAAATTTGTTGATGTTAAGATACATATGTATATCAGTGTTCAAGATTTTGCACTTGCTAAACTAGTGAGTCAAAATAAATATTACTATACATATAAAAGTCAATATTGCGTAAAATTTTCATGATCACATTTCCTGCTTCTGCAACTACAAAAACGTGCCTCATGCACAGTATAAGGTCCCACAAATTCAATAGTCCAGTAAAGAAATTAGGCCGATTAAACAACTAACATAAATAATTTTTTCTGGGTGCTGCACAATGATTTAAGGCTAATAATTTTGTTTGATCATAGCAGGTCACACCTTGTCAATCAAGACTGGAAAGGATGGATGAAGGCCTGAGGCATGGGTGAAACAATTACTGCGTTTGCTTTAAATACAGCCATGCAGTGTGTAGTGTTTTTTTTTTCAGGCATCTAATTAATTTCTGATATCACTGTGTTATGGGACGACTGACTGACCTGAAAAATCCCAGGATTAGAGTTCTGGATTTTCATTAAAGCTTGTTTTCTGGCCAGTTGAAAATAGGTTTTATTTTAAAGAACATTGGAAAAATTCGAGAGATCGGCCTGTTCCGCAAAACACGTTATAAAAACAAACAATGAAACCTTGATACAACAATAAGCCAAATTAACAACTTAATTTAGCCATTTTTTTAGCTGTGTACCGGTACTTGTGTTTAGAGACTTGATGTGATAGCTGAAAATGAAAAGTGTTATATTTTTGTTGTTTTCAATGTGATGTGCGTTTTAACAAATTGCTCAAAAACGCCGTTGGACAAAGTAGCAATTTTGGTAAAACTGAAAATTAGATTAAAATTAGAATTGGAGCACTCAGGCAAATCCCAAATTAGATTAGAATTAGAAAGAGCCGCATTTTGTTCTAAATCGACGAATTAGAAAACTAGAATTATCTAGTTGTCCAAGTCTGGCTATGCCCCTCCCAAGTATATTTTCCCTAAATAGAATAGCATGTCTCCCGACCGGTACGTGTGTCATTAACTGTAAAAATTCCATATTTCACAAATCACAATCATGAATCCACCTGCAAACATAAATAAACCTTGTAAAAAAACACATCTACACTCTACAGCTTACAGCATGGGTCGGCAACCTACGGCCCGCGGACCGCATCCGGCCCACGGCCTCTTTGACAAAATAGACACGAATCCTTTTCAAATACCTTTTCAGTATTTTAACTACATAAGATTTTCGCGATTCGCGCGAATGATCTTTGCACGTCCGGTTTGTTTACGTTTTGATACTGTCTTTTGAACTAGATCCGCTTATTTGCCGTTGCGGCGTGTAAGGCTGCCAAGTTCGTCGCGGACAAACAGTAAACGTATTCAAAAATAGTGGACATAATTTTTTTAACATATTTTTATTTTCGGCCTTGTATAGGCTACACACAAAAAATAATTAGTCTAGTGGGAAATGTTAAAAAAACAGAGTAAAAGCGGGATTTTAGTATTAGTTGTTTTATGACTTACATTGTGCCGAGAGATGTTCAAAGACTCTTATCCAAATTGGATTTTATCTAATTCTGCAGTTTATATTGGGTAATTGGAAAAGCTAATAATTTTGTTTGACCATGGCTGGTTGCACCTAATTGTACATCAAGGGTGAAGGAAAAGCAGGACTGCGGAGTCGGACTCGGTTTGTTTTGCTGGAGTCGGACTCGGGACTCTAGTAAGACCACGTAAAACTACCCGAAGTCCGACATGCGCACGAGCAGTACCAAATTTCAAGGCTGATGGCCGCCAACTGGAAAATTGTAAAAGTGGAATAGCATATGGTAAAATATTTTTCAACCATGTATTGTGAGTTATTGAGTTATACGACACCCATATAAGTGTATTTCTGAATATTCACGTTACTTTAGTTACGTAAGGCTGTAGAGCAGTGGTCGGCAAACTTTTTACGTCGCGGCCCAAAGTACTCTTTTAAAGCTATAGAATGCCCACTACGAAAACAGTGGCAAATATTTATTTTAAGGTGGAGTCATTAGAATGACGTAACAAAGTTAGAAAAACTTGTTTTTTTTCGAACATACTCTTGTGCAAATATGAAGTTAAAAAACAGTTGAATTGCGGGTGGATAAAAAAAATTGGTTGGTTAGTTTTAAATTGTCAAAACTTCAATGAAAAGGATGCATAACACATACGGCACATAAAATGTTTCTAATATTGCTCAAAATAACGGTATTTATAGAATAATTTAACACAAACTGGATTATACACAGTACGCAATAAATTATAGAATATCGCGTTTGGATGGAATAGATTTCAGTATAACGCTATAAAAGTACACAAAAATCCATACATTGGATGTCAAGTAACGTCGTAGTTTAAGTAATTTAAGAAATGTGTATGTTGTTCTCGACCAACCAGTGTGGTATTATGTAACTAAAGCAAGTTTATCGCGCGAAACGCAAAAAAATGCGTCTATTTGGTTTTAGCACCTTAAACATCTACTGAATAAGAGATTAACACTATGAATTAGGGGTGTTCAAATGATTTATACCACAGTCAAACCTGACAACATGATGATCCACCAAATACGAATAGTAAACATATTGGACACGCTTTAATTTTTATGGTGCTTCATTTATGTAAATGTACCCTACAACGTATGGGCCGGGGTCGGCAAACTTTTTCTAGTCGAGGGCCAACACCAAACTCAGAAAGGTCTTTATGGGCCGCACAAAATGTTAACTGAGAAAACTAAAATGTTAGAACAACTTCAGGCGGACCCAGGATATTTTTTTTCACTTTAACTAGATTTGTGGAGGCCGTTTAAAGTGTTGGCGCAAAGCGCGAAAAAGGGCGTTTGTTGGGTTTAAAAGTCGAGCCCAAACGTCGTCATCCATACTAGTAATAAAAAGTGTAATAAAACTGCTTTGAAGAAACGCGATAACTTAAAATAGTGCCAGCTGTAGGTATTGGTAGCATAGTTTCATAGAACTGCTTTTTTGAAGCTAGCCTAGAACCCTATTGATTTTTTATCGCCTTGTATCGATAACGTTATGCTTCGCTAATTGATCATTTTTTTAGTTTCTTGGCAATATCCTTATCTCTCAGTTACTTCATTAATACGTCATTTACTGTTTGAATAAATCGGGTTTGCGGCAGTCACGGCATAGATTAAGGCAGTGGTCTCGAACCTGTGGGTCCCTACCCCAAGTGAGGTCGCCTAAAATTTTTGTGGGGTCGCCATAACTCACCATATTCGTAATGTTTTAGTACGATTTATGTATTTAGTTTTCTTTACAATGAGGTCCCACTAATAAACGTGACTGAGTGCATCTTCTACATAAAAATTGCTGTGTTTAGCTCTTAAGAGCTGCTATATCAGTTAACGCACATTTGAAAAATTAAAAAAAAAAAATTTGTGGTTTTTGATTTAGCGCAGCAAATGTCGCACTTTTTCTAAAACTACACCAAGTTACATGTACAAGTGTGTCAAACGTAGACAGTAGACCAGTGGTTCTCAATCTGAGGGTCGCGACCCCCAATGGGGTCGCAAGGGGTTGTCTAGGGGGGTCGCCATGTGGAATTCCATAAAGAAAATAATTAAGAATTAGGCAATATGAACTAAAATTTAGCACTATAGAACGGTCATGTTCAAATGGCGGATCGCGATCCGGTTCCGGATCTTTTCAGCGTTTTGTGCGGATCTGCTAATGTAGTCTCAGTGTTTTCATGTGAATACCAATTGTCATTGTTAATGAATTTTGTAAAAATGCATAGAACAAGGCTCCCTAATGCGAATCTTTGTAAGCGTTTGAGGATATCAGGCAGCGACAGAAAGCCCCAACTTGATGCTATTGTAAGACCTAAAGTTTAAAACAGGGGTTGGCAACCTACGACCCGCGGGCCGGATGCGCCCCGCCCAAAGAGATTATAACCATGAGGACAAACTGTGACGTAGCCCATTGTTCTACTTTCGACAGCGTTCCGCTCTAGTGCATAATAGTAACACGTAAACAACTTGGCTTGACTTGCATGTTGGTGAGCTAAAATTTTGGAGCAACCGGCTTATATGTATTAAGGTTCGACATTTCTGACAGGTTAAAAGTTATGTTTGAATTAGGTGCCAAACTTTCATTGCCGAATTTCGTGTGAACACACTTAACAAAGCCTGTAGTGCATACAATATCAGCTGACCATAAGTACTATATAATATGGTAACACACTCGTTGGCGCGCCAACGTCGTCCAGTTAATGACTGCGGAAGCGTACAACGCGTTGCTGTAGAGTAGACCACTGGTTCCAAACCGGGGTGCCGGAGAGGAATTTACATTTTTTTATTATTACTAGTAAGCCTTTTAGTACAACTTTTTGTGTTCGCTTATATATAGTAGAGTACGGTACAATAAACAAAATATTACAATATTGTTTAAAGTTATTTTTATTGCCCCAGTTTCGTTTAATTTAGCATTACAGTAAAACATTTAAAGAAAATTAAAGTAGGGATCTTGTAATATAATTTAGTATTCTTTAGTTTTGGTGGAATATTAACATTACACATTTAGGTACCAGTTTAGTGGATAGGGTTCGATGAACACATCAGTGTGTAATTGTTCATTTAAAAAAGGAAAGAACCAGATTATGCAGCTTTGTAATCTGTTAAAATTAAATGTAATAATAACATTTATTCTTTTACAACCAGTTATCCAATCAAATTTAAACTGAATAAAGATATATATATTTAAGCTGTTTACAAGATGTCACCTACTTCTATACATTGGCTTTGCTATTCATTCAGCTACAACCTCCAGCAGTTAGCTCCAAACTTTTGCTATCAGCTATTAGGGAGAAAAAAAAATACTTTTCGCAAACTTACATTGAAAATGACAAAAATATCTATTTCAAACAGGGCTGCGGAGTCGGTTAAAAATAACCCTAGTCTGACTCCGGTTAAATGTGGCATTTCTTCGAGTCCTGAGTCCACCCCTGACTAAACAGCCTGTATTCTGCCAATTTGCTTAGCCAAAATAACATGGATATTCAGCTATCCACTTATAGGGGTGTCGTATAATTCATTCACTCATAATACATGGTTGGAAAATATTCCACCACATGCTATTGCACCTTTACAATTTTCAGTTGGCGGTCATATTAGTTTACTGCGCATGTCAGACTCGGGACTCGGTCTTACTCGAGTCCCGAGTCTGACTCCAGCAAAACAAACCAAGTGTTGTCAAATATGCAATTTTGCGTGTTTGGAGCACACCAATCTGCCAGTCTGATTATTATCGCTCGATTTTATTTGTGCACAATTTGGTGATAGCAGAAAAAGCCTGAACAATTGCCAGTCGGAATTTGTGTAAAGCAGTTTCATATGTTATCCACAAGAGAATAGAGTTTCACATTAATTAATAGTCTTCTTACAGCACAACAAATGGTAAAAGGGTGGAAAATTTGAAGGAATTTATTGTGTTTTACTCTTTAAATAATCTGCTCATTCTGTGACCAGAGCTTTTTAAGTGGAGGTTCCCAATCAGTTTTCCAACCTGTATAATAGACAAATAGTGTAACATACTAAATTGAAAAAAATATTTTAAATAAATAAATACTTAAAATCTGCCAGCAAGTCACAAACAAAACATTGGTAAAATTACTCGGAAGTTTTGTATACCTAGACCAGGGCTCCCCAACTGGGGGTTGCTCATGGAGTTAAATTTTATACAAAGTGCTACATTCATAAAATTGTTATTTTTTCTGTTTGGTATGTTAATAGCAAATTATGTAATGTACATTACTTAATTTCAATAAATGCATGCCAAAGTAGACAGACATTGAGAAATGTTATGCTTTAAACCGTTAAACCTAGTGGTTAAAAATTTTAATATAATAAAAGCGGTCACAGCCTGAAAACTTTGGGTAGCCCTAAACTAGATAAACTTTACCCATGGACAGATAGCAGTTTAAAGTTTTGAAGTAAAATAAATACTCTAAACTGGTTTGCATTACACTATGATCTCATTGTCGCAATAATCTTACCAGAGGTTTATTGTATCTTTGAGGAATGACTGACTATTTTTTTGTACTGTTGATATGTCTTTAAGCAATGTCCAACATAATCCCAGAATGGCTGAATCACAGTTATGGACGAATATGTGTTGTTATTATAGTTTAACTAGTAAATATGAGCAAGTTCTAAAAAAATAAACCAAGTGGATAAGTTTAACATTATAATAACATACTCCAATGCTGAGCAATCAAATATAATAGCACTTTTTTATATGGAAGTGCACAAGCAAAAAAAATCAAATTAAAGTTTTTTTACTAAAATTTGACCTCCAGCCGTCTCCTGAAGCCCACATTATCACTATTTTTTATCACTAGCACAAACACTAGCAATATGCTTGTTTACCAATAATTAACCATTTGACAACGATTTTAGAAACACAGTTCAAATCATACATAATTAATCAGGCTGATTGTAACTGACATTCGGAAACCTAATATTTTGAATGATGAAGGTTCAAACGGTTATTTGCAGAAGCAGAAGCAAAATACAAAAAATAATAAATTGTCATCAACCTTAAACAAAATAATGCCTTGCCTTTAGTCAAGGAATAATAAATTTCCAACTCTGCTTTTGCAAGCATTTCCATTCACTACAAAGACTAGGTAATTAAATCACCAAAGAGTTGCATACTTAAAAAAACGGTATCAATAACATCAATACAAAAAGTGCATTTCTGTATTGGTAAAAAATAATACTGGGTGATCTCTAGTGGTAATGTTGTGTTTTTGCTGCCTATTTTAACTGCCTAATTAATACACCACGTTTGAAGTAATGTAAAACTAAAGTACAACAAGGTTTTTAAACAAACTGAATTTGCAAAAAGTTGATAGTGTGCCATAGAACGCTATCTGGGCAAAACCTTTTTTGTTTTTTTTGTGTTTTATGGTTACTCCACAACACTCAAAAGATATATAATTAAAAACAATCTAGGATATTTAATATTTTTTAAATTTAGAAAAATCCTGGAGATTGTACTTTAAATATTCCTAGTAATTAATTATTTACCCTTTAGCAGCATGGATGCACAAAGGACCAAATATTGAGGGGTTCACAAACTTTTTTGTGGCGTGTAGTTGCTTTTGTATTTCGCTTTAAATCGTTTGTTTCCTGTTCACTTCCACTCTGACTTCCATAGGCTACCAAATATTAAACAGGTAGTACTTGGCTAAATCATTTTTGTTAATTTTTTTTTCATTTTCTCCTGTTTATAATTTCACTTAAATTTACATTTCTATTTTGAGTACACACATCAGATGTTTGTTGCAAGTATTAAAAAGAACTTTAGATAGTAAAACGTCAAGTAAATTGATGGATTTCATTTTCATTTTAGGTCTTCATTATTCTCCAGTGTGAGTTTGTTTTTACATTTTTCTAAAATTTACATAGGTAGCACTAGGCTAAATTAAATCCGTATTCATTTTAGGTCTTCATTATTCTCTAGTATGAGTTCTAATTGTCCCAAAATTTATTTAGGCAGTACTAGACTAAATTAAATCCGTATTCATTTTAGGTCTTCATAATTCTCCAGTGTGAGTTTGTTTTTACAGTTTTTCTGAAATTTACTTAGGTAGCACTAGGCTAAATTAAATCTGTATTGATTTGTTTTTATTTAATTACGTTAACATATTCCACATGAATTCTGTTGGCAGGCAAATATTAGGTATTATTAGGCTATATAATTTGTTGTTTTTTGGTTGTTCCTGTTTTGTCCTGGTTGCTTTGTAATTTCTCTTTAAATCGTTTGTTTCCTGTTCACTTCCACTCTGACTTCCATAGGCTACCAAATATTAAACAGGTAGTTCTGGGTTAATCATTTTTGTTAATTTTTTTTCCTTTTCTTCTGTTTGTAATTTTTCTTAAATTTACATTTCTATTTTGAGTACACACATCAGATGTTTGTTGCAAGTATTAAAAAGAACTTTAGATAGTACAAACGTCAAGTAAATTGATGGATTTCATTTTCATTTTAGGTCTTCATTATTCTCCAGTGTTATTTTGTTTTTACATTTTTCTAAAATTTTCATAGGTAGCACTAGGCTAAATTAAATCCGTATTGATTCATTATTATTGAATTACTTTAACATATTCACATGAATTCTGTTGGCAGCCAAATTTTCGGCAATATTAGGCTATATAATTTTTTGTTTTATGGTCGTTCCTGTTTTGTCCTGATTGTTTTATAATTCCTGTTTAAACCATTTCTTTCTGTCACGTCCATAGGCAACCAAATATTAGACAGGTAGTACTAGGCTAAATAATTTTGTTAATTTTGTCGTTGTTTTCATTTTCTCCTGTTCATAGTTTCTCTTAAATTTACATTTCTCTTTTGAGAGTGCACATATTAGATGTTTGTTGCAAGTATCTAAAAGCACTTTAGATAGTAAAAACTTCAAGTAAATTGATGGATTTTATTATCATTCTAGGTCTTCATATTCTCTAGTATGAGTTCTAATTATCCCAAAATTTATTTAGGTAGCACTAGGCTTAATTAAATCTCTATTCATTTTAGTTCTTCATAATTCTTCAGTTTGAGATTTTAAACAACAACCCAAAATTTATTTAGGTTGCATTAGGCTGAATTAAATCCGTATTCATTTTAGTTCTTCATAATTCTTCAGTGTGAGATTTTTAACATCATCCCAAAATTTATTTAGGTAGCATTAGGCTAAATTAAATCCGCATTCATTTTAGGTCTTCATAAATTCTTCAGTGTGAGTTTTTTAACATCATCCCAAAATTTATTTAGGTAATTCTAGACCAAATTAAATCCGTATTCATTTTAGGTCTTCATAATTCTTCGGTGTGAGTTTTTTAAACACCATCCCAAACTTTATTTAGGTAGCACTAGGCTAAATTAAATCCGTATTCATTTTAGGTCTTCATAATTCTTCAGTGTGAGCTTTTTAACATCATCCCAAACTTTATTTAGGTAGCACTATGCTAAATTAAATCCGTATTCATTTTATGTCTTCATTATTCTCTCGTATGAGTTCTAATTATCCCAAAATTTATTTAGGTAGCACTAAGCTAAATTAAATCTGTATTCATTTTAGTTCTTCATAATTCTTCAGTGTGAGATTTTTAACATCATCCCAAAACTTACTTAAGTAGTACTAGGCTAAAATAAAACCTTGTTCATTTTAGGTCTTCATAATTCTTCAGTGTGAGATTTTTAACATCATCCCAAAATTTACTTAAGTAGCACTAGGCTAAAATAAATCCGTGTTCATTTTAGGTCTTCATTATTCTCCAGTGTGAATTTGTTTTTACATTTTTTCTGAAATTTACTTCGGTAATACTAGACTAAATTAAATCCGTATTCAATTTAGGTCTTCATTATTCTTCAGTGTGAGTTTGTTTTTACATTTTTTCTGAAATTTACTTAGGTAGAACTAGACTAAATGAAATCCGTATTGATTCATTATTATTGAATTACTTTAACATATTCACATGAATTCTGTTGGCAGCCAAATTTTCGGCAATATTAGGCTATATAATTTTTTGTTTGATGGTCGTTCCTGTTTTGTCCTGATTGTTTTGTAATTCCTGTTTAAACCATTTCTTTCTGTCACGTCCATAGGCAACCAAATATTAGACAGGTAGTACTAGGCTAAACAATTTTGTTAATTTTGTCGTTGTTTTCGTTTTCTCCTTTTCATAGTTTCTCTTAAATTTACATTTCTCTTTTTAGAGTGCACATATTAGATGTTTGTTGCAAGTATCAAAAAGGACTTTCGATAGTAAAAACATGAAGTAGATGAATGGATTTTATTTTCATTTTAGGTCTTTATTATTCTCCAGTATGAGTTTTTTTTAAATTGTTCTAAAATTTGCTTAGGTAGACTAGGCTAAATTAAATCCGTATTGCATGTATCAAAAACGACTTTAGATAGTAAAAGCGTAAAGTAAATTAATGGATTTTATTTTCATTTTTTGTCTAAACTCCAGTTGAGGTTTCTACTCTTGTCACATTTTTTTAAACATTAACATGGGGGCCAAAATTTGTTGAGAGTCGATGGAAGGGTCATTGAAAGGTTGAAAAAAAAGTCGAGCCCAAACGTCGTCATCCTTACTAGTAATAAAAAGTGTAATAAAACCGCTTTGAAGAAACGCGATAACTTAAAATAGTGCCAGCTGTAGGTATTGGTAGCATAGTTTCATAGAACTGCTTTTTTGAAGCTAGCCTAGTACCCTATTGATTTTTTATCGCCTTGTATCGATAACGTTATGCTTCGCTAATTGATCATTTTTTTAGTTTCTTGGCAATATCCTTATCTCTCAGTTTTTGTCATTTACTGTTTGAATAAATCGGGTTTGCGGCAGTCACGGCATAGATTAAGGCAGTGGTCTCGAACCTGTGGGTCCCTACCCCAAGTGAGGTCGCCTAAAATTTTTGTGGGGTCGCCATAACTCACCATATTCGTAATGTTTTAGTACGATTTATGTATTTAGTTTTCTTTACAATGAGGTCCCACTAATAAACGTGACTGAGTGCATCTTCTACATAAAAATTGCTGTGTTTAGCTCTTAAGAGCTGCTATATCAGTTAACGTACATTTGACAAAATTTGTGGTTTTTGATTTAGCGCAGCAAATGTCGCACTTTTTCTAAAACTACACCAAGTTACATGTACAAGTGTGTCAAACGTAGACAGTAGACCAGTGGTTCTCAACCTGAGGGTCGCGACCCCCCATGGGGTCGCAAGGGGTTGTCTAGGGGGGTCGCCATGTGGAATTCCATAAAGAAAATAATTAAGAATTAGGCAATATGAACTAAAATTTAGCACTATAGAACGGTCATGTTCAAATGGCGGATCGCGATCCGGTTCCGGATCTTTTCAGCGTTTGGTGCGGATCTGCTTATGTAGTCTCAGTGTTTTCATGTGAATACCAATTGTCATTGTTAATGAATTTTGTAAAAAAGCATAGAACAAGGCTCCCAAATGCGAATCTTTGTAAGCGTTTGAGGATATCAGGCAGCGACAGAAAGCCCCAACTTGATGCTATTGTAAGACCTAAAGTTTAAAACAGGGGTTGGCAACTTACGACCCGCGGGCCGGATGCGCCCCGCCCAAAGAGATTATAACCATGAGGACAAACTGTGACGTAGCCCATTGTTCTACTTTCGACAGCGTTCCGCTCTAGTGCATAATAGTAAAACGTAAACAACTTGGCTTGACTTGCATGTTGGTGAGCTAAAATTTTGGAGCAACCGGCTTATATGTATTAAGGTTCGACATTTCTGACAGGTTAAAAGTTATGTTTGAATTAGGTGCCAAACTTTCATTGCCGAGTTTCGTGTGAACACACTTAAAAAAGCCTGTACTCGTTGGCGCGCCAACGTCGTCCAGTTAATGACTGCGGAAGCGTACAACGCGTTGCTGTAGAGTAGACCAGTTGTTCCAAACCGGGGTGCCGGAGAGGAATTTACATTTTTTTATTATTACTAGTAAGCCTTTTGGTACAACTTTTTGTGTTCGCTTATATATAGTATAGTACGGTACAATAAACAAAATATTACAATGTCGTTTAAAGTTATTTTTATTGCCCCAGTTTCGTTTAATTTAGCATTACAGTAAAACACTTAAAGAAAATTAAAGTAGGGATCTTGTAATATAATTTATTATTCTTTAGTTTTGGCGGAATATTAACATTACACATTTAGGTACCAGTTTAGTGAATAGGGTTCGATGAACACATCAGTGTGTAATTGTTCATTTGAAAAAGAAAAGAACCAGATTATGCAGCTTTGTAATCTGTTAAAATTAAATGTAATAATAACATTTATTCTTTTACAACCAGTTATCCAATCAAATTTAAACTGAATAAAGATATATCTATTTAAGCTGTTTACAAGATGTCACCTACTTCTATACATGGGCTTTGCTATTCATTCAACTACAACCTCCAGCAGTTAGCTCCAAACTTTCGCTATCAGCTATTAGGGAGAAAAAGATGAGGTAAAAATACTTTTCGCAAACTTACATTGAAAATGACAAAAAATATCTATTTTAAACAGGGCTGCAGAGTCGGTTAAAAATAACCCGAGTCTGACTCCGGTTAAATGTGGCATTTCGTCAGGTCCTGAGTCCACCCCTGACTAAACAGCCTGTATTCTGCCAATTTACGTAACCAAAATAACATGGATATTCAGCTATCCACTTATAGGGGTGTCGTATAATTCATTCACTCATAATACATGGTTGGAAAATATTCCACCACATGCTATTGCACCTTTACAATTTTCAGTTGGCGGTCATATTAGTTTACTGCTCATGTCAGACTCGGGACTCTGGTAGTTTTACATGGTCTTACTCGAGTCCCGAGTCTGACTCCAGCAAAACAAACCAACTCCGCAGTCCTGATTTTAAACCTGTACAATATGCTACCTAGTTTTGTGTGGATTTTTTTATCTACTCTAAATTAAGCCACTAAACTTATAATTCTATAATTTATTTCCTGAATTTTATTCACAATAAGTAATAACTCAACAACTCTTTTGACGACAAAGTAAAAATTTATAAATTTTTATTCATATAAAACAAAACGTTTACTTTGAAATATAAATATAATAAATCAGTGCAAAGAGATAATTTAATAAAAGTATAAAAAAACATTTGTAATATATTGGTCGATAAATTGTGTTCTTACAGACGCTGTTGACCGGGTACTACACAAAAGAATACAATGATGAAGTGGCCTCTGGAATCTGGTGTCAATAAAGCACTTTATTTGTTCTTTAAATTGATTGATTCTTACCATGTTTAACCAAATAAATTTTAAATAAACATTATTTTGTTTTGCTTGCAGATTGCTTATAAGGTGTACCAAGAAGTAGGAAAATAATGACAATTGATAAATTAAGGCAGGGTGGTCCAAAACCCAGGCCCGACATCATTGTTTGTGGCCCGCTAAGCACTGTTGAATTATTGTTATGCGTACATGGTTTATTTTAAAGAAATATAAGTGACCAACAATCAGCGAGCATACTGCAATGGTTTGGTTAGGGTTACATTATTCCGATTACACCATTAAACAAACCAGTTTACTATGACTTGGCAAAAAAGCCTAATTTTTTGCATGTGTCAGACAGGTTTGAAAGTCGCAGTGCATCCTATATGGAACTTTCTAAAATGGATGTTTTGCAATGCAAGTTATATTTGTGTTCACTTATAAAAGCAGTCTTTTCAAAATTAAGTGTTGTCAAATATGCAATTTTGCGTGTTTGGAGCACACCAATCTGCCAGTCTGATTATTATCGCTCGATTTTATTTGTGCACAATTTGGTGATAGCAGAAAAAGCCCAAACAATTGCCAGTAGGAATTTGTGTAAAGCAGTTTCATATGTTATCCACGAGAGAATAGAGTTTAAGATTAATTAATAGGCTTCTTACAGCACAACAAATGGTAAAAGGGTGGAAAATTTGAAGGAATTTATTGTGTTTTACTCTTTAAATAATCTGCTCATTCTGTGACCAGAGCTTTTTAAGTGGAGGTTCCCAATCAGTTTTCCAACCTGTATAATAGAAAAATAGTGTAACATCCTAAATTAAAAAAAAGATTTTAAATAAACAAATACTTAAAATCTGCCAGCAAGTCACAAACAAAACATTGGTAAAATTACTCGGAAGTTTTGTATACCTAGACCAGGGCTCCCCAACTGGGGGTTGCTCATGGAGTTAAATTTTATACAAAGTGCTATACATTCATTAAATTGTTATTTTTTCTGTTTGGTATGTTAATAGCAAATCATGTAATGCACATTACTTCAATAAAAGCATGCCAAAGCAAACATCGAGAAATTTCATTTTTAAACTGTTAAACCTAGGGGGTCAAAAAGTTTAATATAATAAAAGCGGTCACAGCCTGAAAACTTTGGGTAGCCCTAAACTAGATAAACTTTACCCATAGACAGATAGCAGTTTAAAGTTTTGAAGTAAAATAAATACTCTAAAATGGTTTGCATTACACTATGATCTCATTGTCACAATAATCTTACCAGAGGTTTACTGTATCTTTGAGGAATGACTGACTATTTTTTGTACTGTTGATATGTCTTTAAGCAATGTCCAACATAATCCCAGAATGGCTGAATCACAGTTATGGACGAATATGTGTTGTTATTATAGTTTTACTAGTAAATATGAGCAAGTTCTAAAAAAATAAACCAAGTGGATAAGTTTAACATTATAATAACATACTCCAATGCTGAGCAATCAAATATAATAGCACTTTTTTATATGGAAGTGCACAAGCAAAAAAAATCAAATTAAAGTTTTGTTTACTAAAATTTGACCTCCAGCCGTCTCCTGAAGCCCACATTATCACTATTTTTTATCACTAGCACAAACACAAACACTAGCAATATCCTTGTTTACCAATAATTAACCATTTGACAACGATTTTAGAAACACAGTTCAAATCATACATAATTAATCAGGCTGATTGTAACTGACATTCGGAAACCTAATATTTTGAATGATGAAGGTTCAAACGGTTATTTGCAGATGCAGAAGCAAAATACAAAAAATAATAAATTGTCATCAACCTTAAACAAAATAATGCCTTGCCTTTAGTCAAGGAATAATAAATTTCCAACTCTGCTTTTGCAAGCATTTCCATTCACTACAAAGACTAGGTAATTAAATCACCAAAGAGTTGCATACTTAAAAAAACGGTATCAATAACATCAATACAAAAAGTGCATTTCTGTATTGGTAAAAAATAATACTGGGTGATCTCTAGTGGTAATGTTGTGTTTTTGCTGCCTATTTTAACTGCCTAATTAATACACCACGTTTGAAGTAATGTAAAACTAAAGTACAACAAGGTTTTTAAACAAACTGAATTTGCAAAAAGTTGATAGTGTGCCATAGAACGCTATCTGGGCAAAACCTTTTTTGTTTTTTTTGTGTTTTATGGTTACTCCACAACACTCAAAAGATATATAATTAAAAACAATCTAGGATATTTAATATTTTTTAAATTTAGAAAAATCCTGGAGATTGTACTTTAAATATTCCTAGTAATTAATTATTTACCCTTTAGCAGCATGGATGCACAAAGGACCAAATATTGAGGGGTTCACAAACTTTTTTGTGGCGTGTAGTTGCTTTTGTATTTCGCTTTAAATCGTTTGTTTCCTGTTCACTTCCACTCTGACTTCCATAGGCTACCAAATATTAAACAGGTAGTACTTGGCTAAATCATTTTTGTTAATTTTTTTTTCATTTTCTCCTGTTTATAATTTCACTTAAATTTACATTTCTATTTTGAGTACACACATCAGATGTTTGTTGCAAGTATTAAAAAGAACTTTAGATAGTAAAACGTCAAGTAAATTGATGGATTTCATTTTCATTTTAGGTCTTCATTATTCTCCAGTGTGAGTTTGTTTTTACATTTTTCTAAAATTTACATAGGTAGCACTAGGCTAAATTAAATCCGTATACATTTTAGGTCTTCATTATTCTCTAGTATGAGTTCTAATTGTCCCAAAATTTATTTAGGCAGTACTAGACTAAATTAAATCCGTATTCATTTTAGGTCTTCATAATTCTTCGGTGTTGAGTTTTTTAACATCATCCAAAAATATATTTAGGTATTACTAGGCTAAAATAAGTTCGTATTCATTTTAGGTCTTCATTATTCTCCAGTGTGAGTTTGTTTTTACAGTTTTTCTGAAATTTACTTAGGTAGCACTAGGCTAAATTAAATCTGTATTGATTTGTTTTTATTTAATTACGTTAACATATTCCACATGAATTCTGTTGGCAGGCAAATATTAGGTATTATTAGGCTATATAATTTGTTGTTTTTTGGTTGTTCCTGTTTTGTCCTGGTTGCTTTGTAATTTCTCTTTAAATCGTTTGTTTCCTGTTCACTTCCACTCTGACTTCCATAGGCTACCAAATATTAAACAGGTAGTTCTGGGCTTAATCATTTTTGTTAATTTTTTTTCCTTTTCTTCTGTTTGTAATTTTTCTTAAATTTACATTTCTATTTTGAGTACACACATCAGATGTTTGTTGCAAGTATTAAAAAGAACTTTAGATAGTACAAACGTCAAGTAAATTGATGGATTTCATTTTCATTTTAGGTCTTCATTATTCTCCAGTGTGAGTTTGTTTTTACATTTTTCTAAAATTTTCATAGGTAGCACTAGGCTAAATTAAATCCGTATTGATTCATTATTATTGAATTACTTTAACATATTCACATGAATTCTGTTGGCAGCCAAATTTTCGGCAATATTAGGCTATATAATTTTTTGTTTTATGGTCGTTCCTGTTTTGTCCTGATTGTTTTATAATTCCTGTTTAAACCATTTCTTTCTGTCACGTCCATAGGCAACCAAATATTAGACAGGTAGTACTAGGCTAAATAATTTTGTTAATTTTGTCGTTGTTTTCATTTTCTCCTGTTCATAGTTTCTCTTAAATTTACATTTCTCTTTTGAGAGTGCACATATTAGATGTTTGTTGCAAGTATCTAAAAGCACTTTAGATAGTAAAAACTTCAAGTAAATTGATGGATTTTATTATCATTCTAGGTCTTCATTATTGTCTAGTATGAGTTCTAATTATCCCAAAATTTATTTAGGTAGCACTAGGCTTAATTAAATCTCTATTCATTTTAGTTCTTCATAATTCTTCAGTTTGAGATTTTAAACAACAACCCAAAATTTATTTAGGTTGCATTAGGCTGAATTAAATCCGTATTCATTTTAGTTCTTCATAATTCTTCAGTGTGAGATTTTTAACATCATCCCAAAATTTAATTAGGTAGCATTAGGCTAAATTAAATCCGTATTCATTTTAGGTCTTCATAAATTCTTCAGTGTGAGTTTTTTAACATCATCCCAAAATTTATTTAGGTAATTCTAGACCAAATTAAATCCGTATTCATTTTAGGTCTTCATAATTCTTCGGTGTGAGTTTTTTAAACACCATCCCAAACTTTATTTAGGTAGCACTAGGCTAAATTAAATCCGTATTCATTTTAGGTCTTCATAATTCTTCAGTGTGAGCTTTTTAACATCATCCCAAACTTTATTTAGGTAGCACTATGCTAAATTAAATCCGTATTCATTTTATGTCTTCATTATTCTCTCGTATGAGTTCTAATTATCCCAAAATTTATTTAGGTAGCACTAAGCTAAATTAAATCTGTATTCATTTTAGTTCTTCATAATTCTTCAGTGTGAGATTTTTAACATCATCCCAAAACTTACTTAAGTAGTACTAGGCTAAAATAAAACCTTGTTCATTTTAGGTCTTCATAATTCTTCAGTGTGAGATTTTTAACATCATCCCAAAATTTACTTAAGTAGCACTAGGCTAAAATAAATCCGTGTTCATTTTAGGTCTTCATTATTCTCCAGTGTGAATTTGTTTTTACATTTTTTCTGAAATTTACTTCGGTAATACTAGACTAAATTAAATCCGTATTCAATTTAGGTCTTCATTATTCTTCAGTGTGAGTTTGTTTTTACATTTTTTCTGAAATTTACTTAGGTAGAACTAGACTAAATTAAATCCGTATTGATTCATTATTATTGAATTACTTTAACATATTCACATGAATTCTGTTGGCAGCCAAATTTTCGGCAATATTAGGCTATATAATTTTTTGTTTGATGGTCGTTCCTGTTTTGTCCTGATTGTTTTATAATTCCTGTTTAAACCATTTCTTTCTGTCACGTCCATAGGCAACCAAATATTAGACAGGTAGTACTAGGCTAAATAATTTTGTTAATTTTGTCGTTGTTTTCGTTTTCTCCTGTTCATAGTTTCTCTTAAATTTACATTTCTCTTTTTAGAGTGCACATATTAGATGTTTGTTGCAAGTATCAAAAAGGACTTTCGATAGTAAAAACATGAAGTAGATGAATGGATTTTATTTTCATTTTAGGTCTTTTTTATTCTCCAGTATGAGTTTTTTTTAAATTGTTCTAAAATTTGCTTAGGTAGACTAGGCTAAATTAAATCCGTATTGCATGTATCAAAAACGACTTTAGATAGTAAAAGCGTAAAGTAAATTAATGGATTTTATTTTCATTTATTGTCTAAACTCCAGTTGAGGTTTCTACTCTTGTCACATTTTTTTAAACATTAACATAGGGGCCAAAAGTTGTTGAGAGTCGATGGAAGGGTCATTGAAAGGTTGAAAAGGCGTTTGTTGGGTTTAAAAGTCGAGCCCAAACGTCGTCATCCTTACTAGTAATAAAAAGTGTAATAAAACTGCTTTGAAGAAACGCGATAACTTAAAATAGTGCCAGCTGTAGGTATTGGTAGCATAGTTTCATAGAACTGCTTTTTTGAAGTTAGCCTAGTACCCTATTGATTTTTTATCGCCTTGTATCGATAACGTTATGCTTCGCTAATTGATCATTTTTTTAGTTTCTTGGCAATATCCTTATCTCTCAGATTTCGTCATTTACTGTTTGAATAAATTGGGTTTGCGGCAGTCACGGCATAGATTAAGGCAGTGGTCTCGAACCTGTGGGTCCCTACCCCAAGTGAGGTCGTCTAAAATTTTTGTGGGGTCGCCATAACTCACCATATTCGTAATGTTTTAGTACGATTTATGTATTTAGTTTTCTTTACAATGAGGTCCCACTAATAAACGTGACTGAGTGCATCTTCTACATAAAAATTGCTGTGTTTAGCTCTTAAGAGCTGCTATATCAGTTAACGTACATTTGACAAAATTTGTGGTTTTTGATTTAGCGCAGCAAATGTCGCACTTTTTCTAAAACTACACCAAGTTACATGTACAAGTGTGTCAAACGTAGACAGTAGACCAGTGGTTCTCAACCTGAGGGTCGCGACCCCCAATGGGGTCGCAAGGGGTTGTCTAGGGGGGTCGCCATGTGGAATTCCATAAAGAAAATAATTAAGAATTAGGCAATATGAACTAAAATTTAGCACTATAGAACGGTCATGTTCAAATGGCGGATCGCGATCCGGTTCCGGATCTTTTCAGCGTTTTGTGCGGATCGGCTAATGTAGTCTCAGTGTTTTCATGTGAATAACAATTGTCATTGTTAATGAATTTTGTAAAAAAGCATAGAACAAGGCTCCCAAATGCGAATCTTTGTAAGCGTTTGAGGATATCAGGCAGCGACAGAAAGCCCCAACTTGATGCTATTGTAAGACTTAAAGTTTAAAACAGGGGTTGGCAACCTACGACCCGCGGGCCGGATGCGCCCCGCCCAAAGAGATTATAACCATGAGGACAAACTGTGACGTAGCCCATTGTTCTACTTTCGACAGCGTTCCGCTCTAGTGCATAATAGTAAAACGTAAACAACTTGGCTTGACTTGCATGTTAGTGAGCTAAAATTTTGGAGCAACCGGCTTATATGTATTAAGGTTCGACATTTCTGACAGGTTAAAAGTTATGTTTGAATTAGGTGCCAAACTTTCATTGCCGAGTTTCGTGTGAACACACTTAAAAAAGCCTGTAGGGCATACAATATCAGCTGACCATAAGTACTATATAATATGGTAACACACTCGTTGGCGCGCCAACGTCGTCCAGTTAATGACTGCGGAAGCGTACAACGCGTTGCTGTAGAGTAGACCAGTGGTTCCAAACCGGGGTGCCGGAGAGGAATTTACATTTTTTTATTATTACTAGTAAGCCTTTTGGTACAACTTTTTGTGTTCGCTTATATATAGTATAGTACGGTACAATAAACAAAATATTACAATGTTGTTTAAAGTTATTTTTATTGCCCTTGTTTCGTTTAATTTAGCATTACAGTAAAACACTTAAAGAAAATTAAAGTAGGGATCTTGTAATATAATTTATTATTCTTTAGTTTTGGTGGAATATTAACATTACACATTTAGGTACCAGTTTAGTGGATAGGGTTCGATGAACACATCAGTGTGTAATTGTTCATTTGAAAAAGAAAAGAACCAGATTATGCAGCTTTGTAATCTGTTAAAATTAAATGTAATGATAACATTTATTCTTTTACAACCAGTTATCCAATCAAATTTAAACTGAATAAAGATATATATATATTTAAGCTGTTTACAAGATGTCACCTACTTCTATACATTGGCTTTGCTATTCATTCAGCTACAACCTCCAGCAGTTAGCTCCAAACCTTTGCTATCAGCTATTAGGGAGAAAAAAAAATACTTTTCGCAAACTTACATTGAAAATGACAAAAAATATCTATTTCAAACAGGGCTGCGGAGTCGGTTAAAAATAACCCGAGTCTGACTCCGGTTAAATGTGGCATTTCGTCGAGTCCTGAGTCCACCCCTGACTAAACAGCCTGTATTCTGCCAATTTACGTAACCAAAATAACATGGATATTCAGCTATCCACTTATAGGGGTGTCGTATAATTCATTCACTCATAATACATGGTTGGAAAATATTCCACCACATGCTATTGCACCTTTACAATTTTCAGTTGGCGGTCATATTAGTTTACTGCGCATGTCAGACTCGGGACTCGGTCTTACTCGAGTCCCGAGTCTGACTCCAGCAAAACAAACCAACTCCGCAGTCCTGATTTTAAACCTGTACAATATGCTACCTAGTTTTGTGTGGATTTTTTTTATTTACTCTAATTTAAGCCACTAAACTTATAATTCTATAATTTATTTCCTGAATGTTATTCACAATAAGTAATAACTCAACAACTCTTTTGACGACAAAGTAAAAATTGATAAATATTTTATTCATATAAAACAAAACGTTTACTTTGAAATATAATAAATCAGTGCAAAGAGATAATTTAATAAAAGTATAAAAAAACATTTGTAATATATTGGTCGATAAATTGTGTACTTACAGACGCTGTTGACCGGGTACTACACAAAAGAATACAATAATGAAGTGGCCTCTGGAATCTGGTGTCAATAAAGAACTTTATTTATTCTTTAAATTGATTGATTCTTACCATGTTTAACCAAATAAATTTTAAATAAACATTATTTTGTTTTGCTTGCAGATTGCATATAAGGTGTACCA
This sequence comes from Ascidiella aspersa, assembly GCF_963924565.1. Lineage (NCBI taxonomy): Eukaryota > Metazoa > Chordata > Ascidiacea > Phlebobranchia > Ascidiidae > Ascidiella > Ascidiella aspersa. Next base: position 16,848,184 of record NC_139451.1, on the reverse strand, counting down.
AGAAGTAGGAAAATAATGACACTTTTAACAAAAATTGATAAATTAAGGCAGGGTGGCCCAAAACCCAGGCCCGACATCATTGTTTGTGGCCCGCGAAGCACTGTTGAATTATTGTAATGCGTACAGGGTTTATTTTAAAGAAATATAAGTGACCAACAATCAGCGAGCATACTGCAATGGTTTGGTTAGGGTTACATTATTCCGATTACACCATTAAATAAACCAGTTTACTATAACTTGGCCAAAAAGCCTAATTTTTTGCATGTGTCAGACAGGTTTGAAAGTCGCAGTGCGTCCTATATGGAACTTTCTAAAATGGATGTTTTGCAATGCAAGTTATATTTGTGTTCACTTATAAAAGCAGTCTTTTCAAAATTAAGTGTTGTCAAATATGTAATTTTGCGTGTTTGGAGCACACCAATCTGCCAGTCTGATTATTATCGCTCGATTTTATTTGTGCACAATTTGGTGATAGCAGAAAAAGCCCGAACCATTGCCAGTCGGAATTTGTGTAAAGCAGTTTCATACGTTATCCACAAGAGAATAGAGTTTCACATTAATTAATAGGCTTCTTACAGCACAACAAATGGCAAAAGGGTGGAAAATTTGAAGGAATTTATTGTGTTTTACTCTTTAAATAATCTGCTCATTCTGTGACCAGAGCTTTTTAAGTGGAGGTTCCCAATCAGTTTTCCAACCTGTATAATAGAAAAATAGTGTAACATACTAAATTGAAAAAAATATTTTAAATAAATAAATACTTAAAATCTGCCAGCAAGTCACAAACAAAACATTAGTAAAATTACTCGGAAGTTTTGTATAACTAGACCAGGGCTCCCAAACTGGGGGTTGCTCATGGAGTTAAATTTTATACAAAGTGCTACATTCATAAAATTGTTATTTTTTCTGTTTGGTATGTTAATAGCAAATTATGTAATGCACATTACTTAATTTCAATAAATGCATGCCAAAGTAGACAGACATTGAGAAATGTTATGCTTTAAACTGTTAAACCTAGTGGTTAAAAATTTTAATATAATAAAAGCGGTCACAGCCTGAAAACTTTGGGTAGCCCTAAACTAGATAAACTTCACCCATGGACAGATAGCAGTTTAAAGTTTTGAAGTAAAATAAATACTCCAAACTGGTTTGCATTACACTATGATCTCATTGTCGCAATAATCTTACCAGAGTTTTATTGTATCTTTGAGGAATCACTGACTATTTTTTTGTACTGTTGATATGTCTTTAAGCAATGTCCAACATAATCCCAGAATGGCTGAACCACAGTTATGGACGAATATATGTTGTTATTATAGTTTAACTAGTAAATATGAGCAAGTTCTAAAAAAATAAACCAAGTGGATAAGTTTAACATTATAATAACATACTCCAATGCTGAGCAATCAAATATAATAGCACTTTTTTATATGGAAGTGCACAAGCAAAAAAAATCAAATTAAAGTTTTTTTTACTAAAATTTGACCTCCAGCCGTCTCCTGAAGCCCACATTATCACTATTTTTTATCACTAGCACAAACACAAACACTAGCAATATCCTTGTTTACCAATAATTAACCATTTGACAACGATTTTAGAAACACAGTTCAAATCATACATAATTAATCAGGCTGATTGTAACTGACATTCGGAAACCTAATATTTTGAATGATGAAGGTTCAAACGGTTATTTGCAGAAGCAGAAGCAAAATACAAAAAATAATAAATTGTCATCAACCTTAAACAAAATAATGGCTTGCCTTTAGTCAAGGAATAATAACTTTCCAACTCTGCTTTTGCAAGCATTTCCATTCACTACAAAGACTAGGTAATTAAATCACCAAAGAGTTGCATACTTAAAAAAAGGGTATCAATAACATCAATACAAAAAGTGCATTTCTGTATTGGTAAAAAATAATACTGGGTGATCTCTAGTGGTAATGTTGTGTTTTTGCTGCCTATTTTAACTGCCTAATTAATACACAACGTTTGAAGTAATGTAAAACTGAAGTACAACAAGGTTTTTAAACAAACTGAATTTGCAAAAAGTTGATAGTGTGCCATAGAACGCTATCTGGGCAAAACCTTTTTTGTTTTTTTTGTGTTTTATGGTTACTCCACAACACTCAAAAGATATATAATTAAAAACAATCTGGGATATTTAATATTTTTTAAATTTAGACAAACCCTGGAGATTGTACTTTAAATATTCCTAGTAATTAACTATTTACCCTTTAGCAGCATGGATGCACAAAGGACCAAATATTGAGGGGTTCACAAACTTTTTTGTGGCGTGTAGTTGCTTTTGTATTTCTCTTTAAATCGTTTCTTTCCTGTTCACTTCCACTCTGACTTCCATAGGCTACCAAATATTAAACAGGTAGTACTGGGCTAAATCATTTTTGTTAATTTTTTTTTTATTTTCTTCTGTTTATAATTTCACTTAAATTTACATTTCTATTTTGAGTACACACATCAGATGTTTGTTGCAAGTATTAAAAAGAAGTTTAGATAGTAAAAACGTCAAGTAAATTGATGGATTTCATTTTCATTTTAGGTCTTCATTATTCTCCAGTGTGAGTTTGTTTTTATATTTTTTAAAATTTAAATAGGTAGCACTAGGCTGAATTAAATCCGTATTTATTTTAGGTCTTCATTATTCTCTAGTATGAGTTCTAATTATCCCAAAATTTATTTAGGTAGCACTAGGCTAAAATAAATTCGTATTCATTTTAGGTCTTCATAATTCTTCAGTGTTGAGGTTTTTAACGTCATCCCAAAATTTATTTAGGTAGCACTAAGCTAAATTAAATCCGTATTCATTTTAGGTCTTCATAAATTCTACAGTGTGAATTTTTTTAACATCATCCCAAACTTTGTTTAGGTAGTACTAGGCTAAAATAAATTCGTATTCATTTTAGGTCTTCATAATTCTCCAGTGTGAATTTTTTTAACATCATCCCAAAATTTATTTAGGTAGCGCTAGGCTAAAATAAATTTGTATTCATTTTAGGTTTTCATAATTCTCCAGTGTGGGTTTTTTAACATCATCCCAAAATTTACTTAAGTAGCACTAGGTTAAATTAAATCCGTATTCATTTTAGGTCTTCATTATTCTCCAGTGTGAGTTTGTTTTACATTTTTTCTGACATTTACATAGGTAGCACTAGGCTAAATTAAATCCATATTGATTTGTTTTTATTTAATTACGTTAACATATTCCACATGAATTCTGTTGGCAGGAAAATGTTAGGCAATATTAGGCTATATAATTTTTTGTTTTATGGTTGTTTCTATTTTGTCATGGTTGCTTTGTAATTTCACTTTAAATCATTTATTTTTTGTTCACTTTCACCATGACTTTTATAGGTATCGAAACGTTAGACAGGTAGTACTAGGCTAAATAGTTTTTTTGATTTTGTCGTTGTTTTTATTTTCTCCTGTTCATAGTTTCTCAAATTTACATTTCTCTAGAGTACACACATCAGATGTTTGTTGCAAGTATCAAAAAGGACTTTCGATAGTAAAAACATGAAGTAGATGAATGGATTTTATTTTCATTTTAGGTCTTTATTATTCTCCAGTATGAGTTTTTTTTAAATTGTTCTAAAATTTACTTAGGTAGACTCAAAGAGATTATAACCATGAGGACAAACTCTCACTTTTTCTTTTTTTCTTTTGCCTTTAAGCAATGCATTCTACTGTCGACAGCCGTCACGGTCTGATTCACAATAAGAAAAACATCATCTTTTCCATTTAAGCCTGTTATAAAAATGTACGCTTTTGGCGTAATCTGTTGTTTAATGACCCCTAGTCCTAATTTAAACCGTTTTCTGTTTACAAAATTGACTTGGTAGGACAGGCAAGGTTATCGCAAGTTGCTTGACACTTTCTTAGGACCCTACTGTACATTTTTGAAAAGTGTATTACTGTTAAAATTTACGCGATTGATCTATGTCGTTGATTTCGGGGCTCTTTCCATTTGGTACGTAGAAAGTAACGCAAAAAACGGTCTACAAATAAGCCGCATAACGCAACGCACATTATTATTTTATTATTAATAATAATGCTCGACCAACCCAAACTCAAACCCGCACCGTAACCCAAATAATGTGAGTTGCGGTATTTGTTGACCTTTTTTGCGTTAGTTTCTATGTACCAAATCGATGCAGCGCCTTGGTTTCCACTTCTAGGCGTTAAGATTTCTGTGAGGAATTGCCTTATAAATTAAATTAATACCACTTAGTTTGTTGTAAATCTCAAGGTGCGGAACTCATTAAACTTAACTAGGCCTATATGGCGGTGTTAATTGTTAACTTCTTAATGTAAATGATATAGGTATTTTGCATTGTACACTGTACAGAGCCTATTACAGAAAAAGCAACTTTTGGTAAACCAAACCCATAAATGAATTGGCTTTAGTGTACAAATTTTAGAAAAAATTGTAGAATTCCAAATTTGATGAGTGTGCCGCAAATTAAAATTATTTTTTGAGGTCGTCGCAAAAAAGTTTGCGAACCACTGCCTTACATTACTATTGGATTACAAATGTATCTATTTCTATAATACTGTTTAAGATCCCAAATTTAGCGGTGGGGTGCAGTGGTGCTATGCAGCTTGCGAAAAATTTTTGAAGTTCAAATTTTGTCTGCCCCTTGGTGATAATTAAGCTTAAAAATTAGTAATTTGCCAGCTTTTCTTACATAAAGTAAGTTGGAATAGTATTTGGTTGTATACCAATTTAATTTAAATAAACAAATTTGTTGTACTTGGTAAATGGTAACAGCCATTGCTCTTTTAGGAAATGGTTTTTACGCAAATATATCCTTATCCTATAGAATATATACTTTCCATACAGTAATTTTCTTTAGTATGCCAGTGTTCAGCGTGCAAATTAAATTTGTGCCGTACTGCTGCTCTAAATAGTCTTCTATATACTTGTTCCAGTGTTACAAATTAAGACACATTGAAATTGATACCATAAACTGTTTGCTGTGTGTAATATTTAACTAGCAAATATTATTGGTGGTGTGCTGTTTGTGAGAGTGAAGCAAGCAATTAGCATTTGTAAGGTTACATTTGGAATCAGTAGTTACCAGATTTCACTGAATTCGGTTAATAATTTTGCAAATTATATTATATTTGATTGCTCAGTATTGGAGTATGTTATTATAATGTTAAACTTCTCCACTTGGTTTATTTTTATAGAACTTGCTCATAGTTACTAGTTGAACTATAATAAGAACACATATTTGTCTGTAACTGTGATTCAGCCATTCTGGGATTATGTTGGACATTGCTTGAAGACATATCAAAAGTACACTGGGAAAATAAAAAAAATAGTCAGTCTATTCCTCAAAGATACGACAAAGGTAAGATTATTGTGACAATGAGATCATAGTGTAATGCAAACCATTATAGAATAGAGTATTTATTTTACATATAAACAAAACTTTAAACTGCTAACTGTCGATGGGCAAAGTTTATCTAGTTAGGGCCACCCAAAGTTTTCAGGCTGTGACCTCTTTTATTATATTAAACTTTTTGACCCCCTAGGTTTAACAGTATAAAAAAATGACATTTCTCGATGTTTGCTTTGGCATGCTTTTATTGAAGTAATGTTTGTTACATAATTTGCCATTAACATACCAAAAGTATTTATTTATTTAAAATATATTTTTTAATTTAGTATGTTACACTGTTTTTCTATTATACAGGTTGGAAAACTGATTGGGAACCTCCACTTAAAAAGTTCTGGTCACAGAATGAGCAGATTATTTAAAGAGTAAAACACAATAAATTTCTTCAAATTTTCCCTCCTTTTACCATTTGTTGTGCTGTAAGCAGCCTATTAATTAATGTGAAACTCTATTCTCTTGTAGATAACATGACACTGCTTTACACAAATTTCTACTGGTAATTGCTTGGGCTTTTCAGTGATTTTGATTTCAGGGTTGTCCGAGGTTGCACAATATTTCTTACATGTTCTTTACGGGCCACAAAGCAGACTACATGCGTGCCAGGAGGGGATAAACGATTTTCGTTAGGTCGGAGGATGAAGTGTTTCAAGATGATGGCACAAAGCATTGTCAAAAAGTAACTGTCGAAAGATATATAAACTGCACAAACTTTCTGCTATCACCAAATTGTGCGCAAATAAAATCGAGCGATAATAATCAGACTGGCAGAATGGTGCGCTCCAAACACGCAAAATTGCATATTTGACAACACTTAATTTCGAAAAAGTCTGCATTTATAAGTGAACACAAATTAACTTGCATTGCAAAACAGCCATTTTAGAAAGTTCCGTATAGGACGCACTGCGACTTTCAAACCTGTCTGACACATACAAAAAATTGGTCTTTTTTGCCAAGTCCTAGTAAACTGGTTTATTTAATGGTGTAATCGGAATAATGTAACCCTAACCCAGGGGTTCTTAAACTGGGGTCCGTGAACTAGTTTTAGGGGGTCCGTGAAGGCCTAATTCAAATATTAGTGTATATTTAAGAAGTTTTTATTTTTTTAAAGAAAACAGTTTAATTAATAATAAAACTAATTTGCACTGTATGTATTTAGACTCCATTTCACTTTCACATTTTTCGACCGAAATCAGCAGATTTATTAAGTTTATTTGCAATAGTGACATCAATTTATGACGTCATTTTCTAATTGGTTTTCCTACCGTGGTCCATGCAAGGCCCAAAAAAAATGTTAGGGGTCTGTGGTAAAAAAAGTTAAAGAACCCCTGCACTAACCAAACCATTGTAGGATGCTCACTGATTGTTGGTCACTTCTATTTCTTTAAAATAAACCCTGCATGCATTACAATAATTCAACAGTGCTTCGCGGGCCACAAACAAAGATGTCGGGCCTGGGTTTTGGACCATCCTGCTTTAAGTAATCAATTTTTGTTAAAAGTGTCATTATTTTCCTACTTCTTGGTACACCTTATATGCAAAGAAAGGCAAGCAAAACAAAATAATGTTTATTTAAAATTTATTTGGTTCAACATGGTAAGAATCAATCAATTTAAAGAATAAATAAAGTTCTTTATTGACACCAGATTCCAGAGGCCACTTCAGTATTGTATTCGTTTGTGTAGTACCTGGTCAGCATCTGAATGAACACAATTTATCGACCAATATATTACAAATGTTTTTTTATAATTTTATTAAATTATCTCTTTGCACTGATTTATTATATTTAAATTTCAAAGTGTGTATTACAAAGTAAACGTTTTGTTTTATATGAAAATATTCATAAATTTTTACTTTGTCATCAAAAGAGTTGTTGAGTTATTACTTATTCTGAATAAATTTTAGGAAATAAATTATAGACTCTAAAAGTATAGTGGCTTAATTTAGAGTAAATAAAGAAATCCACACAGAACTAGGTAGCATATTGTACAGGTTTAAAATCAGGACTGATGAGTCTGCCTCGAGGAGTCGGTTTGTTTTGCTGGAGTCGAACTCGGGACTCGAGTAAAACCATGTAAAACTACCAGAGTCTGACATGCGCAGTAAACTAATATGACCGCCAACTGAAAACTGTAAAGGTGCAATAGCATGTGGTGGAATATTTTCCAACCATGTATTATGAATGAGTTATACGACACCCCTGCAAGTGGATAGCTGAATATCCATGTTATTTTGGTTACGTAAATTGGCGGAATACAGGCTTCTTAGTCAGGGGTGGACTCGGGACTCAACGAAATGCCACATTTAACCGGAGTCGGACTCTGGTTATTTTTAGCCGACTCAGCAGTCCTGTTTGAAATAGATATTTTTTGTAATTTTTAATGTAAGTTTGCGAAAAGTATTTTTTACCTCGAGTGCTTCTCATCTTTTCTCCCTAATAGCTGATAACAAAAATTTGGAGCTTAACTGCTGGAGGTTGTATTTGAATGAATATCAAAGCCCATGTATAGAATTAGGTGACATCTTGTAAACAGCTTAAATATATATATATATATCTTTATTCAGTTTAAACTTGATTGGATAACTGGTTGTAAAAGAATAAAGGTTATTATTATATTTAATTCCAACAGATTACAAAGCTGCATAATCTGATGCTTTCCTTTTTTAAATGAACAATATTACACACTAATTTTGTGTTCACCAAACCCTATGCACTAAACTGGTACCAAAATTGGTAATGTTAATATTTCTTAACACCAAAACTAAAGAATAATTGAATATATTACAAAATCCCTACTCTAATTTTCTTTAAGTGTTTTACTGTAATGCTAAAATAAACAAAACTGGGGCAATAAAAATAACTTTAAACAATATTGTAATATTTTGTTTATTGTACTATAGAAGCGAACACAAAAAATTGTACCAAAAGGCTTACTAGTAATAATCAAAAAAAATTTAAATTCCTCTCCGGCACCCCGGTTTGGAACCACTGGTCCATGAGGACAAACTGTGACGTAGCCCATTGTTCTACTTTCGACAGCGTTCCGCTCTAGTGCATAATAGTAAAACGTAAACAACTTGGCTTGACTTGCATGTTGGTGAGCTAAAATTTTGGAGCAACCGGCTTATATGTATTAAGGTTCGACATTTCTGACAGGTTAAAAGTTATGTTTGAATTAGGTGCCAAACTTTCATTGCCGAGTTTCGTGTGAACACACTTAAAAAAGCCTGTAGGGCATACAATATCAGCTGACCATAAGTACTATATAATATGGTAACACACTCGTTGGCGCGCCAACGTCGTCCAGTTAATGACTGCGGAAGCGTACAACGCGTTGCTGTAGAGTAGACCAGTGGTTCCAAACCGGGGTGCCGGAGAGGAATTTACATTTTTTATTATTACTAGTAAGCCTTTTGGTACAACTTTTTGTGTTCGCTTATATATAGTATAGTACGGTACAATAAACAAAATATTACAATGTTGTTTAAAGTTATTTTTATTGCCCTAGTTTCGTTTAATTTAGCATTACAGTAAAACACTTAAAGAAAATTAAAGTAGGGATCTTGTAATATAATTATTCTTTAGTTTTGGTGGACATATTAACATTACACATTTAGGTACCAGTTTAGTGGATATGGTTCGATGAACACATCAGTGTGTAATTGTTCATTTGAAAAAGAAAAGAACCAGATTATGCAGCTTTGTAATCTGTTAAAATTAAATGTAATAATAACATTTATTCTTTTACAACCAGTTATCCAATCAAATTTAAACTGAATAAAGATATATATATTTAAGCTGTTTACAAGATGTCACCTACTTCTATACATTGGCTTTGCTATTCATTCAGCTACAACCTCCAGCAGTTAGCTCCAAACTTTTGCTATCAGCTATTAGGGAGAAAAAAAAAATACTTTTCGCAAACTTACATTGAAAATGACAAAAATATCTATTTCAAACAGGGCTGCGGAGTCGGTTAAAAATAACCCTAGTCTGACTCCGGTTAAATGTGGCATTTCTTCGAGTCCTGAGTCCACCCCTGACTAAACAGCCTGTATTCTGCCAATTTGCGTAACCAAAATAACATGGATATTCAGCTATCCACTTATAGGGGTGTCGTATAATTCATTCACTCATAATACATGGTTGGAAAATATTCCACCACATGCTATTGCACCTTTACAATTTTCAGTTGGCGGTCATATTAGTTTACTGCGCATGTCAGACTCGGGACTCGGTCTGTCGAGTCCCGAGTCTGACTCCAGCAAAACAAACCAACTCCGCAGTCCTGATTTTAAACCTGTACAATATGCTACCTAGTTTTGTGTGGATTTTTTTATTTACTCTAAATTAAGCCACTAAACTTATAATTCTATAATTTATTTCCTGAATTTTATTCACAATAAGTAATAACTCAACAACTCTTTTGACGACAAAGTAAAAATTTATAAATATTTTATTCATATAAAACAAAACGTTTACTTTGAAATATAATAAATCAGTGCAAAGAGATAATTTAATAAAAGTATAAAAAAACATTTGTAATATATTGGTCGATAAATTGTGTTCTTACAGACGTTGTTGACCGGGTACTACACAAAAGAATACAATAATGAAGTGGCCTCTGGAATCTGGTGTCAAAATTTGAAGGAATTTATTGTGTTTTACTCTTTAAATAATCTGCTCATTCTGTGACCAGAACTTTTTAAGTGGAGGTTCCCAATCAGTTTTCCAACCTGTATAATACAAAAATAGTGTAACATACTAAATTAAAAAAAAGATTTTAAATAAATAAATACTTAAAATCTGCCAGCAAGTCACAAACAAAACATTGGTAAAATTACTCGGAAGTTTTGTATAACTAGACCAGGGCTTCCCAAACTGGGGGTTGCTCATGGAGTTAAATTTTATACAAAGTGCTACATTCATAAAATTGTTATTTTTTCTGTTTGGTATGTTAATAGAAAATTATGTAATGCACAGTACTTAATTTCAATAAATGCATGCCAAAGTAGACAGACCTCGAGAAATGTTATGCTTTAAACTGTTAAACCTAGTGGGTAAAAAAGTTTAATATAATAAAAGCGGTCACAGCCTGAAAACTTTGGGTAGCCCTAAACTAGATAAACTTCACCCATGGACAGATAGCAGTTTAAAGTTTTGAAGTAAAATAAATACTCCAAACTGGTTTGCATTACACTATGATCTCATTGTCGCAATAATCTTACCAGAGTTTTATTGTATCTTTGAGGAATCACTGACTATTTTTTTGTACTGTTGATATGTCTTTAAGCAATGTCCAACATAATCCCAGAATGGCTGAATCACAGTTATGGACGAATATGTGTTGTTATTATAGTTTTACTAGTAAATATGAGCAAGTTCTAAAAAAATAAACCAAGTGGATAAGTTTAACATTATAATAACTTACTCCAATGCTGAGCAATCAAATATAATAGCACTTTTTTATATGGAAGTGCACAAGCAAAAAAAATCAAATTAAAGTTTTTTTACTAAAATTTGACCTCCAGCCGTCTCCTGAAGCCCACATTATCACTAGCACAAACACTAGCAATATGCTTGTTTACCAATAATTAACCATTTGACAACGATTTTAGAAACACAGTTCAAATCATACATAATTAATCAGGCTGATTGTAACTGACATTCGGAAACCTAATATTTTGAATGATGAAGGTTCAAACGGTTATTTGCAGAAGCAGAAGCAAAATACAAAAAATAATAAATTGTCATCAACCTTAAACAAAATAATGCCTTGCCTTTAGTCAAGGAATAATAAATAAGAGTTGCATACTTAAAAAAACGGTATCAATAACATCAATACAAAAAGTGCATTTCTGTATTGGTAAAAAATAATACTGGGTGATCTCTAGTGGTAATGTTGTGTTTTTGCTGCCTATAATTATTTACTGAATTCAGCGACATCTGGTAACTACTGATTTCAAATGTAACTACCTTACAAATACTAATTCCTTGCTTCACCCGCTCAAACAGCACACCACCAATAATATTTGCTAGTTAAATATTACACACAGCAAACTGAGGTGCAAAAACTTTTCGTTTGAACGATGTTTTCTAAGAATTTGGTATTAATTTTCAGTTTGTGGTATCAATTTTAGTGTGTCTTAATTTGTAACCATGGAACAAGTATATAGAAGACTATTTAGAGCAGCAGTACAGCATAAATTTAATTTGCGCACTGAACACTGGCATACTAAAGAAAAATTACCGTATGGAAAGTATTCTTTGGGATAAGGATATATTTGCGTAATGAACATTTCCTAATGAGCAATGGCTATTACCATTTACCAAGCACAGCAAATTTGTTGATTTAAATTAAATTGGTATACAACCAAATATTATTCCAACTTACTTAATGTAAGAAAAGCTGGCAAATTACTAATGTTTAAGCTTAATTACCACCAAGGGGCAGACAAAATTTGCACTTTAAAAAATTGTTCGCAAGCTGCATAGCACTACTGCGCCCCACCGCTAAATTTGGGATCTTAAACAGTAGTATAGGAATAGATACATTTGTATTCCAATAGTAATGTAAGGCAGTGGTTCGCAAACTTTTTTGCTACGCCTTCGAAAAAGAATTTTGAATTGCGGCACACTCATCAAATTTGGAATTCTACAATTTTTTACTAAAATTTGTGCACTAAAGCCAATTCATTTATGGGTTTGGTTTACCAAAAGTTGCTTTTTCTGTAATAGGCTCTGTACAGTGTACAATGCAAAATACCTATATCATTTACATTAAGAAGCTAACAATTAACACCGCCATACAGTTAAGTTTGATGAGTTCGACACCTTGAGATTTACAACAAACTAAGTGGTATTAATTTAATTTATAAGGCAATTCCTCACATAAATCTTAACACCTAGAAGTGGAAACCAAGGCGCTCCATCGATTTGGTACGTAGAAAGTAATGCAAAAAACGGTCGACAAATACCGCATACCGCAAAGCACATTATTTGGGTTACGGTGCTGGTTTGAGTTTGGGTTGGATAAGCATTATTATTAATAATAAAATAATGATGTGGGTTGCGTTATGCGGCATTTGTACACCGTTTTTTGCGTTACTTTCTACGTACCAAATGTAAAGAGACATAGCTCAAATCGCGTACATTTTAACAGTGTAGCGTTTGCGCTCCATATTGTTACCGGCTTGAAACCCCGGCCAACCAAATGAAGCAGGCTGGCCGGTTGTGACGTCGTCACACCAGCCTCTGTGAATTCATCAAATTGACAGTTTATTGCCTGATCGTGTTTTCGTCGTTTGTCCTCTTTTTCGATGCGTCGCCGAACCGCATTGTCACGATATTTAATTACCGCCAGCTGGAATGCTGTATAAAAGGGATTTCATTTTATACCAAAAATAACAGTCTTGCATACTGTTCATTGTGGAGTCCAGATCGCGTGCGTTACACGGAGGTAATTATTGTATGTATGTATCGTAAGTATCTGTGTAAGTACTGATGGTCGTTTGTTTAATTGCAATAAATATTCTATCATTGTGCTTAAACCCACAACAGTAATAAACCTTTGAAAAATGTACAGTAGGGTCCTTAGAAAGTGTCACGCAAGTTGTGATAACCTTGCCTGTCCTACCAAATCAATTCTAGGGGTCATTAAACAACAAATTACGCCGAAAGCGTACATTTTTATAACAGGCTTAAATGGAAAAGATGATGTTTTTCTTATTGTGAATCAGACCGTGACAGCTGTCGAAAGTAGAATGCATTGCTTAAAGGCAAAAGAAAAAAGGCAAAAGTGAGAGTTTGTCCTCATGGTTATAATCTCTTTGGCCCCGCCAATGTAATTCATTCGGCCCGCCTCCTCTTTGACAAACTAGATACGAGTCCATTTCAAATACTTTTTCACTATTTTAACTACGTAAGTGCAAAAAATTTTCCCGCTTCGCGCGAATTATCTTTCTGCGTCTGGCTTGTTTACGTTTTGATGCGGTCTTTTGAACTAGATCAGCGCTTCGTTAATGGGAAACTTATTCAAAAACATTGGACATATATTTTTTTAACATTTTGTATTTTCGGCAATGTAATAAAAACTTGCAGGAAATTTATAAGAAATGCCGTTATATATCTAAAAAAAATCGCGCTCGCTTCGCTCGCCACCTGTGCCCTCAATTAACCTCTAACTATTCAAATTATCGCGTTTACATAAACAAGCACAATTAAAATTAAAGCGTGTCCAATATGTTCAAACCGTAACTTTAGCTTGTTATACATAGCACATTTTAGCCAAATTTTGATACCATTCTAGACCAGGGTTTCCCAAGCTTTTTTGAACCACGGACCACTATTTGTGAATCTGTTTTTTCGCGGACCGCAATACAAACAAAAATTATATAACACCAAATTTTATTTATTTACAAAACTGGCAACATCAATGGGACGGTTGCGATTGCTTTTTTTGCATAAATCATCAGTACTCGGAGTTATATGTGAAAGGCAAACTCGTAAGTCAGAATCCACGGAAAGTCTGGACCTGTATTTTGTCTTCATGTTGAAAAAAAAGAGCTGAAAAATGCTGTCTCACACATAAAGGTCGTGGCAAAAGGCAATACAATTTTAGTTGCCTTTTGCGATAGCAATGGGTATTCCTCGACAACACCCAACCAGAAGGATACAATAGCTATCTGATTGAAACTAAGCAATAAAGTTCGATCAGGTGATAATTCGGTTTCTTCTTTTTCACGTCCTAACAGATCAGTCATTGTAACAACAAAGGGTTTAAAATCCAGTCAAAATTCTCATATGTCTCTTTTAAAAAGTACTTCTTGAAATGTGCAGAAAGCAATTCCAAATGTTGTGTAACGTCAGAGAAAATGAACTCTTTATTAATGTAGGGGTTTATTGGTAATGTTGTCACACAGAACAGGAAACATATTCCACGACATTATCATTTATCCTTGTTTTCCATATGTTGAGTTTCTTTATGAATGCCGTTATTTGTTTTGAGTCTTCCCTGAAGTGACAAGTTCAATGGTTAAAAACGTCTGCCGTTTCCCAAGCCAAGTTAGCATTGCGCTTGAAGGAAACTAAAAGCTCCTCTCGCAGTTAAAATACGCGTTCTAAATTTTTCCTCTGGACAGCCATCGAACCTCTGTATGGAGCAAAAGGCTTGAGTTTTCTGAATCTAGTTCATGGCAAAGTTTCGAAAACATTCGACACTGCAGTGGGCGGGCTTTGATGGAGTTTACAACTTTGACACATAAAGACAATATTTCAGACAATGATTGTCCCAAATGTTTCGCAACAAGCGCTTCACGATGAATCGCACAGTGAGTTTGTATAATGTTTGGTAAAGTTAAGTTACTGAACTTAACAACTAATTTAATGGCAGAGTAATTACCTACACAATTGAATTATCCTATAACTTCACTTCGTTTGTTATCTCTGCCTTACAACAAACTTTTTACTTCACTAACTTGGTCCGCGGACCACAGTTTGGGAAACCCTGTTCTAGACTATATTTTTTTCGTTATTTTAATTGTGCCAATTTTAAAATGTGTTTTTCATTTACTCCGGTTTATGTATCATACACTATAATTGGGGGGTCGCGAAAGTTACCGAAAACTTAAAAGGGTCTTATTTAAATTGGGTCGCTTATTTCAAAGATTGGAGACCACTGGATTAAGGTAACGTGTCTGCAAGCAGTTTTGAAAGTCCTGATACACTTTTTGAAATTTCAGTGCTGGCTATACATGTGATTGCCTAATTTTGTCACTGGGTACGGCTTAACTGGCCAAGTTAGTTTATTGTTGATCTTTTTGTACAATGGTTAAGGCTTTAAACTGATTATTATAGTCTGTAAAAGTAACAAAAAATGTAATCTTAAAAATGGCATGTCCCAAAAGAAGGGAAGTACCAGAAAAAATATTTTAATTTTAGATTTACATATTTTATTGAGAATGGTCTTTAAGTTCTTCAGGGTGTCTCGAGCGTCGAAACATTTTTAAACAGTACCATGAAACAGGCTCCTTTAAAAACTGGCGTTTTTTAGTCAAAACTGTCCAGTCTAAAATGAAAAAAATAGACCAACCTGGAATGTTTTGACAACAACTCGTTGCCAAAAGCAAGGGAACCCGTCGCATTGATTAAACCTGATGTAACTTGTTACTTTCCTTTTTCTAATAGATGAGAACTATTTTATATAATGGGGGTAAATCTGATATTCATCTTTGTTAAAGGGGTAAAGCATACAAAAAAAGGTTAAGAACCCCTGGACTAGACGGTGCAAACTTACTATCCGGTTACATTGTCTGGTTTCAGCACATTTTCGGTTTACAGATTTAGCTGGTTACAGGTCCTGTTGGACAAAAAAAGATTTATTGCCATCGTTTTTTTGCAACAAATTTAAACTACTGACGTTAAATAAAATACAATCTCTTAAACCAATTTTAAATATTACCCATAAAACTGCAAATTTCCATCCTATGGGGGAATTTACCAGGCTCTAGAACATCTGGTCATACACAGTTAAACTATACAAAAACACCATAAACTGTTAATAGAACAGTTTCTCATGCATACCAAATGCTTATCAGAATAGATTTTTGTATCAAAACTTCTAAATTGTTATTAAAATAGAACAGATAATTAGATTTGTAACCCTCTTTGCTGTAGATATAGAGGGAGTTATCTCTATATCTCTCTTTGCTGTAGATATAGAGGGAGTATCCCAATGCATACCTACAGTATATTCTTGCATTTTTTTTGTTTGTTTTCCGTTTATTATACGAGCGTTCGGCGTCATTCATCCGGATGAAGGCGACTTGCAAAGATTGTCGAAGCGTTGGTCAAGAATTACAATTACTAGGGGTGATGTTTTTTGATTTATATTACTATGCCTCGTAGCAACAGTTAAAACTAAAGAAATATAATTACACATCTGGGACAAATCCAGGTGGGAAGGGGTCATGTACATTCGCATTTTTTATATTTTACTTACATATACGAAGAAAACTTTTGCGCATTTCGTGAATCTTATATGCCTTTGTAATATGTTCTATAATTAGGGGTGAATGGACTGCACAGTTGTGGTAAGGGCGAAACTGAAAAAATTTAGGAAACACCGATTTGCAACCAATAAACGTCCTAATGAGTTTAGTTTATTTGTTCACTTTGACCAGTTGCCAGGAGCGCCGACTTGGAAAGCCCAACCGCGACCAGTCAACTTTTGGGGTAATTATTTGTTTAACTTTTTTGGACAGATATCAATAGTCATGTGAATATCTTAAGTTTAACTTTCTTTCTGTATGTGTTGTTAATAGAATTCCTTCAATTAAAAAGAAAAACGGTTTTGCATTTGATTTGACTGTTAAAAATCCCGGTATAGTCCGTGTTTTATTGTTTGCCATTCGAACTGCACGACATGTTTCATACAAGACCAGACGTTCAGCATGCACATTGCACACTAATACATATTAAAGGAATACAAAAATAGGTAAATGAAATAGCGATATAAACAAATATATAGATATATGCACATGTCACTCTTATGGTAAACAGTTCCCATTGCACTTTGATATACGTAAAATTTATGAATTATAAGTTGACTTAAACAAATATGCCTTGTTTTACGTAATAAACACTTCAGAGAAGAACAGAAACATCGACAAAAATAAAACTGAGGTATCGACAGCATAATAAAGTAAAACTATATCACAGTTCGCAAGCAACAGCAGGGACGGCATTTTAAAAGCAAATATATGTCACCAAGCACGAAAACAAAAAAAATATTGACATTAACAGGTGGAGAAACAGAAGCATCCTTGTAACAAAATACTTACAGTTTACCTTGACGAAACCGGTATCACACATGACGAGCTTTCTTGATAACAAAAATTTACTTTACAGAATCTTAGTTGTTTTTACGTAGCTGTCAAACGAAGTTAATTCAGTGCAGCAGTTATTTTCATTTAATAATAACATAACACCGATGAAATTACAATAACACTACCTGTCTTTGTTGCGTGAGCATTTCTATTAACTCCGCAGAAACCTGAGGTTCGCCTATCGCAACTTGATGTCCATGTTCACCCGGGTATCGAACCAGCGACCTGTTGATAGCCAAGTCGCTGAAACGCCGGTTCAGCTTAAATCGATTGGTCCTCGGCAGTCGGTTGCAGAACGGGCCAGGAATGCGATCGACTAAACAGAATTGTCATTTACTTGATTGCGACTTCCGCAAACATTTTAGGCTTATTTCAAGGGTTTAAATCAGGTTGAGACTGTAACACCCTTTTTTATTGAATCTATTATGCTTAACGTGCGTAACAGGATATTTAGCATTTAGAAAAGTCTACGCCAGAAGGCTTTTTGTCACTTGCGCTTCAGCAAAAGGTTTAAATTCTCTGCGGTGCACCTGCAAAAATATATATTCCTAAAAGTGCGGTAAACCCCAGGCACCGTTTATGGATATATGGACCAAAACGGCAAAATTGTCAAGTTTAGAAAATGTCATAATTTGACGTTTTACCTCCCCCTGAAAAGTCTCAAATCGATCAAATGCGCGGGACTTGCTTACCCCTCGCAATTCATGACCAGGTATAATAAAAGCTATACTAAATGGCATTTTTAAATTAAATTCGAAAATGCATTCTGCACCTTACCGCTTAAAAAAATGTCGTTGTAAGACCTAAAATGCCTATCATTTTACACAGACGTTTTATAGATTTTAAGCGTGTGGATACCCGATAGTCAGAAAGTTATCTTAAGAGGACCACACCAGGTACCGTATCTTGGTAAATGTTAGAACAAGCAGTGGCCTATCTTAGATAAACTGAGATAGCTTATCTTAAAGAAATTTAGTATAAAATGTTGTTTAGTAGATTTTTTGGCTCACAAATATAAGTTTGTTGTTGCAAATGCAAAAATTGTGGAGATATTTAAACACCCTGTTTCTATGCTATTATATATATATAATAACCCACGGGTAGGTCGATGATAGGCCAATGGTATTTCCTGCATTGTTTTTAAGCTCATGTCAGTCAATTTAAACAAAACAGTAAGACGTTAACGACATAAGAAGGATTTTATTTTGTTGTACCGTAACGGTGAAAATGACCGAGATTTGTGTATACTGTTTCTATGATAACCGATAGAAAGTCGAACAAATGATATTTCCTGCATTTTTTTTTTAAGCTGGTATCAATGACTTAAACAAATTGAATAGTTATTAGGTCTGTTACTTGTTCCACACGCAATTTCCATTTGTGAGCTTTGATTTAAAAATATTCGTTACATAGTTTTACCAATTACGATGCGCTCATGTATTTTTTACCAGATCCCCAAATAGTTGGTAAGCATGATATTCGAAATTGTACCACGAGTTAATTGTATTTGACACATTTCCTTTTGTGTAGAAACCATCTCCTTCGTATACTGTTAGTTTCCCATATTAAAGGTGAGTTTTAGACAGCATTTTTGGGAAAAAAAGCAAGTGAAACGTTCAGATGTCGCTGGGGACACCTCTGGCATTGTTTCGGGGCACACCAGATGCCATATATTGTTCCAGAAAACTAATCTTTTTAGTGATGAAAAATTCAATCCTGTTTTCTTGGCAAAGCGATCAGAAGACAAAGTTTCTTCTGGTCATTTATTTTCTGACAACACTTGAAATCACTAAATATAGTAATCTGTTAAAAAAATTTAACCGTTCATAAATCCAATTCTAAAAACGCTCCTGAAATATTAGGCTATACTAGTAAACCGTGTAGAGTCGCGCTATAGTTTTCATAGCAGCCCCATATTAATTCTGGGTAGATCAATTAAAAAATCAACAAAATATATTCCTTTACACAAACCTTCTGGTAAGCGCGAGAACTAAATCTCACTTGTTATTTTGCGAGGCAGGAGTTGAGAGGAAGTGACGCTACGTTGTTCAGCAAAGTACTTCCGGAGAGTCGAGGACCGAACGACGTCATCATTTTGTTCCGTGACAGATTTTTCCCGCATGTGGTCGCCCTCGATCGAAAACGAACGTATGTTGATTGACTGATGAAGCGAGAGTTTGCGCGGCATGGATAAGTGCTCTAGGCGAAGGAATTTAGACTTTGATTGGTGCTCGCTACTCACAGTTTGTTTATGGTCGCAATTGCCATTTAGGAAATGTATTTAGTACATCAAAATAGAAAACATTTGTTTGATTAAGAAATCTCTTACCCAAACTCGAAGACCTCCGTCGGTTCCAGCGCTGACAAATATCTTTCATCACCTGCAAGGATTCGCGCAAAGTTGTCGCAAACTTTTCCGAGGAGGTGCTCGAACAACTTCGGAAGGACGACAAACAGAATGTGATGGAGTCGTCATGCGGATTGTAAGACACCCCGTATCCGTCGGGGACTACGGCGCCGTAGCACATAAACGAATCTGTCTTGGTCGGAATCTAATTTGGAAAACGGTTAGCACTTTATTCTGTTTAGTCAAGAGCACTTTTTAAAACAACCGACCAATATCATAAAGTGTTATGTCAAACTAGTTTAGGTTTAGCCTACCTGGCTTGTTGACATTTGGAAGTAATTACAAAGTGCATAGGACGGGTCTTTAAAGATGTCTGGCTCTTGTAACTTCATGTCTTCCGCCATCTGTTTCAAAATACACTGTGTTTTAACTTGTTAACAGAGACTGTTTGCTGATAAATTAATGCCAAAAACGACGTTTGAAAGAATTTCTTAAAAAGTACCTCTTGTGCAGGAAAACAAAGTTTTATTTAGAATTGGCTTATGATAAACAACTATTAAAATGACTTTTGAGTCTAAACCATTAAGCTATACTGTTAAAAACTTAAACTTTACTTTAATTTAGGTAAAAGTACGATACCATACAGAATGGTTCGTAATAAAAATAATGCCATATTTGGGGACCTATTGTATATTTTATTTGTTAATTTTTTCTATGACTCGTTCACAATTACGTCCAAATAAAGTAGGATTAAGTTAATTAAAATCACCCAAGGTATATCATCTTAACCTTCATTTAAACTATATACTATACATTCAAACGGTGGCGGAGAACGCAATAAGAATATACATTGTGACTTAAACTAAAGTAAACGAAAAGTGAATTCAGAAATTAAACATTTAAGAATGTGAAAAGAAATACCTTTTTAAGGCCAAGCAAATGACAATCGATCCCATGTCCAGTAATGGCTGCGATCGTGATGTCGGTTTGCGCCTTTACCGCCCGACGTAACAAGAGCATCTTTTTTGCATCCTGCAAATCAAAGCGAACCCTAAAATGTCACGTAGAAAACATAAGGCCTCATGGCGACTATGTGAAATTATATATCATATAAGTAACATTAAAAACTCCTAATAATTACTGTGGCATGGTTATGTTATGCACTTGTTAAAGTATGGTTTAATTCTTCAACTAACTTGGTGGAGTACGAACTTCTAATGTCCATGAAAATATGTATCTATTGTTGAATAAATAGGCTGAAGTGTTATGTCGGTACATTTAGGATATTGTTATATTATGTTTGTCAAAAGTACGAATTACTAAACCACAACCGACAAATTTGGATCGCTTCATACCGGGTTTAGATCACCCTTCTACGGCCTTTAAATGATTACGTCAAACATTTTTTAATAAGGTCTTCTATCTTAAATAAAAATGCAATATACAGACGGACTTACAACTTTTATTTTTCCTCCCTCGTCTGGTTCAGTTAGACTTTTAGCGAAATCCAGTGCTTGCAATGTGGCTGCACGAATGTTGTCCACCCTACCTTTGCGAAATCGTCGAGTGGAAGCGCTCTCGTATGTTGACACCAAGCGTTGGTAAAGCCTAAAAAGAAAATATTTTGAACAAACCATATTTTCGACTCAAAAGATGCTTGCTATATCAGCAGTTAAAAGAAGACTTTCCGTGGGAATGTTATACGTTATTAACCCAGGGTTTCTCAACCGTGCTCCCCCCAAAGTTAAATTTGTGTTTTTTTTAATTCGAATCCAAATTGCTATTGAATTCAAATCTGCCGTTTATTTAGGGTAAGGGGAACCGATAAAGTTTGTTCATTTTATTGCGGAAAGTTATGCCTTGTCGTACATACGCGATTGGCAAGACGGCGAAACAGTTATATTGTGCAGCTTCGTGTAGCCTTATTAACGTGGCGTTAGTGTTTTTTCGGGAGAAATAACTTTTCGATAACTGTCGCCTGATTATTAAGTGTCCATCAAATGTTGTTGGGCGAGCAAATGTGCAATGCCATGTGCGGAGATTTCGCCTTTTTTAAAGGGCGTTAGATTCGTTACTCTAGATTTGAAACTTAATTGTTTTAGAATACCTTTTGATTCTACTTTGCCTACTCGCCATTCAAATCTTTTTTGTTATAAATAGTTTAATTTATTTCGCGGCAAAGTGCAAACCTTCGTTATGACGAATCTCACTTGCTTGTTAAGTTTAAAAAAATATTTCTCTTTTACGACTGCAATGAAGCTGACGTTTCATAACAAAAGTTATGGCTCCATTTTCAGAAAAAGTTTTGCAATGACGAACTAACTTATTTAAAGTAAAAGACTCCTAATTTAAAGTAAAATGACTCCATGATTTGTTGAATTAATAAAAAGTAAGTGTTTTAATTCGTTAGACTTCGTCTAACTCAAATGGCTGTATTGGTTATTAACGTGGAGTAGTAAAACAAGTGAAAACACACTAAAAGGTTGAGAACCACTGCGTTAACCTATAGGCAAAAAAATCTTGGCCAACCCTGTTAATTACTAACAAATGTTAACATAGCCTATGTAAGTTTTAGCAAGTAGGACTAGGGCTGTGTTCAAGTACAAAAATTCAAGTAAAGCATAAATTACAAGTAATTCAAGTAAATGTTGTAAACTACTATAAGATTTAAAGCTTCTCATCACTTTGAATGAAAATAGTCTTCCTTTCTAAGCTTTTTTAAAAGTGATTTATTCAAAAATAGTAAGTTATAC
The DNA here is from genome assembly GCF_963924565.1 of Ascidiella aspersa. Taxonomy (NCBI): domain Eukaryota; kingdom Metazoa; phylum Chordata; class Ascidiacea; order Phlebobranchia; family Ascidiidae; genus Ascidiella; species Ascidiella aspersa. The sequence continues at coordinate 16,825,781 of NC_139451.1, read as the reverse complement.
GAAGATTACTCCAGTAAGTAACACGTACGTACGTACGTACGTGATGTTTTTTAACGTACAGTAATAAATTACTTACTTAGTGGAACCCACCACTAAATGACACTACGTATGAAACAATCAAAATGGAAAAAAAAAAGAAAAAGTTGATGACATAACCTTTAGGTTTTTAAATTGTTAGAAAAGCAAAAAAGTTTTTTTTCGTTATAATGACTGATGTTGTAAACCGTCAAACCCAGCAGTTTCCAAACTTTTCTAAAAATTTTGCCTTGTGGACCCTTTGGAATTATTTGAATATTTCGCGGCCCTATACAAATTCAAGGGTCAGTTGACCCATGTTTCTTAGTACACTAGTGCAGTCACGATTTTTTCTAATGTAACAACTTTCTAACTATTGCGAACGATTCGCTGATAGCAGGTAGTACAGCATAGTTCTTTATGATATCACGAGAAACATCAAAACACGCTATATAATCGAAAAATAAAGCATAACTAAGACTAATAATGATGACAGATAATGTTTAAAAACATTCGCTAAAGCCTATGTGGAAAAACCTAAAAAATAATTCTCTTGCGGACCCTCCGAAACTGCCGTACGGACCCCATTTGGTCCGTAGACCCCAGTTTGGGAACCGCTGGTCTAACCTAACTCTATTAGGTCCATATTCGTCTATTGTTTCTTCACAAGACAGCCACTTATGAAGTGAAGACATAGCTTCTGCTACATGTCTGCCACAAAACCTTGCTAGGTGTGCCGCAAGTTTATCTGATTATTTTACCCTTGCACTTTCAGAAGTTACTATAAATAGTCAGTAACCGGAATTTAGACCATATGCACAAAATAAATGTCTTAAATTATACAATCGAAATTTCTAAATTAAAATAAAATGTTTTTAAACGAACTCGCGCAAATTATAGAAAAAGGCTTTGCCAGAACAAAAACGTTGAGAACCACTGTCGTAGATTATCTGCGATAAGAAGTGTTAACCGAGGCAAATCGCCAAGTATTTCAAGAGGCTTCAGATGTTTACGGAAGATCGTAAAACTGCAAAAACTTCGTTTGGTCGTCTGTTTTACTGTAGGGTGTCAGCAGGCAACTGAAAAATGAACTAAAAAAATGTGGACCACTTTGTGTGTTTTGTTAGTGGGGAATGGACAGGGTTTGAGTTTGTAACGTACGGAGCAAAAAGAAAAAACAAACTTGTAGAGAACCACTGGGCTAGTTCATTAGCCAGTAAGTTCAAAAACATATAAGAAATTAATTTCAACCGTTTATCCTATTGCAGGACGTCCAGGCCAGTATAGCATGGCCTGATAAATAAATATATTTATAAATGATTTTTCTTACTTGTAGTATGTGAGTTGCAGTGCCACCTGGACGAAAGCGTCTGGGCTTATGTTTTGCCGTTTGATAAAGCTTTTTCCATAATCACTGAAGCGCAATATTTCAAGGTCTAGGTTGTCGGCAGTGTCCTGCATTCGAGATTGCGCAACACTTATGTACCTGAAACGTTTTTACGTAGTTCAATGTGTGAAAAATTGCATAACGCAACATACCGGTACTTATAACGTTTTTCTTTTGAGTAACTTTTAAATGATAGCCTATTTTAATTATAATAATAATTATTTGTAGACCTAACAAAAGCACAATTTTGTAAAAATATATCCCAATTGTTTAATTTTCTTTAAATATTAATTAAATTTATTGAATAATTTATTGTTATTTAACAATATAATATTTACGTTTCATAAAGTTTCGTCAATTTACGTAGAAATGACGCAATATTCTCTATTTTCTAAAAGTGCAGGGATGTCCAAAACTATTGGTTCCGAGCCGATACCCGATGCCAAGTGATAGTGTCGGCATACTTTTCTAATACGATGGAATCGGTGCCGAACCAATAAAAAATTAATGTAAATATTTCAGCCTCGATTTGAAATCAAAGGTAGCTTTTACACCTTGAAGGTAAATTTATCAAGTCAAATTAGGTTAACATATAAAGATAACTAAATTTCGTAACCCTTAAGATAGTTTTAGCCAAATAAACTGGAAAGTGACGACCTTTTAACATTACAATTTTTACTTTTTTGCTTGTTTGAGTAAAGTAATGAGGTCAGTTGGCATCGCATCGGATTGCGACACTTTTTGTCCAAAATATGTGTATCAGAATGAAATGTCAAGTACGGACATCCCTAAGTTTAACTATTTTTTAAACAAAGGAGCGCAACTGTATCTAACTTTTTAATGGAGTCGCAGAGTTTCCACTTGAGATGTCTCGGCGTAGACAGCTTCTTAATTGAATTTGATCTGTACAGGCCCTTACTATCTTGTATAGACCTTAAACAAAAAATTGTATGGTTAAACGAGGAATTTCTTAATGCGCATTTATATGTTTTGCACTCATGGTCGAAATGAAGTTTTTAGGAAGACACCTGTAAACTGAAAGTTCTTACGAAACGAAACAGTATTTAAACATAATAGAAAACTTTTGCCATTAAGTAATTTAGCAGCGCCACAGAAACATTTAAATAAGGGATTTGTAAAGGCCACACACAAGTTTTAGCTGTTTTGCCATTTAAACAACTCATTTTTTCAGAAAGGTTTTTCATACGTAACTTACACGTATTTGATAAGATGTTCTATCAGAGCAGTCACAGCAATTCCTTCTGATGCAGAATGCTCATATGACAAACCGATGTTGCCGTCCGCGCTTATTATTATCTGAATGGTTTTGTCGTACCACCTTTTGAGAAATTTAATTTAATTATTTCAAAATTGTTGTCCATACCACTAAAAATACAAATGACCTTCTATTTTCTGAAAATAGTTTGATAATCTTGATGTAAAGTCACTGAATGGTTATAAATGTTTGACACCACAGCTTTTTCTTCGTAATACTATAACACAATTAGTGGCGTTAATGAGTGGTGGTTGTCATACAATATCATACACAATAACAAGAGCGTATTTTAGTTGTTAGAAGCAAGGTTCCAAGACTCTAATCAGTGATTCTTGAAGTTTGTGTGGCATAATATTAGTGTGGCTCAAGAGATTTTTTAAGTGCGCGGCCACACTTTCTTGTAACTTTATAACGTAACCTTACTAATTCACAAAGGACACGGCATGCAAATAACCATGAAAGACTTACAACCGAAATATCAGTTAGTTAACTATAAATACTAAAGTTTTACTTTTTATTGTTTTTCCGTGTAATAAGAAGTTAAAAATGGATTGCAGTGTAGGCTTTGTAATTATGTGTTTTGAAACCAGTGTTCTGCGATTTTTTTTTTGTTGTGCTATACAAACCAAATGTTGAATAACCACGGTCTAAACTTCAGACTCTAGAGCAGTGGGTCTTAAACTTTTTTGAGACACGCCCCCCTTTTACAGTTTTAACAAAACTCGCGCCCACCTTGTTTCAAAATTAAAAAACATAACAGCAAATTTATTTCCAGGTTAGTTGCATTAAGGCGAAGGATGTAACTGTTTTTTGGATACCAAATGTTTAATTTGAATATAAGTAGTAGGGAAATATCACTTCGCCTTAATGTTTAGTCAGTATCATACAGAGTTTGTCAATTTCGCGCCCCCTTGTGAACCTCACACGCCCCCAAGGGGGGCGCGCCACCCAGTTTAAGAACCACTGCTCTAGAGACTCTTTGAGGTATACACTATTTAGAATCGACCTGTTACAACTGTTCCACTTTGACCCACTACCGTAGAGCATCTGTTTAGCCATTGTGACGTCATTTTTTGCGTTCACTGATCGGTCAAGACAGAGCACGAAAACACATCTTTCCACTGCATCCAATGAAAGGCGATTCACGTGATCTACAAAAATATAAAAGGAAATCCAGTCCATAAAATAAAATTAAACTCGCAGCATTAGGCCTACCACCAAACTTAACTCTAGCTCGACGAAGTAACCACCACGAAAAGTAAGACATAAGCTTGTCAGAATAGGACCTAACCCTGTGTGAATAAATCGTGAACCTGTCAGAATAAAATACAAGCGTCCTGAATAAAATCTACAGCAGTAAAAAGAGGGAGAGACTACAGGGCACAACCGTTCTAGCATCGTTGCTCTTGTTTGGGTAACGAAAAGCTTTTCTACTTTTGCAACTTCAGTTCACTTTGCGGGCGATATTTTACGCCAAGTGACGTCGCTGCGTGGTGCAAAAGATCCCTTTTGCATCACAATATCCGATTTCCTGTGTGGCAAAATGTAGACAACTATAAGAATCAATTTAGAGCAGGGGTGAAATAAGAAAGATTTTCTTACCGAAACGATAGTTTTTTTTTACTAAAACGCATGTCATTTTCAGAGGTGACGTCACAAAGTATACGTCATAACCGACACTGTTTTAACAGGTAACCTTAAGAAACCCGAGGATGTCTTTCGATGTACTGCACAAATATGCAACTGAAAACCTAGTTTAAATACATTAAAAGGAAACGGTGGATTGGCTTCGTGAAAAAAGGAAATTACTTGGTAAATAAAGAAGATATTTTACATGTGCTATGTACCAAATACAGATTTTACCGGAACTTTTAATTTTGCATCATTAAGATATTTCTTAAGAGCGCCGTTGAGAACAAACTTCTGTATTTTACATAAATCAGGATTGTGCAACATTTTATACTGATGGGCCAAATATCCGCATGAAGTTGTGATCTGGATCAGGTCATTTGCATTTTCAGCGACTATCAAATCGCATTTTCAGCGACTAATGATCAGTACTGATAGATGAGGAGACCTTGTTTGATAAAAATGCTCATCCATGTGGCTAACAAATGCCGCTGGAGCAATTTTAACTGAGAGACAACTTATCAAGCATTATTAGTGCTGTTATTCGTAGTGATTTACAAATAAAAATTGGGGAACTAAATTGGTGTTTAACATATTTTATTTTTGTGGACCATAAAATTACTCGAGTATTAAGGTCGCTCGCGGGGCACCCATTTTTTCTCTTCGAGCCACATTTTGCCCGTGGGATACAATACCCCTGTTATAAATTTTTGAGATATTTATTAGTTTTTTTCTATAACAGCATTTATTTACTTTTTAAAATATTTCTTCAATTATGTTTACTTATATTTGTTATTTAAACTCCCAGTGTTATTTATAATCCTGCATAGTTCAAGAAGCGTTATGCCATTGTTATAGTTGAAATACATGAGACACTTGTCCCAAGGTTTGAACAAAATACGTGAATCGTTTAGCCGGGAACCCTATACTACGTTATAAGTGATATAACTCCTATCGCTTACCCTTAATAAGTTCCTCCCTCGCCTCTGCCCAGTCATCCCTATTAAGCGAGGTCAGCACTCCCACTGGTGAATCATGCGACTGGCAGTTGTTCGCGTCGTGCAAAATCTTACCTAGTTGGACTTGGAAGTCTGCCTCGCTCAATCGAACGCCGTCTTCACTAATTGGAAGTACGAAAAGCTGCAGAAAACCAAATAGTCGTGTGACGCCAGTGTGTTAGGTTATAGGCTACGTCAATCTTGAAAAAACAAAAACGTGATGGCTGCTCGCAAGATAAACAAAATACAGTTTTCGGTGTTGAGATTTTATATTATTTTGTAAAGGTTAATTGTTATGTCTAAAGATCTACAAAAAAACGCCGCATTAACTTTTGTCAGTGGACGCCCACGCCGTCCACTTAGTAGCGGCAAAAACGAATTACGATCGATCGAAGGCAATTAAATATTCAATGTGGTATCTACGTGAGTCAAACTTGAAATGCTGGTTCTACGTGGCGCAACCAGTTTTGCTCACTCCCGTCAACCGAAATTGCGTCACCACTTGAAACAGCAATTGGTTTAGGATCGAACACAATTATTTTGTGGCGGAAAAGCGCAAAGTATAATTTTCGTATACCTTAAGCTTGCATAAAGTTAACAACTTTATTACTCTTAAAACTTTTTGTCTTTAAACCATTTATTTTTTTATATTTTGTGCAATGAAAAGGTTTATTTTTCATTTACCGTTAAGTATTTTGTTCCGGTCATATAACACGACATGCATGCAGCCAATATCTTGGTAAGATTTAATCTCAACTAACACAACAATATATTTGTAAAACGTGAATAAAACGTTTAAGTTTCAACAACGAGAACTGTTTAAAATAAATAAAATCTACTTGGGTCGGCATGCGATCCCCACGACAGTTTCGTGAGGCGCGCGAAATCTTTGTAAAGCAAAAATAGTTTTAGTCATGAAGTTTCACGACACAAATTTACAAATTTTGTGTTTTATAACAATTTAGCCATGTTCTATTGCGAATTAACTGCCATAATTTTCAAGCACAGCAGCTCGTTAACAGTTCTAAACGGAAAACTTTCTTTTAAAAATTTAACAACATTTAGTTTCAAAATGTCCATCCAGCTTAGAGAAAAAAGAAGTTGGACGAATGTTGCAAAGTTCAAAAATGTGCAAACCTTTTGAACATGCTGTTTTTTTGTCCAGCCACTTTAAAACGACGGACTTTTTCCCGTATTGAAAAGAAAATTTTAGTAATATTTCCATTTTTGCACCTGCGGCTCATACTACGCTCGGTTGTTTAAAATACTGTTTCAAGTGGGCCTGCTTTTGAACAACATTAGCTGCTTTTGAAACGGCGCAAATTAAAGTCCTTGTATTTTCAATGTTTTTTGAAGTTATTTTCTGTGTTAAAAACGTTCGCCACTCTATTATACTTTGTTTTTATGCATGCGGATAAAACCTATGTATGCAACAACTACACTGTAAATTAAGCCTAGTGCAGATATAAAAAATATAATTCATTACAAAACAATTTTAGTTTTGTTAGTTTTTCTTGTGCGACCCGCTCAACTATTCAAATTATTTCACGTTTCTTTCAGTAAAACTTGAATTTGACACATCTAATCTAAACGAATTTCGACGCCTTTGTCGCAAATTTATTTCGTTCTATTGCAACGTTTTCTTTTATCAAGTCATTTCCCGGAAACATTATTTTTTTGCGCGCGTCCATCCTTTATAGTCCTTGTCATCACCTGGTTGTTGCACATCACTAGTACGTGCTCGCTGTCGTCCATCGGGTCCGCTTTTACTGAGACCAACTTGTCACTTCCAACCCCTGGGAGGCGGTATGAGGAGAGAAGGCGGTAATACTGTTCCATGCAGAGGCACTGGCCCGCTAGCTGACCTCTGGCGACATCTACTGGAAGTGCTCTTCTGCGACACGGCAAATAAAATGTTTAATCGCAACCGGAAATGGTTATTTTACTAAATTAGTGTATGTGGCAATTAAAGGTGTAAAGCAAATGTTACAGGTTGTTTTCTGGTTTTCCACTAAGTGCGTAACGCAATTTGCCTCAGGCAATTATAATAGGCCTGTAACTTATAAATTTGGATGGAAGTAAAACTCAAATATATTACCCCTGTGTCAAAAACTTAGTGATTGGAGGTTAGACTTATTTATATTTAAGCGATTTGCAACACACGGATTTGGAGGCTTGTCTGGGGTGCACCATGTATATAAAACTATATTGGCAAGAAAATGTGATATTGTATCATTTGTTTTACATTCAGAGTTTAAAAATATCATCTCATATCGTGGGGGGAGTTGCAATTTCCCACAGGTTAGGTATATTTTCGCACAGGTTAACTATATTTCCATACTAACTAATCAAGAACTATTTTTAAATGCCCCATTGCTATGAAGTCGAAGTTGTAATATTTAAAACCTTATCGAAAAACACAATTTGTTTTAGCAAAACTAAAGGTGCAATTTTTGCGAAACTGTGGTATTCTGTATTAAACAAGAATATAAAACTGGCCTGTTTATTTTAAATTGAAAAGGTGAAAAATTAAATATTAATGAAATATTATGTTTATTATCCATTTAAAAAAAGTTTATCCCTGCGAAATAAAAAGCGAAACTAATTCCAAGACTCTTTACAAAATTCCGGAAATCTTATTTTTGTGTACCAATTTCTTATCTCTCAGTATAGCCCTTAAAGAGCGACTGACTTGGTCGAGTTTCAGTTTATTTTTTTGTAAATTAACATCCTACTATGTAAAACTGAACTTACGCGTCCAAGATGACTTTGAAATCAAGAATACCGGAAACCAGTTTCGACGCATATCTGAACAAATAAATATATATATATATATATATCAGTTGCAGAGACTAAAATATCTCAAAATCAGCATTAAAATGACAGCAAGGCATGGTTAAATTACACTACCCCAGGGTTCTTCAACCGATAGATTAAACCTAAGTTATAAAACTCACAAAAGGTATACAGATTAGGGAAGTATTAGTTAGTGTTGTTATGACTTAAGTCAATGACTTGCAAAAAAACTTATAAAAATTGTCATTTTAAACTTTGATTTAAATGTCATTACCAAGCTGAAATTTACTTACTTAGAATGCATAACCACTAGCCTACAACGCCGTTGGCTGCGATGAACAATTTGGATAGAACAATCAATATATTGTAATTACGTGAGAATACAACATTGTTTCTTAAAAATTATTACGATAAATGAATGAATGGAAACGTTTTTACTCCCTGGTCATAAGGCTCAAACTGATAAGAAAAGTCCTAAGAAATAAACTTGGACATAGTAAGCACACAAAAATAAGCACGTTCCTTTCAAATAAGCACATTGTTTTTTTTTTCTACGACACCGTAGTTGAAATAAGCTCAAATCGTAGAAATAAGAACGAAATACTTGTCCTCATAAAATATTTAGAAAAACTAGTTTTTGCCCCATTAATACGAACACTGACGATGAAAACAAATTAAAATTAATAATCTCACACAAGTTTTTTTTTTATAATTTCACCTTAACTTAAAAATTAAAAGTTTGTATTTACATGGTTAAACTTGACTAAGAGTATAATTTGGGGTAGGGGAAGATGGCCGATGGCCTGGTGGTCACCTGTGAAAGATCAATGAGCCAAAATTAAAAAGGTTAGCCACACCATCCTTTAAAATATAGTACTACGTATACGGCTATTAATCGGTCGACAACCACATGATAAAACCCAATAAAATAAAAATGGCTCGCGGCTTACTAAAAATTTATTAAAACACATTTGGGCCGCGACACACATTTTGTCCGCCACTGCGCTAACCCCTTAAGCTTGTGAATTGTCATGTCGAAGCTGAAGAAGCATAACCCTATTGATTACTACATATATGTGCGAAATGTCATACAATTTTAGAAATCCAAAAAATAAACCTTCAAACTTTGTACGAGGATGGCTCACCTTAACATGTTTTCTTGATCTTTAAAAGACTGTTTGGGCAGTACCATGCCTGGGTTCGAGTTGATCGGCAAGGGAACTCTTGCGTCCAAGTACATGTCATTTAGCCACCATTCGTAAGCCTGAGATACAATAATTTCGGTCAATATGGTTTTACAATTAAATAAACGCTGCCATTTATACACGCAGATTGTGTTGAGTGGTGTTGACATTTAGGCTACAGGACGCTTTACATTTACTATCGAAATCTGATGTGGTTATGTACAAACCACTGGTAAATTGCGGCCCACGATAGATTTGACTTGATCTACTTTTCTACCCCAAATTATCTATATAAGCTGGGAGTCGAGAGATGAGTGTTAGGGGTTGCGAGAAGTTGCCTCAATTTCACACAAAGTGTTAAATTTCTATAAAAAACGTTATGTTTTTAACTTTTAAATACAAATGCCAAAAGTGCAAAACGCACCTCATTTTATCAAACGTTGGGCTGCTAGAAAAGTCTAAAGCAATAAATCAAAGTGTCATATATTTGTAAAGGCTTAATATTATAATTTGATAAAGAACTGTAGGCTACCCAGTTTTCTCGTGTCTGTGCGACTTCTTGCAACCTAATCTGTATCTTTTCGCCTTCTCCGCTGTGGATAAATTTCTCGGCAACTTTTTTGGTTTGCTCGAACTGGGTCTCAGTAACGAGCGGTTTAACGCAAAGAAGGTATTTGTCTATCGTTTCTTGTAGGCTCGGTACTGGCAGTTTAGGCAAGGTCACCTCGTCCGGGGTGGGTGGTAGCTGAAACAAACAGTAAAAAGATGAAAAATCGTTTAAAGGTGAGACCCTTAAGATAACCATTTATTACAAGAACGTAACTTTAATGAAAAAATTGATGGAAATTAAGCCGGTAAATTAAATTTATTGGCGGGACGTAGTTTTCCTGGGTCTACATTTTTTCAAATCTCACATCGACAAACAAAACATTTTTTTTTCAATACATTGTAAACTATAACTTTATAATCTCACCGGATACTGCAGTTTGCTAACATTATTTTCCAAGATCCTACTGTTCTTTCGTCGCAGATTTGATACGTGCTGTTTCTTTATTGTAGCAGGCATTTTGTCGTCTTAACTGAGTTTTACTTTAGGTTTCCAAATCACCAGGCTCTGGAAAAATATTCGTGAGGTTTGATTTTTTTTATCATATGAAGGGTATAAGGCCATCTTTAACAGCGAATCATAAATTTATATATTTTTTTCATGTTTTTAGTGGCATTTGCTAACTTTATAAAACTCAAGTAATTTAGATCTCATCTGTGAATTGTAAAAATGTAAAATCAATGTCTGAATAGGACTTTTTTAAAACTTAGACCGACGAAAAAAGATTTGACCTCTATAAAGGACAGTATATACTAGCCTATATGACAATATTATTTACATTCACTGTTGTTTGTAAATATTTATTACAAAACTCCTTTACCTTTAAATGGCCTAGCCTACACTTAATCGTAGTAAAAAAGTTAAAATTATTAGTTTTTTACTTGAGTCAGGTAACAATCTACGTAAAATGTAAGCATACCAAAGCAGTGGCTAAGCTGAATAAAATCACTGTCTTAGACGAATTTTTAACTAAGCGTAAAAAGAAGCTAACAAACTCAACTGGACAATTGAAGTTTTTCGGGCTGATAATAGTGTATCTAAGCGTAATAACACATACAAGACAGTGTAAATTTAAACAAAATATTTAATCTGTTCGTTCTATCAGGCCTATTAATATAGGTTGTCTACAAACCCCTACAACTTTTCTTTACTTTCTACTATCATCAACCGTCCTAAAAATGCATAAACAGGTCACCACGCAAAAATTAAAGAAAAAAGCCAAGAACGAAAGACAAAAAGGGAGACACGAGAGGGAGATCAATTAAATTATCCGGGCTTGGAACTATTGATCGCCGAAGCAGTCGCACTGCTGCAGTAAGTCAGCGAAAATCAATTGCAAACAAGACATTTTGATTGATTAGTGACGTCATGGGATGCGTAACTTCTGCTGTCTTTACCATTAGCGAAGGTTAACCTGAAAAACTTGTTAGGAAATTAGGGCGATCGACCGAGGAATCGCTTTGCCTTACGCAATATATGACATCACAATTACGAAGAGGTTCTTTTAAGTGGTGCCAAATGTATGCCTCTGTACAGAAGCAACGTATCAAATAGTAGTTTCAATCCGTTTGGCTTGCGGTACCCGACAGAAAAGATAAATTTGTGCTACACTTACTTTTCGACAAGCGACTTAAATGTCACTTTAAAATAAATTAAAACAACAAATATTAACTGTGCACAACGTAAAGCCACAATCCTGAATTCATCGCATTCTATATCATAAACAAACCATTGCCTTTTAAACAGCAGTCGCCAAACTTTTTAAAATTAACTTCGAAACGTTTCCTTGTTATTATTTGCTATCTGCGGCCCAAGTTTAAAATGATACTAATCACATAAATCACATGTAGAAAGGGCTTCCATTCGTAGGTTGAAACAAATACCAAAGTCAACGCTGTGCGACCAGTGTGCCGCGAAACAATGCAAAGTATATGTTTTTGCATTTTTTCACGGTACATTTTATTAATCGGTATAGAATTACAACAAAAAATGTACATGGCGAGTATTTTGACGGTATGCAAGGCGAGTATTTTGACGGTATGCGATAATCCAGGCAGAACTCACGAACCTGTTCCTATAGTACTTGGTTTTCAACTTTTTAAAAACGTGTTACGTTAAACTACTGAAAGCTATCTTTTAACACAAGGTTTATCAACCTAATGGGTCGCAACCAAAATAGGGCCGCCGTTCGATTAGGTTGGGTTGTCGACCATAATAGCTCCATAGTTAGATTTATTCATATTGGTTTTTAGCAAGATTTTTTTCTAAATTTACAAAAATTGCGAAAGCAATAGGAGGATGACACATGTTTATTAAAATTGAATTTATTAATGCTGCTCTAATATTCCTGCTTGGTTCACTTTAATCTTGCAAAACGTATAGTGAAGATGATTGGGTCGCCAAAGGTTCACTGTTTTATTTACACTTAAAATCTCGGTCGCCGGAAAAAAATTGAGAAACACTGTTTAACATAATAATAAAAAGGTATAACCTAGAACAAAGCCTGCATAGTTATATACCATGAAATCCTGCTTTTAAGTATAATTCAATTACTTTAACCCTTGAACCACTTAGAAAAATAATTTGGAAGCAGTTATAACAAAGGATGTATAAAAATTAAGTTTTGTTGAATGCCTTTATTGTACCCTAAATAAATTCTTTGCGGACCGATGACATAAAAATGCCATGAACAGATGTATGGAAATACGATAAATAAAATAATTCTTCAAGGTATTGAGCCAAAGCAGTTATGTAAGATTTGCGTCGACCTAATTTTCAACATCAATACTGCCTAACCAATGATTGAAGTGCAGAAAATAAATTAAACAATCCATTCTTGCTTTACCGGACTGTTATTAATGCTCGAAAAACGAAGCTATTTAACTAATTTTGCTGAGTCACCAGTTAGCTTGGCGTTGCGGGTAATTGAATTTGTCGCTATGCAGAAAATATATAAACATAAAAACGAATTAAACCTTTGTTATCAAAACTTTTTTGTGGTGAATAAATAAATAAAACTGTAAGTGTAAAGCATAGTCTTCCGTCGCCTTCTATCGTGTAAGGTGGGCAAATGATTTGCTCAGGCACCACCTCAAATAGCAAATCGAAATCGCAGTATAGATTTCGCAACCCAATATGTTCTATTTTGCAAAAAACACATTTTTGTCTTGGTTTTAGGTAAATATTAGCTTTAAAGTAGAATTAATTGTTTGCTAGTGCTGGCTATAGTTGAGAAAGTCATTGTATTTTACCTTGAACGGCGTATCGCCGATGGGGTAATATTCAGGAGGGTAATATTTATATATTTTTGGATAATATTTATATTTAAATATTTAACACCATGAAAACGGTAATAAAAGAGCAAAGCTAGAAACTAATCTATTTTCCTGCAATAATACCGTAATAGTCAATTATATAATCTTAAAAATCAGGAGATAAGTTTGTCCTGGAAGTTTCCTAAAAGTTATTTATAGTTGATATAAGTAGCTTTTGGAGGCATAATCTTTGTGATGTAAAGGTGTGCTTCGTTTACAACTTGTAGTATAAAAAAGAAGTATTTACGTTTACATAATCGCACTAAATGTCGACATTTCCATGATCTACATCTGATGCTTGTACAAAATACTTGGTGCTATTAAATGTACTTGCCGACATAAAATTTGATCAACTACATTGTGACCTAACCGGCCAAGGGCTGAGCCGCTGAGCGACTAAACCTAAGCGATTGTCGCGTTTTGAATTTCGCAATACGTATAGAAGTGTATGACAAAAGACATACAGGTCGAGTTAAGTCAACGATGAAAAACAGGTATAGCTAAGAACGGTGTGGCCTACACGCGGCTCGCGAGCCACATGCGGCTCTTCAACCAGTTTCATGTGGCTCTTACGTTCAGGTTGTATTTGAGTTTCTATATTAGTTAGAAAAACTTTACGCGCTTTGCGCTAAACTTGTTTAACTTTTCAATATATTCTTAGTAAGTTTTGAGAAATCCTGGTAGACTAAATGCTGTATTGATCGTTGCATATTTCCGAAGGAGACCTAATTTATCACGACACGTTTTTACTATTTTCCCTAAATAAAATAACGGTTTCCACAATCACACAAATCCTATTGGAATTTTAAAAATTTCTATTCTACGCACGATTTTTTTAAAGGATTGTTAAGGGTTAAAACATAATAAAAGGCAAAAAGAGATTCGCGCGGGGAAAAACAACCTTTCTTGTAAAACTGTGAATTATTTGGGGGACTTGGTCTCGTTAAAAATACGCCTTTCAGGACGCTTCACTTTACTTTAACCAAGTCGAGTCGAAGAACTGATCAACATACTTAGTGTTGTCATCTTATGTTTATTGCATAAATCACTAGACTTAGCAACCACTTTGCATGATCATCAACGATAGCATTTGTATTGTACGGCACCGCACATCGTCTCATCCCCTGATCCCGTCCACTTAATCCGATTTTAAAGTCGCCCTTTTGCGGACACGCCAACATACGCCAAAGCCGAAAGCCACGCGTGACATTTTACCTTAATAATTAATGCACAGATATCGCTTTCGGATCGATTTAGGTATCACTTCTGTGTTGCGTGTAAGTTACGTCAATGGTCCTGTGACCCTTTGCGTTGGGCTCAAACACGCTGGCTACGATAAGTAAAATAAAGATAAGTAATTATATTTTGAGCTAGAGCTAGACCCTTCGACAAATGACGTCACTAATAGGGTCTTAAACAAGTTCCGAAGCCTGAGAGCGTTTTGGGAAAAGGGATAAGTTTGACTATGAAATGTATTATCTGTTAACTGCTTATTAAACACAATTATTCTGTCTATAACTTTTTTCATTTCTTATCTGTTTTTCATTCCAATATTGACCTTTAGTCGGACTTTTAATGCTACAATGCATTTAATGACGATATTCGGTCATAGTAAAAAAACAACAACATAATAATAAATTTACCGTTGAACAAACACTTATTTGAATTCACTTTTTTGTATATGTTGTATTTTAGCAAATTTCAATATAACTATATGTTTTCACTTACGTTATAGATAGCACGGTATATATATACACAACTTTTGTTTTTAGGCCATTTTAGCACACACATATTGGGCGTCCAAATGTTAGGAAACCATATACTTGAATAGTTAGAGACGATATGAGTTACACACTTGTTAAGCGAGCAACAAAAGCATTGGCTAACACTGTTTATAAGAATGCAAAACGTATAAGGATTCACATTAATTGTAAATTGTTACGAAAAAATGGACTATGATGGAAGCATTATCTTTAGCAGCAGATAAGACATTAATAATAAACTATGCAAACAAAAATAGCAAACCATCAGCCATCAAATTAAAGTGTTTACTCCTTTCCCACATTAAATTTTTTATCATTTTCAAATATCGGGTTTCGGACTTCGATTCCTGACTTGGCCAGGTCTTGAAAATCGCCTTTAGACAAGGACGTCTGTGACGTAGGGCGAAATGACGTCAGATCACCGTTGGCTGCAATTCCGTCTGTGTTCCCGGAAAGTACAGTTGTGCTGTAGGTCCCGTTTGTCACTACTTCGGCCACAACTTTGCTGTGTTTGCGAGGCCGAGGACGGGGTCTAGCCGTGCCTATATTTCTTGCCATTTCATCAATATCTCGTGACGTTGCACGACTTGCGTTGCTTTTAGGTACTGGAGTAAACTCCTGGTCCTCGTCACTGGTCGAGTAAGTTTTAGATATAGGCCGTTGTACGACGTAGGTAGGGTCGTTTATAGGGTCGACTGGGGCGTTATCTGGATCCAGGAGATTCACGCGCTCTCCTCTATCCGGTTTCCAGTCGTACACCTCCCGAAGGAAGAGCAGGAGAGGAGCGAACATCATGTTGACAATTCCTATTCCGACGTTCATCTTTAAGTAACCAAGAACGTGAACAGCCTGTCCGGCCAAAACCGGGCCCAGGGCATACGCTATAGAATAAGACATGTCGGCAATTGCGTATACACTACCATAAACGCTAGTGTGACGGACGTCCACTAGAAATGCTAGAGTCGGAAGCAGTGCAGTATCGATAAGCGCGATACCAAAACACAATATAGCAAGGGGAAGTATTAGAATTCCATACGTATGACAGGTTGGTACTGCGGCCGTGGCTACGCCAATGCACACCAAACCAATAGCTCCATAAAGCCACTGGTATCTAAAGTATTTGGTAGAAAGGCGAACAGTTATAAAAACTCCCAATACATGAGGAAAGAAGGCTGGGAGCCAAACGAGTCCGACTTGCCATTTATTGGCTCCCATTGTAACCTCCATCCACTTGGCGATAGTAGGCTCTAGGAAGGCTAGAGGAAAATTGGCCACCATCAATGACACAGCAATCACCGCTATGTACGGATCAATAAGCAGTTTCCACATCGGAGTTCCAACAGGAAGGTTACCATCCTTTGCTTTTTCCTCGTCCTCCGCCGGAATCTGGACCAAAAGGAGTAGCATGGCGTCGATAAGACAAACAAATGCCAGGATGAGAAACGGCCACTCTCTTCCGGCAAATTCACAGAGAACTCCCCCAAATGGAGGAGCTACCAAACTCCCGAAGGATATAAAAGCAAGAGCAATTCCAAGGGCTTTTGATCTTTCTACTTCGTCTTGAAATCTATCAGCGATTAAGCCAAAGCAAGCTGTGTCCGCCAAAGCTGAGCCGACGCCCTGCAGGCTCCTCGCGAAAAATAGGAGCCCGAAAGTAGTAGCGCACGCAAATAGAGCTGTTGAAATAAACATTACAGTAAGGCCCATGGTTAATGGGGTGACGTATCCCACCCTATCGATAAAGCTCCCCGTAAAGATGTTCGCCATTAGTTGTACTATTGCCTTGGACGCAAACAGGATCCCAATGAGGACATCTTCGTTAGATTCCTCGTGAGGTGGAGGTGCCAATGTGAAGGAACGCCGAATTCGGACCAATAAAGTTCCATTGTCCGAAAGATCGTGTTTCGCAGCGTCAAAGTTCTCGGCCTCGATGCCGGACCCCGACTGCGTGGAAAAGGACGCAAGCGTTGGCGTCATGTTCATAAAATTATTTTTCGTGATTGTAGTTGTTGCTGCGGGTTCTTTTTTGAAGTATTCGGTTATAATTGGCACAATCACCATGTACAGCATGTTATCGAGCAGCAGTGCAACGCACACAATAACCATAATCAGTTTTCTCTGAGACTTGCTGTCGCTTATTTTGTTCCTCAGTGGGGCACAAAGGTCGCGCATTTTATTCACGCACATGTACGTGATTCCATGTAATGCAGGAAAAACGCTGTTCCGCATCGTGTCCATATTTTAGCCGCTACTTCGGCGTGTCTGTTCTCCAGTTGACGAAAACGAATTCTTTTTGAGGAATGCTTGCTTCCGCGAATATCGGCGTACCAACCGGTTTACCTGCAAAAGGCAAAAACACAAGAGTTCTACTATACCATTTCGATGAAAGTTTTATATTACTCTAAAATTATAATAAAAAATAACTGTTGTGTTAATGCCTTTTGCAGTAAATATAGAATTTACCCTCAGTCGCGTAAAAACAGCTTAACGCGCAAATCAAAGCGAGACTACGTATTTTGAACAACAACCGCGTTCAGGGTACATCTAACAGAATCAACTTATAAAAAAGTCACGACAAAGTTTATGCTATTTGTCGTTTTTTTTATTTCATCCAATGCCGTAAAAGTAAAGGGTATACCTGACCCCGTGTGTTTTCAAAATAGGTAACATAAATGTAATGTAAAGACGATACCAAGTGTTTTTTTAGACTATTTATAAATCAAGTCAACAAGGAAAATGGGTAAGTATTCTAGTTGGGTTTTACTGTCACTAAAAAACGATTAATCTCTAAAATAAATCTTTTTTTAAATCCTAACAAATTCGAATGATTTGATAAAGTCCGGCTGTAAGAAGCAGTTTATAACGAATATTGCCTCATTTGTCCCATTTACTTGCACTTGAAACCTTTAGATATGAGTAACACTGATTCAAAATTAAACCCTTTTTCAATTTGTTTTTAAACACATGGCCCTAATCGAAATTTTAAACATTTTTTTCAATATTTCGTCCAATGTAAAACACATCTTGCACAAAACATTCTTTTGCCAAAATAATTGGATTTAGAGGCATATATCGAAGGACGTTTATTCCAGAATAATATAATCTTTACCTAATACACAAACTACTTACAGGGTAGAGCAAACAAGAAATTAATTCAAATTAATAAAATGTTGAACTTCAGTTAAAAACGTTTGGCCTAAATCAGTGCCGGGGTTGAGCTCTACTACGATTTAATATTATAATTTCAAAGAGTTTAATTATTTGATGTGGTTTGTGTTGTTCAGTGGTTTAGATGAAAGCTCCGCATGATAAATTAAGTAATGTCATGTCACAACATTTATTGTGTTACTAATAAGAGAGTTACTAATTATTAATTTAGTACAAATTTAATATTTGGAAGGCCAGCCAAATGCGCGTGGCCATTGAAAAAGTAAGGAATGATAAGCAAAGGTCAAGGACAACTGTTCAGATTTAGAGCAAAGTTTAACGTAAAAACGTTAAAAATGCCCTATATAATCGTTAACTTTATGTTTTGCTGTTACTTGATTTAAATCCACATAGATTACAAATGATAGGAAATGTGAAAACATTTTAAGGTGGCTGTTCAATGCCCTTTGAGGTCAGCAATGGTAAACGTAAAACAAAACACCTAACTTATAATGTTTAAAATACGTTTTAGACCTAACAATATAGCCTATGATTTTCTTAACGAATAGGTAATGTTTCGTAGCATAGTGCCTCGTTACCTGCACACTGAACGAAAATGAGTATGGGGTTTTAAGATGCAATAAATGTGGTAAAATATGTTGCTTAAGACCTTAGTGACTAAATATTACAAGTTTGAAAAATACAAGTTTATGATGAGTGCTGGTAACATTTTAAGTAAAGTTATCACTTACACACAACAACCTGACTTTATACATTTCTCTTACATGTAAGAAAAATCGATTCGCGTTGATTTTCCAACCACCGGAGCAGATGCTTTCGGTTTCCTTTGTTATCTTGCAACTGTCCAACGACGCTGTTTTCGAGATTTTTTGGGGCACTTCAGTTGTGCAATATGCTTTACAACAATTTAATCCTGACTGCTGCCGTTGGGACGTTTTCTGTAACAAACATTAAAACATTGTTGGGTGTTCTATATCAACAAATGTTAAAATTATTTTCCTTAGTCCACAGTATCGTAATACTTTACTAACTATTCATATTGTCAACTGTGAACTATTTTTATATAAGGCCTAAAACGTGCGCTACTTTTGTAAATTGTGAGGTTCACCAACTTTCGCAGTCGGTCATATATAACTTATAAATTATGACGAACGGTGATGTAAAATTATTATTTATTTTAAAGTGATGAGAATGAAATCTCGGATGTTTCGTTAATGACAAACAAAAGGCAAAAACTTTAATGGACGGAAATTATTAAGTAAACTAATTTTGTCATCAGTTGTACGATCGCTTAAAACAAAATTAGAAAAATGTAATTTGCGGAAGTATGTGTACCCTTTAAATCTTAATTTTTGTTTTATATTCCAGGAGTTCTTTATATGAACGTTTTAACCAATGGCCGTAAATTTACAATTGTGCAGAACATCGTGATTTCTTTTCATTTAGTCCTACATGTTTTTGGCGCTTTACCGAAATATTTTTAGCTATATTAAAAACGTCGAGATTGCTATACTAATTATTTTTACTATCAACGCCATTTATTATATCGTCAAGCAATCATACAGTTCCAGTGTCTGACAAATAACTCAGTTGTTTATGTGAAACACTCGTAGTAACTTGACAAGGAAGCCCTTCGCAATCTTTCGATTAAGCGCGTCAACGATAATGTTGTGACATCTAGAAGAGACCACTTATTAATTTTTTAATACGACGACTACAGGATTTGTTTGGTTTCGGCTGATGCTAATACGAGATACAAGAATTGAATGGACGCTTTGGTGAAAGCAGCCTAATCAGTAAAACATTTTTGATGCGTTTTTTTATTTTGGAAAGACGTGAATTATTCTTGCGAAGTTTAGATAATTTGAAAATTTCCTATTTATTAAAACTTCATGTAAACTGAGATTTAAGCAGGAAAACTGCTTTCAGTAAAACCCATTAACACAAATATAGTTAAACTAGGCAAATATAACTTGCGACGCAGACACTGCCAGCAAAGCATTAAGCAAAAATGCTATAACCGTCATGTACACCATATGATAAACAATCAAGAAATGACAGAAAAAAACTGTCAAAATGTCAACAACGTAATCGCTTACATATTTCAAATAGATGGCTGCATCAGAGTATTTAGCGTCAAACAATTTAATTTCAAAATAAAAACAAAGTCAAAAGTCAAAATTAAATTTAAAAAACATATAACAGGTGCAAAATAAAAAACATAGCCCCTAGAATCTTCCTGTTGGATAAGATTTTTCTTTTTCCAAATTAACATACACCCAATTAACTCTTTACCGAACATTGGCATAAGTTGCCTTGTAGAAAATAGCTCAAAGGAACTTCAAGCTCCTTTTTAGACGGTGTCGATTCTGCCACTGGAATGCCCTAGCCTATAAAGCAACCGTAAAGAAGTGGGTGATCGAAGCAAACCGAATCCCACGGCGATGCGGCGAGAAAAAAACGTGCGCCATTTTTTTCTTTTTTAACCAACTGCTTGTTGGAGGACAACCCTGTCGGGTAGAACCGAAAATGGACATTATACTGGCGGATCGTGGGTCATCGGTCTACGTTTATACGACAGGTCTGGTGCGCTGACAAGGCTACATTTGGTGTAATGCACATTGCCCTTTTATTGAGTATGTAGCGACTAACCAGCTTACATTGACGATAAACGCGTAAAGAAAAGCAGCGTCACAATCAAATGATATAAATCCAATACTTGCCGTATATCGTTTTGTACTTCGCCTTGTTTCCAAACAAAGATTGCTCAATGGTAACAAAATAATATTCAATATGCAAACAGCACCAAAGATCAACTAACCTTTTAAAAATACGTCCTCATTGTTAATTCGTTGCTATGTTTTATTGCTAATGTGCTTTTTATTGTATGTTACCTGTTCCATTACTTATCGTCGGTTACAATGGGTGATATTTATAATACAGCAGCCTACTGGTAAGTGTCACTAACTTTATATGTTATTAAACCGACAGGCCAGGGTTGTTATGTCATACCGAACATGTCATTCAGCAAAAAATAGTGGCATTGTTAACATTTTTTTAGGTATTTTGTAAATTAAAAACAAGGTAAATAAATATTTTTATCTTTGTGACGCTGGTATCACAAATCAACAATTAAGATTTAGGACGGGTGCATAATAGTGCACAACCAATAAATAATGTTGTACTGTATTTTGACGGCAGCGTGTTGGATTAAATTGGTTGAATGGTAAAAATAGTATAAAAAGAACTTGTTGATTATGAAGCTGTTTTATTGTTCCCCCAAATTGAAATTTTTTGCCAATTTTTACTACGTAAATCCAAACTTTTTGCTTTCCCCGCGAATCTCAACTGTGTTTCTAGTATGCCTATTTTTTAAA
The DNA here is from genome assembly GCF_963924565.1 of Ascidiella aspersa. Lineage (NCBI taxonomy): Eukaryota > Metazoa > Chordata > Ascidiacea > Phlebobranchia > Ascidiidae > Ascidiella > Ascidiella aspersa. The sequence continues at coordinate 16,804,267 of NC_139451.1, read as the reverse complement.
ATGATTTTACCCCAAAGGCGTCCTGCGTTCTATTGCACCCTCGAAACTATAAGTTTTGGCCCTTAAACGTTAAAAGGTGCTTTGCGCGAATCAATAAGATCTATATAATGTATAGCTTCTGTATTAAAAGCAACACCACCACAACCTTAAATTTAACTAACTAAACTAATTGTGTGGTTTCCTTAAGGTTACTTCTTTATGACGTCATGTTAAGATCTAACTTTATGACGTCACTATTTTACGTTACTTGTGAGGTCACGTTTTGACGTAACTTTTGTGCGTTTTGACGTAACTTATTCTGTCGCTTCACGTGTAAAAAAACATCAAACAAAAAAATTGATCGCCTGCGTATACTGTATTTCATTTAAAAAAACTCTTAACTATAGGAGACGTGACAAATTCAATACACCGTAAACAATTGCAAATTTGTCAGTAAGAAAGTAATCGGGAAACACAGGAATTCCAGTGTAAGCTAAAAAGATGCACAATAAATTTAATTTATTTGATCGTTATTTAGGTGTCGGGTAAGCCAAAAACTAAAGTTTGTAAATACAGTCTAAATTAATCTGTCTTAAGAAACGCTGTCATCATGAAGTGGGAGTCATTTACATAAAGACTATTTCATTCTCGATGCTCAATTTAGTTAAAACATCACGCGCAAGTGTAGTGCTACAAGCCAAACGGCCCCAAATGCAAAATATCCTAATTGGACAGGCGCTAAATCTATTTTCCAATAATTAAAAGCAAGCTGCCTACGAGGAGACAAGGGCAGCAAAACTTTCGATCGAGCACCAATAAAAATGACAATCCAGGCAAGCCGTATGGGTGAAGCGCTGATTGACGGCCAACGGTGAATCCCCGATATTTGGACGGAAACTTCGATCTGCGTGAAGTGCGGCGCGTAATTGAATTGGGCAGCAGCATTTCTGTCAGTCTAATTGGTCTTATCGAACTGCTGCAGGGTCAACGCATTTAGTTCAAAACGCTACGAGGTGTGCAAGCAGCCCAGACACTTGCGCCGCTCATTTTCCTAATTGCCACCGCGATTAATTTAATTAGGAAAATTGTATCGTGATGTTACAGAGAAAAACTCGTTTGGTTTGTGGAAAAATCGTTTGGGGGTTTCGAGTTTTCCAAAACATTGCTCGTGCACAAGATCTATAAGAGACAATTGAAATAATATTATGTGAATGCTTTCGACATAATAACAAAGAATCCATCCTGGTGATGCCGGTATCATCATTATCACTTAGTTTGGACTTATTTTATTGCATCTAAATAAAAATAACTTTACGACAATTCGTCTTTTCAAAGTATTCACAGCAACCTCCAAGTGCCACAAAACAAAAACTATCGGACCTACTCTGGTCTATTAAATATTGATGAAATTAATAACAACAACGATGCGCGAGTAAAGCCAACACCAGATGAAACAGGAAAAAATCGGCCATACAAAAAGTTAGGAATCAACAAGGTTCATATGCAGCGTATAATCCGCGCCAAATTAAAACAGGATTTGCGAGTCGATTGGCGACGTACCTGCAGGGCATCTGGTGTCGGCTCCTCCCTGCTCCCAACTAGTTGATACATAATTAAATTTTGAGCCCCTGTGGACTTGGTACATCGTTTCCCGATGTTCGTGTTATCGCCACGCTGCCGTTGGGATTGAGTAGGTGCCGCCACAATTTATGGGTTTCTTGAACTAAAATCTGGATCCGCCTCTGCTGACCAGTAAGGTGTTTTAGGCAACCAAAAAAATATATCGTTAAACAAAGAAAAATTAAAAATATTTATTGCACAAAACAAAACTGCTGAGATTCATTAAGTTGCAATTCAGTTTAAATTTGATCAAATTTAATTAATTTTTATCAAAGTTTTCAACTGACGACAAATTTGGTATGGGTTTTCGTGTGATGTTTTATACGTATTTTATCTTCGTTAAGACAACATGCCGCGCACCAGAAAAAATAATTCTGTGAGATGGCCCCTAAGTTAAATTCCTTATCCTTTTTTATTTTTTATTTATTTTAGGGCACGGAGAAGGTTTTTAATAGCCAACTAAAAATAACTTTATACCAAGTTTAGTTATAAACCGATTTTAACTTTTATATCTTTACCTGTCACTGGGCCAAGCGTAATGAAGCATGCAATGTCATGGAAAGCAATAGCAACCAAATCAATACGAGAAACTGTTTTTCTTATTTAGTTCTCTTCAATTTGCAGAAAAAGTTAATAATAAACTGAAATTTAAAGGTTGTCATGGTGCACCCAACAACCTACACTATAGTCAAATAGATTAAAAGCCTCAGCTTTGGTTGTTAAAACCAGGTCTATTTCAGTCTCGCGAGGAATTGTGGCTTAAAGTTTTTTTTTAACTTTTGTGGTAAGCCAATAAGTTTCGTGCACCTGTTTTTCAGTCAGGACCGCAGTTGTTGGTTTAGTCATATTTTCGAGCAAAGAAATAGGGAAAATTATACAAATATCCCAAAATGCCTCCTTTTTAAAAGTCCGTGAAATCATTTTTGTGTAAGTTCATAATTTCCGCTCCCAAACCTCGTGAACGCTAAGTGGCTCTAAAGTTCAGAAAAATGTTTGTTGCAATCGTCGACAAACGTCAATCAGTAGTATTGAGGCTCCATTTTGTTTCCCGTTAGTCAAACTCGGAGATTTTTATTTCGATCGACTTCTCGTTTCATTTTTACCACAGTTAAAAAAAAACTTCCGAAGGACGTCTAACTAAACAGCCGAACTACTGGCACTAAATTAACTTTAAAATACAGCAGTGGGGTCGTCGTATAATTGGATTTCTATCCCCTGCGGACCGCTGTACAGTGTCATGTCGACGCCTAGTAATAAAACACGTTCTATTCAAATGCCTTCATACTTACCAAATCCGAAGCAAATTTTTGACAAATGACTTTTATAAGGAATGATTGTACTAGAATTTTGAAACACTCGTATAAAGCGATCATCTTAGCCGGTGGTTCTCAACCTTTTCATGGGAACACGCAGAAGACCCACAATACAATAATATTTATAGAGCGAATACGTGTGTTTTTGGTCAAATACCAAATTTCCCTATGATTTCCCCACCTACAAATTCCCCTGTTTAGAACCAATGCCCCAAACGCATTAAAAATTAAAGCAGTAACAGAAAAGGAAAAATTTAACAGTTTGTTTTGTTGTGTGCTACATTTTACGGTGATGGCAATTTGTACAAAACATACTTCTTATTGTATCATTTGGTTAATGCGTAATCATTTATTGAAGCGTGTTTTGGTTTACCAATTCTTTTAAAATGGCGCATTTAAACATCGATTGGGCGTTTATTCTTTAAACAGTCCATAAATAATAATCCAACAAAAACCATTTGCTGGGTGCTTAAGGTTGCGAGAAATAAATCGCAACACGTCGGCGGTGCTTTCGAAATCGTAAAAGCTGCAACAGATGCGAGACGTGGTGCTAACGAAATGCTTCCCCTATCCGCTTTTTGACAAAATCGATTGCACCAGAGGCGCCACGACATGATTCCGGCATTAAGCTGTCTTGTTACGTCACAAAAGCTCGTGACGTATTGCTCACTAGAGAAGGTCGAGGTCTCGCTTTGGAGAGTTCAAACTTTAATCGGTAAACTGCAGGACGACGTGTACCGAAAATCTGCGAAGATCAGTTAGACCTATTTCAAACTCAAAAAAAGTTGATAAAACTGTTGTTATAAAAAATTCGTGCATAAATATAAAACTTAAGTTAAATCCGAAGACGCCATTTTGAAAAACAATAACATTTAGTTGTATTTTTTAAATTAGCTTCATTTAAAAAAAGGACTTAAAGCGTTAACACATAATGGATACTCGCATATTACTCGATATTATTGAATAGAATAATATTTCCTAAATTGTCATTCTATCTAGGCGCAACAGGCATAAAAGAAACAGAAAAAACTGAAAAGAATTATTAAAAACAGTAGATAACAAGTTTAGGCGTTTATGTATAGATACTAGAACAGGGTTTCTACCTTACATTTTACCCTTTTAACAAAGATGAATATCAGATTTACCCCCAATATATAAAATGGTTCTATTTTTTTAAAAAAACGAGTAGCAAATTATATCAGTATAGCGCTAACGCATACGGTCTCCATACTGTATTACGCCCTTAAAGTTGCACGACATGGCGATACACATTCGGTAAATGGAATTTTAACATAATACTAGAATAAGTTTGCCAAAGCCACGTATTATAAGCCAATACACAACATTTAAGAGTGAAGAAAATATGAATTCCTCTGTAAAAGCCGCCACTAACAAACTAATCCGCAAATTTACCGATTAGGCCAGTGGTTCTCAACCGCCGGTCCGCGTCAACTTTCCTGCCGGCCGCCAAATATATTACAATCTTAAATCTTAACTACAAAATGCAAGATGCTGAAGGCTTGTCCATCAAATTTAGAACTTCGCCAGCTTCGTAATTTGCAACATTGTGACGTAACATAGAGTTAATGGTCTACTTTGGACTTTATCGTACGACACAATGCAACTGTTGTGCCGAATTGTTTAAAAGTAGGCTACAGATCGTTTAAGTCTTAAATTTTAGGACCAGTTGAATGTAAATAACTTTAATAGAACCACGTATAACACGTATGATATCAAAGAGACAACAGCAAATTGCTCATTGAATTTAAGTTTCCTTTCTTTGCTTTTAAGTTAATTTGTTTTAAAATTTTACCGGTCCGTAAGATAAAAAAGGTTGAGAACCACTGGATTAGGCTACGTCTTATATATCACACTGTATTTTTTTTACGGTCACGCAAAAGATGCGTCAGTGTCAGGCAAACCCCTAACATGTTTAAAATAAAAAAATGTGTTAAAAAACACGTAAAAATCCATTATTTAGGCTTTTGCTTAAATCACAATCAAATTGTTCTCGGGATTTGTTGTACGATATCCGTGTACGTTTCCTGGTGGCTAATCAAAGTATGTTTAGGATAGCCTACGACCTGTGTGGTACCATGTGTCGACTTGCGTGATATCTAGGGCCATTTTTATTTTAACCTAAAAAAAAAAATTTTTAACTTTCTTATTATCAAATTTTAACTTTATTTTAACCTAACGAAATTGCTTGTTTGTAGAGGCCACAGTTCTTCCTTGAATTGATACCAGTTACCCAAACATAATATTACGTCGATTTCAGACCCAAGCGTAATATTATGTCGAAAAGTCAAGGGATTTTATGGATTATAAAAAGTGCGTCGTGTTTTTTGGGCGATAGATTTAGGTAGCTTGTGTTATTTTGTCCTTGTTGAAAGGGCACTTTGCTTCGATTTTCTCCACATGGTAAATTCTAATAAACAGCAAATTAAACAGGGATGAAGTAGTGTAACCCCCTTCAAGCGGCTATAAAGAAATCACTACAGAAAAGTGTTTCAACTTATTTATTGTAATACAGCATCATGTAATTTTTAACATTTTCAGGCTTGAAATTTCTGTCTTTTCTCAATAGCTTTTTCAGCATAGAAAATGAGCGTTCAACTGTAGCTGATGTTGGCTGAGCTTTTTGCAGTAACGCATAAGTGGCTGGTGGAATGCTCGAGTTTGAACAGCACATTATTGTTTCCACATCTGAATTGGCTAACCGTTGCTCGATGTAATCTCGAATTGAACAGGGATCCTCGTGAAACTGCATGTTTTTTAATACCTTGAATGCTTCTTCCATGCTGCAGTCACTAGCTTCCAAGAGTTCGACGTTGTTTGTAAGCGACTGATAGTTTGAAAGAAGGACAAGGTCTGATGCCAGCTGATTTTCGTTTATAGCTTCCATTGCCCTGGTGACCAAAATTCCACCGCTTGCCCAGTTGTTTACAATGGCACGAACAGCAGGAAGGTGCTCACTGTAGTAAAAAGCAGCTCTAAGCCAGGTTGCCCATCTCATAACCACAGGTAACGGAGGCGGCGGTAAGCCGGCATCACGAAAATCTTTGGACCGGTCTTTGTTTTTAACTGTTGCCGCCTTTACTGTTGCTTCGACTGCGTCTATGTTTTTGAAGTACGCACGCACTCGCATTGCGCAGTTGTGCAGTAAGTGTGCTAAGCAAGTGACGTGAAGTAGATAGGGATAAAATTCTTTGAGTGTCCTGCCGGTAAGAATCATGTATCTCGCAGCATCCGTCAAAAGCAAAGCAAAATGTTCACGCTTACTACCGAGTTGTCGTAAGACATCGTCCACAGTGTGAATAATGCTTCTGCTGTTAATGCTACCATCACGAGCAAGACAATCAAACAGGAAGGTTTGAGTAGGAGTTTTTAGACTTCCTACAAGCACGTTGATGTACTTTTGCCCAGCCACATCCGCCTCATCTACGACCATGAACATTTTTTTATCACATACTAAATCACGGATTTCATTTTCTTTTTGCCTTGCTAGCGTGACAACGCTAGCTCGAGCAGCAGTCTCAGAAGGCAAATTCTTTCCTGCAGTGGTAAACAAGGATTTTAAAGCTGGATGATTAAGCTTATGTAGAGGAATGTCAGCGGATAAAAATGCAGAAACTACCATGTCAGTAAATTTTTTCGTTGGGGCTTGTTCAATAAAAGTTTGCCTTGATTGCGATGCTTGTTTTTGCTCCAATCCAGCTTGATGGCGTTTACTATTCCTGTGGCTTTCAACAAAATGATTTTTATCGAACTTCACTAAGACCTCGCAAAAATTGCACCTTAAATCACCTCCGGGAGTGCATTAAATTCATCAGGAAAATCTCTACAGATCTGTCTAACTTTTGCTGAAGACGATTTAGCTTGCTTAGGCATTTTTGTATTACACAATGTTAGTAGGCTATTTCTAAAATCCAAACTGTTAATCTTCGAAAAGACCACGTTTATGAAGAGGAATTGTTTTATAAGAATTATTTAAATACGTAACAATGAATAAACAATGGACAATTTGCGATAAAATTACTGCTGATCCTAGTGGGCATTGTGCCATATTCCTGCTTTTATTGGTTAATATGGTTTAATTGTGTCGCAGTTCCCGATTTACAATGCTTCCACGACGATTTTTAGAAAAAATTACTCCCAAGAAACACAAAAACTTTGTCACACATTTTAACTTTATTACAAAATTTTAACTTTATTGCAAATTTTAACTTTATTTTAACCTATAAACTTCTTAGAAACAGTCCCCTAGGTGCTGAAAACAACTTTATTCTTTGTTTCGTGGACAGACGAGTTCCTTAAAAAATTTTAACTTTATTGACTTTTGCGGGCCCTAGTGATATCCAAGCTAACACTTAATGCCGGTACCAAAAGGCGTATAACGTAAGAAAAATACTTATCGTGTTTAAAATGAAAGCGTGCCCAGGGTTGCCAGTTAGGATTTTTAAAGCCAAATTTGAAAATTTTGGCTTTTTAGAACCTCTTAGGGATTTTATTTTTTCAAAAAAAAATCCAAATGAAATTTGGCTTTTTTAGGCTTTTTTTTTTCTTTTTTTTTTTTAAATGCCATGAGTGTTATGTTAAGAAGATATCAAACTAACGCAAAAAGAGAAAACATTTCCGAAAAAATTACAAAAAGAGAAAAATGGCCAAGAAAAATTTACAAAAAGAGAAAAAAAATTGTCAAGAGAAATTTACAAAAAAAGAAAAAAATTAAGATAATTTGCCACAAAAAGAGAAATTCAATAAATATGCTGTTGCTACCAGGCATAGTATATTTAAAACAGGTTCCTCTGGTAATATGTATTATTTTCTCCCAGCGTTTCGGCTTACTATCCGGCAAGCCTTCGTCAGGGACTGACACACAAAGCCAACAAGACACAAAGTAAAATCACAATAAGAAAAAAGGAGATAAATTATTGTGATTTTACTTTGTGTCTTGTTGGCTTTGTGTGTCAGTCCCTGACGAAGGCTTGCTGGATTGTAAGCCGAAACGTTGGTAGAAAATAATATATATTACCAGAGGAACCTGTTTTAAATTGAGAAATTCAAGGTAACAGCATGACCATTCATTGCATTTTTTATTTATAAGAAAAACATAGGCTTGTCAGAGTTTGTAGTAGATTTGGCTGTTTTTGGCCTTTTTTAGAGTAATTTTGGCTTTTTTATTTTTTCTAACTGGCAACCCTGAGCGTGCCTGTAAAAATAAACAAATAATACCGAAGCAGCCTATTATAATTGTTACGCAACTATTCTGTTGTTTCGTAACAATACGATCTTCAAAATACAGGTCGTGTGAATTGTGCACAGTTGTTCTAAACCCCGTACAACACTGTGGGACAGTGGGTGTTAATTATGTCAAATATAGAAATAGATATATTTTTATTGCTCTTGATAAATATTATCTACTGTTTTATAGATTTAGCTACATTTAGCATTAGAATAATGCTAGTTGTAAGCTAAAAATAGGGCAATTATTCTTCTTCTGAATGAAATACGATTCGATCAAATTAGTTGTTCTGCGAGAAGTGGTACGCGTGGCAGTACAGAGCGTCCAAGTGGTACGAGGTCGCAAAACGGTTGGGGACCCCTGCTGTAAAGTAACTATGTTACGTGACATTATTACGTAAATTTACGAAGTCATCTCTGAAAAAAATGTCATGCTTTCCCCGAAACCAATTTTTTAGATCCGCCCTTGGGAACCACTGATCTAATTCAACAACACTATAAATAGGCCTTGTATGCACAGCGCTTTTGAAAGACAAAAATTCTACACCCGGTAAAAAAATCTCAACACTTTTGACTTAACTTATTATTACCGGTACACTACTTTATTTCAATGCGACTTTCGAGCTGAAAAATCGCTCGATTTCTCGATTTGATAAAATCGATTTAGTCTAAAGCAGGGGTTCCCAACCTTTTTTGCTGCTCGTACCCCTTTGTCAGGTCAAAGCATTCTTTGTACCCCCCAAAAATTGCCATACAGCATTCACACTGTTGTCCGCGCTTTCGTATTTTAACGCTGTAAATGTGAGTGCCGAATCCATTCCAAATTTTAAAATGTTCCTTTGGCCTGCACAACTAATAATGGTACACGGGTCGCAACAAGCAAAACAAAAACTTCGGGAGCCACACACTGAAGTTGATATTGTCATTGGAACGTTCGTACAAGGTTCTCGAGCGATATGGTGCGCAAATATGCAACTAAACCCCAGTATAATCGCGCAAAGCGTTTTCTTTTATTTGGTTTAAATTGGCAAACCTTTTTAATTTTTAAACGTGGCGCATTAGATTCATATAAGAGATTCGCACATTGGTCTCAATTGTAGTCGTAACAGAAATTGGCCAAAATTGGGTGTTTTTGCCCGGCACAGACTACGCGTACTATGGCGTGGCAAAAAATCTCCAGACATATTAATCCACTCTATGCTACTATATATTAAACTACTGAATTTGAAATGCGCCGTAGTCGGAAACCTGACATTATAAAAATGTGTCATTGCTGCGCATACTGTGTCAGTAAAGTAGTGTCACATAAGCTAAGTTCCATTGGTGTAGTAAAGTGTTGGTAAAACTGAATTATACAGCAACGGGATATACAAGCCAACACAAATAATGCGGCTTTATGTTGGTGGTGTAGCTGTTTTAAAGTTGCGTAGCAAACCGTACAGCAGCGTAAAATTCGCCTGTTTGTTTGTTGAGACTGCACTTTTGTTGATAAACCTGACTATTCAAAGCCGATTCAGCGAATGGCTGCAAGTGTACCACCTGTTGGCACTTATCTTTGCTCAATAATTTAACGCAAAACACTCAAGAGTATGTACATTTTTTTTATTGACCATCAAACTTCAAAATAAAAAGCGGCAAAATTACGACGGTCTTTAATAATTTGGAAATTTGCGAATTAGAAAACAACTAGTTTTCTACTAAGACCGAAAAATAGTAAAAAAGGCAACCTGTTAAATTTAATGTCACGCCAAAAAAATTTCGACAGTTAATTTATTTGTGAGACTATTATAACAAGCAACTTTTTTTTCTAACAAAATACCCCCCCAAAAAAATGAAACCACTTTATATTGTACATAAATACATATTAATTGGCCGAACATTTGGTTGGGTAGCACAATGGTCGACCAGTTCTGAAATAATTTTATTCAAACTGAACGTTTAGGCAATGATTATGCAAATAAATTCATTAGATTTGTTTTGATTTCCCACCTTCATAAACAAAGCGTAGACAAAAAAGATTATTTACAGTAAGGGTATGTAGAAAATATTAGTTGTCAGTGTTGCTTTCATAACTGGGGACTTTTTCTTTCAAATACAAGCCTTCGTGTCAAACTTGATTTGATATAAAATGAATTTTATTTAGTACAAATGAATAATATAATCCAGAATAATTTCATTTTTGACTTAACACAAAAGAACTATTTTTCTTTTTTATGAATGGTGACTTCGTTCTTCCATTTTCTCCGAAAATCGAACAATATTTTACAGTATATAGTCGAGTTCGTAGCGCACGTACTGATTCTTGTCGTCGTTGTAAATACGAGGGTAGGAGGGAATGAGACTGTCTTGAGCGCCAATGTAAACGCCGTTATAGATCTTCCAGTACACGTCCCGTACCTATTAGAAAGAATAAAGTATCACAGTCACTTTGCGTTGTGGTTTCACATTCACTTTAGAAGGTCGTGTGTGTTTGAAAGTCGGATAATATCGGCCAGGAACCTATACCCGAAGTTATCGATACTCGTCGTCCAATACCAGTTGAAATTCATGGAGAAAATTCAGCCTTTATGTGCGATCAAATATATAAAAAAAAATAGTAGTTCAAAAGTAACTAAACGTAAAAACGATAAAGCAAAGTTTGGCCTTTGGATTATTGCATTTAAGTATATTTAATTATTTATAAGTTAAATCTCGGTTTGTTTATTTGTTTTAAAGCTGTTGTTGTCTTTTAAGGACAAATTCGGGTCTGCTCACGATGTATCTAAAAGCTACTTGGGTTTAGACTTTAAATCATTGTTTTATTTATAAATAAAAGTAAGTTCATTTGCACGATGTTTTCAAGTTATTTTTTTCTGGCTAAAATTAGATTGTACTACAAAATACTAACGCACGATGAAACAAACTTTTAAAATAATAGAATAAGTAATATTATTAAAAAACATTTAATATACACGATCTCTTTGCGTCTAAGAACCTGTATTAATGTGTACTTCTTATAATATAGAGCGTTTTGTTACATCCTAATGTTGTTCTATTTTCAATGTTTAAATGAAGTCTAGGCCTATTTCAAACAATTTTTGGTTACTTAAAAGACGAAAAACTAAAGCATAATGCAAAAGCAAGTGGTACTCACTTTTCTGGCGGGATGGAAGAGACCTTGTAGGCAGTACTGAAGCAATCTCGTGGGTCCGAGAGAGACTCGAAAGCCATCAATCGCGGACATCACGGCCTATAAAACAGAAAAAAGAATTAAAATCTGACAAATGTTCTTCATTTTTTAATAAATCTTTACCGATATGGAGAAATACAAAACTAAATTTACGGGGTTACGAGCGGCATGACATAAATTAAAAAATAAACTGGTGTACAAAACGAAAGCAAGTACGCCAAAACCTATGCGCGATGAATATGTTACATTGGAAATGCGAAAACAACGAAATAATAAAGAACAACAATACAAGCGCCGTCAAAATTATAAGAATATGATGGTTAATCAGGCGACAAAAATCCAAGAAATTACCTGGATGACATGGGGCGACGTCTCAAACACGTTGGGCCAGACGTAGTTGAGAAGATGATTTAAAGCATCCTCGCAGCCGAAACCAAACACGCCCAGGGCCATGTGACCAATGGCGGCAGAGGCGATCTGGCGATGGACAAGGTCGCGTTCCATCAAGGCGTCCTCAAAGAGCGGTACGACGGCATAGATGTAATCCTTGCCCATCTCGCCGATGTACTCAAATAGAAAGGACATCGCCTGCGCCAACAAAGAAAACCAAGGTCTAACTCCGGATTCCAAACAATTCACAAAACAAACATTTGTCATTACGTGGTCATGAAAATTTATTGAAACAATTTAGGTTCATCATGCCGAAAATTTGTACTTTTAATCATACAACGTTTAATTCAGGCAACAATGCTTTGTTCACTAATGGAATTCATAACATACATATGATAACGCCGAGAAAAAACAAATTGTTGTAATATAGAGTAAGAGTGTAAGACTTATTGTTGGACGTAGTAGGAATATCAAAGCTCTATACGGGAAACCTCCAACCATTATGCCCCAAAACTTATTATTGCCTTACTAATTAAACTTATCTAACTAGACCAATATTTTACAATTTTACATGGCTAAAATCAAAACATCGGTTATGGCATCATTATTAACATGAGAGCAATTTTTATGTTATGATACTATTTCATTATATTAAAATTAACGGTACGATTCAGCTAAACTTATTGTTAAACACAAGGTAGGAGAAACAAACGTTTTGATAATATTTTTTGATAACGATGTAACAACCGTTTATGACATTGTATATCCAAATAAATTTGATTTTTTCCGAGATAATACTGGAATCTCTTATGGTCTCATATATTTCACACTGATTCTAACTTGCCCAGAAACATCTACAGATAAAATATATATATATATATATTTTTTTTTTTGGGGGGGGCCTTGTTCAAACAAATACAAAACGTGACTTGCCTTGAGCACGCCATTTTGCACGTTTAACTCGGGAACTCGATACTCGTTCATGAGAGCGGGCAGCACGGTAAACGGTGAGCAGGTCTCAGCAACGATGGCGATAGCGACTGTGGTACAGACGCGATTCTGGCGCTCCTGCACCTTAAGGTTGTTGAGCAGGGTGGCGAGCACGTCGTGGGGACCAATTGCTTTTGCGATGTAGCCGAAGGTGTTAACAGTGGCCCGACGGATCGACTTCTTGTGAGCCTGTCATCAGTTAAAGATTAGTATCATATGTTAGCCCAATAGGATTTTATATATATGCATTTCTTACACCAACTCGAACAATGATTAGAGCTAACAATTGATCGCGTACTTTTTGTAAAAAACTTTATTCGAATAGGGAAAACACGTGGCGATTGATATTCGACTCATTATGTTAACCTCGTTGGTTTACGGATGTTTTTCCATTCAATAGCCTGTACTCAAGTTACTCTTGTCGCACACCACGATTTTTGTCCGTAGGATCATTTAGCAAGTTTGTCAATGGTAAATACGTTTTCTCACTGTCTAGAAAATAAACATAAATACACAACATGTACAAAAACTGTGATCTAGCCTTCGGAATCAACGACACAGGCTTACGTATCATAGCACACCGGGATACACTAACTGAATTAGTCAATCAATTAGCGATGTTCAAAGTAGAATCCCAAGGTATTCTAGAATAATAGGTTTCGAATATCGAATAACGAATCCAGAATAGCGAATCCTAGTATATTTTTATTAGATTATTCAACCTCGATTTTGTTTGGGAAAGGGATTAATCTTAATCTACCCTACAGGGTCCAGAATCACAGCAATAAATTGCCCAAACAATTTTCTAACATGTGTACATTATAATAAAAAAATCTCATATGTTTAACATTCTTAACAACTGTCATTTGAAGCAGTTCTGTAAACTGTAATATGTCAACTGTCCAGGTTGTTGCCAAAACTTATATTTTTGCCAATAGTGAGTAGAATGGAACACTCACAGAAGTCTTAAGCAATTCGGTCCTGTTTTTCAAGCATTGTTGGGTCTTAGGGCGTATTTTTTTTACTAACGTGATCTGTTATGCAGTCAAATAATGTACTGCCAAGAATACAAAGTTACTATTGACTTAACGAATTCTTGACAATTACACTGCGCATAACTGCATAACCTCGTTGAATATTGGCCTGAAGTTGACCTTAAGTAACCCTATAGCGCATTTTGTGGACGGCCAGCACGTTTTACAACGTAATGTTACTTTTGCAACTTCACGCAGGGAAAATTTAGGGAAATTGCGAACTCCACACCAGACATTACACGTTAGCCGCTCGCCCAATAACGCTTGATTGACACTTAATTATTAGACGAACGAGACGCGGTAATTGGTCGCCTGAAAAAACGCTGACACTGCACTACCAGGTGACATTTAAAGCAAGCACTGTTAATTGGTCGCCGCAGCGACAGGCCAACTTACCACACGCGTTTGTGCAATTAGGCGCAACAATCCGCGGTAAAACATTAAATTATATCGGTTCCAATTACCCGAAATAAACGGCAGAATTGGATTCCAATCCAAGGATCCGATATTCTACTTTGAACTTCCCTAGCTATAACACTATTTTCCTTCAATAAACAGAATGCAAGTAGTTTATTGACTTGCTTCCCTCTGAGCATGCGTAACTTTGGTAAGAGCGATAGTCCCGGTATGTCCGAGTCGTGAGTTCGAATCTTACTAAAAGTTGAGATTGCATTGCCTTGCTTGCATCAAAATCCTTAGTTTATTGACTGATTCGGTTAGTATATTGAAGGCTTCCGGTGTAGTTAGTAATAATTACGTCTATTATTTCGCCTAATGTTGCGAGGTTGTGAAAAAACATAAAACCCAAATTTAAAAAAGAGCACCAGTATAACCCGGTTATCGGGCTGGCTATTTAAGCTTCCAGTGAACAAAAGCCAATTCTACCTTAAGTAACTCGAGTAGCTCGAAGCAGATTCGCATCCACTCCCTGGCGCTAACGTACTCCGCTCCCCGATCGGCAATCCTCCCAACCAGATCGATACAATTTTCCTGGACCTTCTCGTGCCTATTTTTTAGGATCGGGGTCAGGCGAGGCAGAAGGTCCTTGATCGGGGGAGTCATTTTGTGCATCCCTGGCAAAAAAAAACAATAACAAAAAGATAATAATAAAACTAAAATTATGGGTTAAACAGTATATTAAACCTTTGAAAAAAGATCAGTATTGTAATTTTAAGAAACCAGACCAAACACAACAGTTAATAAAAAGCACGAGCGCGCGAGAACGGTAAACATGATTATTAGGATAATTATTTTTTAAAGATGAGAAATTTTAACCCAAAAATATTTTCAAAATTTTGCTTACTATAATACATTGGTTTCAACAACGCACGTTTTGCCAAGTTAGGAAATAATCGCCTTAATGATTAATTATAATAATTAATAGAAAAGTGTTTTTTTTTGCGGGCGAAAAGATTTACGACACAAGACAAAAAACGAAATTTTTGCCGTTTGCGTAAATCTATAACGTCTTTGCAAAAGACCATTTAAACGTAAACGTGAGTAACACCAATGTCCTACTCGACATAAAAAAAAAACAATATAAACGTAGCGAAAGAGTTTTACACTTTATTCGAACTATTTACGTGGTTTCAGTGCAGTCATTTAGTTGTGGAGGAAATAACGCTACTTCTTTTATGTACCCAATGCGTCCAGTCTCCTTCTTGCAAATGCTTTGCCAAATTAAACCAGATAAACATTTTTTTCGCGCTTAGCGGAACTTCTGTAATTTCGTAGCATAGTTGCATACCAGTTTGTTAAATAACGCGGTTCTTACATTTACTTAAACTATACCACGTTTTTTTTTCATAAGTTAAGACCTTACTCGTTGATTTTTGGAGGTGCGCTTCTCAAGCTTTTTAATAAATATATTTCTTTTTTTGCCCACAAAAACAGTAATTTGACAGTAGATATTAATGATTACTATTAAACCAATATGGTTCGCATTCGACATGTATATAAATTGGTGGTATAAGCTAGTGAAAGGCGAAGTGAATTCAACTAGAATAGGTTAATTTAAAAGTTTTTTAATAATTGCCTGTTCGGCTAAACGTAATGTATTGTGTATACCGTGGATAGAAAGCTGACTTTTATTAAATCTACAAAAATCGGAAAATATCAAACATGATAACACAACATATGTCTCCCTCACCTATGACGTTGACTATTGACTTGAGCGCGCCAAGGATCGAACCCAGCACTTCGGGATATTCCTCGCCCAGATACTCGTAAAGCACGACTCCCAGATGACCCATTAGCTTCTCTTCCTGGCAGGCCAACATCACAACCGAGATACGCGAGATTAGATCTGCAGCTTGTTGGCGCACTTTGGCCGACTTGTTGTTGAGGCGCCAG
This sequence comes from Ascidiella aspersa, assembly GCF_963924565.1. Taxonomy (NCBI): domain Eukaryota; kingdom Metazoa; phylum Chordata; class Ascidiacea; order Phlebobranchia; family Ascidiidae; genus Ascidiella; species Ascidiella aspersa. The sequence goes on along the minus strand of NC_139451.1, from coordinate 16,788,176 downwards.
AGGACAGTACCGCATATCTAAAAAAAAACGCACAGTTTACCTTAATTTGAATGCTACGATTTTATTGTTAAGTTTTCTTTTCAATGGCCATCTCTGTCAAGGAAATATCAACATGTTTGTTCTCCGAATGGAGCAGTAACTTGTACTGTTAACTACTAAATGCTGTAATTTTTGAAGGTTCTGTTTGGTAAGATTGGTATAAACAAGTAAGCATACCACATAGTGATTAAAACAGTTTTAAGGTTGGTTCACACCAGACGCGTCTGGCTAAAACGGAAAACGTGGGTGTCCAGAGGGTAAACAACGCTTTAGATTGCGGAAAGTTAAAATATTTCAACTTGTACGCTTTCGTGTAGAAGCGAGAAAATTTACGTGTGGATTTGTAAACTGGACGACGCTAGTGGTTTGTGCCAGACGCTAACGCCATAAGCAAAACACGTTTGGTGTAAACCAGTGTTTCACAACCTTTTTTACACTAGTGCCCCCTTGGGCTCAATATTATTTCATATCGCCCCCTCATCTTGATCCTCATCAAGTATTATATTAATCGTTGTCCAACACCATATTGTCTTTACTTTTGTTTCGATAAGCTGTCAGTCATATTTTAGGTTGTCTAACATACATTTACTATGGGAATTTATAGATACATTATTTCACCAGGTAATGTCATTACCAGGAAAATTTGAACTTTCTGCACAAAGAAAGCAACCCTTTCTAGTCGCCAACCAAACTCAGAAGGGTCTCCGTTGGCCGCTTTTTTCATCCATCCTACTAATGAAAAGTTTAATAAAGCTACTTTGACAAAACGCGTTGTTTTAAGCCCGGGCGCACCTGGCGAGCGAAGCGAGCGCGATTTTTTGGGGGTATACCGGCATTTCTTTTAAATTTCCTGCTAGTTTTTATTATTACATTGCCAAAAAAAATGTTAAAAAATATATATTTAATACGTGTTCCGTTTTCCGTGACGCACTTGGTAGCCTTCCACTGCGCAACGGTAAAGAAGCGCTGATCTAGTCCAGAAACAGCTTTAAAATGTGTAAACAAACTGGACGAAGAAAGATGATTCGCGCGAAGCGCGAAAATTTTTCGACCGTACTAAAGGTAAAATAGTCAAAAAGTATTTGAAATGAACTCATGTCTAGTTGTCAAAGGGGCGCGGCTGGCCGAATCCGGCGGCGAACCCTGCTTTAAATATACAAACATTTTACCGCGTATAAAACGGTAAAACGCAACAACTTAACATAAGAAAGCCAATTATAACGTAACAATGGTCGGGAAACTACTACAAGTTCGCAGTACAGAAGTTGCCATAAAGTTAAAAGTTACCTACAATGCTGTTTGTTACTATTTTTATGAGAACCTTTTACAAAATTTTGCCATCAGGACTTTCATGTAACGCCCCCTTATGTGCGTTCAGCGCCCCCAAAATTAGAAAAAGACCCAGAGCGCCCCCTTGTAACTCTCTAACGCCCACAAGGGGGCGGTACCGCCCACGTTGGGAACCTCTGGTGTAAACCATCCTTCAGCTAGACTGTTTTTTTGCAATCTTAAAGTGGTTATGTATTCACGATCGTCGATCAAGAATATTATTTTATTTTCAAGCTCTTTGTGGTATTTAAGTTAGAAATATATAGTTGTCTTTTTAGGACGATGACTGCAAAAAAAAATTGGTTCTACATTTTTATTGGATTAATATACTTTTTAATAAGACTTTAGGACAATACTCCAATGCACTAGTGGTGTATTTGTCTCCATACCTGCGGCAAGTAGGCCTTCACCCTGCGATCCAGCGTGTTCACAACGGTTCCGAAGCCGTTCAGCATTACCACGTCTTCTGTGGTTTGTTCTTGAAATGCGTAAAGAATGCCGTCGATCAGCTGCTCTTCCAGTCGGTGGTCGATCTCGGCTGCACCCTGATTGGCTAGGATCTGTAGCAAACAAACCAAGACAGGTTGTTTGCGGCATTTCTTGTTGTGGTTTAAAAATCTTTGATACGAATGTTAATAATGTGTGTTACAGAGCTTTTTACTCCCATCAACCAATTTAAAAACTGCTACGCTTTAATAAGATTGCAATACGTTACGAAACACCTACTTCCATGTTTATTTCTTGTGATGTTGTTTGGTTTAAGAGTAGTGCTTCTATGGAGCAAATACAAAATGCATAATAGGAAAATCAACACATACCTTGTCAATAGTTTCCATGACCATTTTTCTGTACTGTTCGTTTTCGTCTTTGAGGTCGTCCACAACGCGCTGAACAATCTCTGCGGCCCCAACCTGAAGTACAACATGGTACTGAGAGTCGGCCATATTTGTCTTTTTTTTGATTTTAAAATTGAATAACTTTTTAAAAACAATATAAAAAAAACATTACTTTGTATCGGGTCAGATCTGTAAAAATGGGTCTTACTATATAGCTCACCTTGTTAGCAATCTCAACGGTAGTGTCGACCAGTTGGCGATAGTTACGTCTGTCTAGCGCCATCCGGTGGTTCCAGAAGTGTTTAAAGAAGGGAGGAAGGATCTCGGCTTTAATGTAAGGAGATTCCACACCATCTGTGGCGCAACATTGCTTCACCACCTGTAAACAAAAGAGATAGTAAAAGTTTAGGAAATTGATTGTCTAACAGTTAACTATTGTGGGCCCTGTGTGTCTTTCATTTATTTTGTGGAGCGAAATGCAAAATCGCATTAATAAAATTCATTTAAATCGCAAATTTAATTATTTAAAACAACCCAATATATTGTATAAAAAACAACAGTAACAGACATAAATGTACTGTTTAGTTAGTTATCAAGAGCTTTATTTGTCACCATAAAAACTGTGAAGCCACATAATATACACATAGGTAAACTGGTATTTATAAAAGGCTACGCGGCAACTGACATACTTATTGTTTCAAGTAAAAATTTACATCAGGCCATCAGAGTTATAAAAAAAAAAAAACTGGGCGCAACCCTCATAGTTAAAATTTTATAACTACGGTCTTACTTGCCTTCAATTATTTTGACTCTAATAAATATTAATGTTAAGTAAAGTATTTATTGCCCATAACCATGACTGAGCAATGATCATCAACAAGAACGTATACACGGCTACACGCGCAATAAACATATGTACTTGTTTTCTGCGGCGCTTCGCACCCCTCGTATTTTAGATATAATGTAATTGTGAACTAATAAATAAGTAATCTTAAGAAACCCGAGTACAACAAAGCCTTCTGTTGGTACAAATTCAATAGTCTTGCTAAATTTCGTCGTTGCGACTTGGTATCTTTGTTTGGTACGATGGAAAGCTATATTTAAAGTTCCCGCGATATAAAATGGTAAATTAGAATTTGTCACTACCAGTAACTGACGCCGCGTATTTGCTCCACACAATTTAACCAAAAAAGAAATAGTAAAAGCGACAAGAAATTGATCATCAGAACAGTTAACTAGTGTGGGCTTTGTAAATCTTATTTAATTCGTTGTGCTAAATGCACAAGAGGTGTGTGTGTGTATTTTATTTTGTGCTGCTCCTTGCGCCCCTCGTGTGTTTAGACACGACGTCATCAAACTATTTGTGTCGTAAACGTGTCGTAGCAACTAAGTAATTTTAAGAAACCAGAGTACAACAATGCCTTCCGGTAAAACAAATTAGATGCTATCTTAGTTAGGTATGATTGAATAGTTTCATAGATACAAAGCGTCAAATGAGAACATGTCACTACGTCGCGTAATTGCTCCACATAATATTAACCAAAAAACAATAAATAGTACATGTTGACGTCCAATTAGCCCAAAAAACACAAGCCTTTGTCACGCAATATTAAGACCGTGGGTGTGACATTTTTGTTTACTGATGAGTTACCTTTAAGACTATCTTTTTCATTTCTTCGTCAGGGGACTGAAATTCACGGATGAGAATGAGCATGACTTCCCTGGTGTAGTAGTTGGCATATTCGGCGTCCATAAGCGGGATAAGGTAGCCGATTGCTTTTAGAAAAGCGGCCAGTCCTTTGCCCCTGCGAAAAGAAACATATCAACAACTGTCACAAAACGCCTTTGGGGTTGAGGAAAAGTGTAGTTTAAAGAAATTAGAGGACGGATTATAAAAATGAAGCGGTGTAAGGTTCGCAATATACATTTTAAGTAGGTAAGTATGATGGTCTCTTTATCGTTCTATTAGCTTTAGGCCCCAATTAGATGGGATTCAAAAACAAAACACTAAAACAATACGCCAAATAATTTACTTAGACGGATAACAAAGTCAGACAAAACATTGCCTTTTTTACCTGTGTGTCCTTATTCCTTTCCAGAGGGGTTTGAGAACGCTGTCAAAAGACTCAATTCCGTATGGGGTAGCCGCCTCAGCCAGCGCGGCTAAGGCGAGGGCGGTGATCGTTCGTACCTAAAAATTACAAAAGTTTACCGAATTCAAAGTGATGTGCATTTCATATCATATCATATTTGTTTCTGTGTTAGGCGAAAGTAAAAAGAAAAAAATAGCAAAAGCAAATAAATTGCGCATAGCAAGTTGTACATTCGGGTAGCAAACTAGTTCTATGTGGTGTCAATTATGAGACCAGTTTACCTTCTGTTGTTCGTCCTCTAGACCGGCTTCAATGGTTTCCACGAGGTTTTTAAGATGCGGCAAGATGGCACACCCCATCAGGATGGCGATCTGCTGAGTGATCTTAATTCCTGTGTGGCGAGCCTGAAAATACGTCAAAAATCTCAAAATCAAATGACTTTAATATAAGGAATTCAGTACTTAAGGAGCAATAAAAAAATAAAGACAAAGCAGCAATAAATTTTTTGTCTTTACCGTTCAGACATGAAACTAAAAATAGTGTCGTTTACCAAGCAAAGGGTTTACAGGCATAAGAGCCAGATTAAAAATTAATATAATCGCCGGGCAATCGAAGTTGACAAAGTAGTAACTTCAAAAAATATATTAAAGCCATAAAACGATTTTGGAGCATAATGGTTGGAGGTTGTAGTAAGACGTAATAAGTATATCAAAGCCCATACAGAAGTAGGTATCATTTTGTAATACAAAGAGCAAGCGAATCGCTTGCGTCCTAGGTATTAAACTGAGAAGAACAGATACTCCACTGGCGAATCGCTTCTCGGCTCTTTAGAGCTAAGATCAAGTGGAGTATCTGTTCTTCTCAGTTTAATACCTGGGACGTAAGCGATTCGCTTGCTCTTTGTATTACAAAATGATACCTACTTCTGTATAAAACGATTAATTTTTCATACTTAGTTCAGATGGGAAAAACTATCTTTCAGGGGCATAAGCAAAAACAAAAGCTTGTTTTGCGTGCACCAACGTATAAAAACTACACATCAAGACTTAGGAGCGTAAAAAACACCTGCTGGTAAGGTAAATCGTTAAGAAAAATACACAGAACTGCTTCGGGTCAGGGTTCATACATGGGGTTGGCACACAATAGAAAAATAGTATATATTTAAAGCAACACTCTGATAGCCTTTATATTTGGGGCGTATACAACGAGGTACCTGCCACGATTTCTTGCTCCTGCAGACAGCCTTAAGAAAGGGTAGGAGAGATGGTATGCCGAGGGCTGAAGCCACCACTGCGAAAGCGCGGGCGGTTGTATTACGCACATACCTAAAAAGCACGAGGCCAAAGTAAGATTTTCTTTTTCCTAACAATTTCCAATACATAATAGGCATTTTTACAATGAACAATTTTACCCCACAACCGAAAACCTACTCGTCCATGTTGTCGATGTCAGGTCGCATCACCGAGATCATGGTGGCCAAACCGGCCGCCTTGGCTAGGTTTGAAATAATCTCACGTCCTTCGACCCGCGCGTAGTAGTCCTCGTCTATAAGGAGGGGCTCAATCACCACCAAGATCTTATGGACGTAAGGACGCACGAGGTCGTCCAACTTGTACAGGATGCGATCGATGACCTTATGTGAATGTTTGTTTATTATTATAACTAAAGAAGACACTATGATATTGGGTCAGGTTGGACATGCTGTGGGGTGGCCTACTGTCATTCTATGTCGTGGTTATGAATATGTTAAAATCTTTAGAGACTTTTATGAAAATGGTAAAACTACAAAACAAACAAGTTAACGGCAAAACTACAAAACAAAAATGGTAAACTACAAAACAAACAAGAGTTATTTTTTAATGTGGCTTCAAACGAAAGGGATAAAATATTAAATTTTACATAGAGGAGTAGGTAGTGCTGAAAGTTTAAAACTTTTTATTTAATTTGATTTGCAATACTTTTAAGGAAAACTAACTTCTCTAAAACGAAAATTTATACTTACATTACAGATTACTGGGGACGTTTAAAGATTATTAGTGGATCCTTAAGATTCAAATCCAAATTGGATTCGTATTTATTGTGCCGTTTATATCGCGTAATTACAACTATTTAATTCATTCGTTTAAATGCGGATGGTTGGGCAAAATTGTTGATACACGAGTAGAGTTTTGATAGAGGCCTGTTACTGTGGCGACACATTAATTGCTCTTGCTTTAAATTTACCCTTGTAGTGCGACGTTAGCTTTTTAGGGCACCAATTTCAACAATCTTCCCCTTACCATTGGGGGTAAATATAGTGTTATTGGGCGAGCGACTAACGTACAATGCCAAGTGCAGAGTTTGCAATTCCCTAAAATGTATTCAGTCGCAAAAGTAACATTAAATCGTACAACGTGCTGGTCCTGGACAAAATGCGCTACGGGTTACTTAGACCAACTGTAGGCCATTATTCAGTGAGGTTACGAACAGCGTAAATGCTAATATTGGTTACGCTTTACTGGCAGTTAGTAACTTTGTTTTCTTTGCGGCACAATATTTACTCCATAACAACTTGGGCAAAATGTTAAGTTTTGGACCAGGTATTTGTATACCTAGTGCTAGCCAGCACACACTGTCAGAACAAAACGCCATATAAACATATTATACACGATTAATTATTTTCAAGAAAATTGATCACAATACTAAGAATAGTCTATAGATAATAATTTTTCTAAAGTCAAATCTTTTAAATATTTGGCCAAAACATTTTTTATATTAGCTCACTACCATTTAAAGTTGCAACTCACGAAAGGCAAATTTAAAACAAGAAGATCTTTTGAACCGAACCTGTCAAAATAAATAAATGCCTAGCATACCTTAACAAGTAGATGGCGCTCCTGGTCTTCTAGTGTGGGCGACATGAGAAGTGGAAGAATTTGATTGAACAGTGAGCCAGCTCCAAATTCACGAGCTTTGTCTGTGATCTGTGAGACATAATCATTTAAATACTTGTATAATAATCAAATAAATTACAAGAAGGTAAAGTTTGTAGCTAAATTGGATATTTAAAGTACCGGATTTTGGTACAATTCTTAAGGACTCTGGTTCATGTGTTTATCCAAAACTCGCAAAAACTTAAATGGTATATTGCAGTGCCGAATTTTTTTTTTGTGTTTTTAAACGAATAAACAGTGTTTAAAATAAAAACAAAAATATATATGATTGTGCAACATTGATAGTTAAAAAGGCTTTCATTCATGGCATATGTGAAATACTCCTTTGTTAAAAAAGTTTAACTATAAATATCGCCTCTAAACATTGTAATATTACCAGGTAATTTTTTTTTTTTGAGCCTGTATGAACCATACTGCTAAGCCAATACAATTAATAAGTATCACAACCAGGGTTTTTTTTAAGGTTTGGTTTGGGTGACCGCTAAGTAGTTTTAAGAGACCGCAAGTGTTTCATTTAAATACCAAAAGGTTGCAAGTCAAAAATTTGGGAAACAAACACCTTAAAAAAACACATTCACAACTATAGCAAAAAGTGCAATTAATAAATATTATAAAACCAGTATTATTCAGGGTTGTTCCTCAGCAAAAAATTACACTCGCCAGGCGGGCGAGCGCCCAACAATCAGCACTCGGACGAAAAAAACACTCTAATTTGTTGGCACGCCGTCTGCAAACTTCTCCGTCCTAGCAGGTAATTCCGTCGTTAACCGGTCTTATAGTTTTTATATGTAAACATTAGTTTTTTTATAAATAAAAGTCTGGCCGTTTATTGCTATGGATGGATGAACAAAGTAATGACCCTAAAGCAGTTTACGCTTAAAACAATGTTTTTTAGTCGAAATATTTTTTTTTACAATCTTTAGTGAAAAAATAATACTGACAATTTAGTAGCCACGGCCTGCCTGTTTTCCATTTTTCTAAAAATCATTTTCTGTGCTTGAAGGACGTTTCACCGCAGGTTGCTTCGCGCCACAAACAAAACGCCACATTTCGCCTAACGCTATAGTTACTGATTGAACAGCAAATAATGACTAAATAACTGTAAATTTACAACTAAACCATTCATTCGCAAAGTTAACAACCATATGCACCAGCGGTTCTGTGCTGCGTGACGCCCTATAGTGGGTCGTTTCAATTTTCCAAGGGCTTCTGCAATGGTTTCGATTCGTAAGTGAACTAAAAATAATTGCGATATATATAATACAGACAAATAAATTTTAAGGTTTGGCTTGGTTGACCGACGTCCGACATGAACTTTAAGAGATCGCAACAACAGACTTATGTAGACTAATTGCTAATTCTCGGCTATAGTTGCGCAAGTAGGCGATATTTTGAAATATCGTAGTGTTCTGTGGGCCGTTTCGGTCCCTCAAAACATCTTAAAAAACACTGCTTACAAATATTATTAGAACTTATTGTTACCAAAAACTCCAGCGATTTTTAATAATTTTCTTACACAAACAATTCAATAAAAACAGTGAAGTAAAATTTTTATCGCTGGGTACATCGCAAGCCCAATAAACTTTTTCAAAGGCGCCAACGACAGGGTAAAACATTCAAAAATTAACAACGTTTAATAAGTTAAACAATAAACCTCTATAACTATTTACCACTACATGTCTTTTGATTGTTTACCGGTAAACGATTTTTTAAAACAGGACAAAAAGTCTTTATTACGAGCTTCGAACATCACTTTGATTAACCTTATTATTTGTGTAGTGTTAAATGTATTTGCGCCTTAGTGTTTAAGGAAATAACTTGCGCTAAGTAATATTTCGCTTAGTAGTGGTGTTTAACACAGGTTGTCCTACACCAACTAATAAAATTTTTCGCCGAATTTGCACGCGCATTGGCGAGAGGGCGAGTGCTTAATCCCAACCCTGATTATTCTTACCTAATCAAATCGAGGGTCCTACAAGCTATTGCAGGAGGTAAGATATAATCCATACGTTTTATAAATATGCAAAGACCTTTTCTTTATATGCAACGACCAAGCCTAAAACCTTTTTTAGAAATGTGGATGACCAACCAAACAATCAGCTTAAATTCAAACCAACCTGTCTCAAAGCACTTTTTCGCATTGGAGGAGTTCCGTTCTTTATCTTAAGGAGAAGTTTCATAATTTTCCTCTCTTTTTGTTCTTCGGGAGAAAGGGTATCTTCATCCACTTCCACCAGCAGCTTGTCGAAGTATTGGATGTCGTCTGGTTTTAAGAAGGGAAGATTTCCAGTGGGCTGATCAGTGATACCTGGACAAAATAGATTATTGTCTGAGGTTCACAAAGTGCATTATTCCTTTCAAAACAACCAGATGAAACAAAACATTTGGCTTTATAAGCAACACAGTAAACCAAGAAAGGCAATGGCTGAAATTAAATAAATTCCCACTCATAAGAATGATGTCTCAAGTTTTGTTCACCTACGAAAAGTTCAATGAAAATAATTGTCTTGTCAAAGCTTGTTATACATACGCTTGATAATTGGGTCGCCGCAAAAAAGGTTGAGAAACACTGTACTTCTTATATAGGGCAGGGGCGTGCAACCTGCGGGCCAAATGCGGCACGCGCAACCAAAATGTGTGGCCCGTGGCGTGCTTTGGTTTTTGGCCCGCACCACAAAACATTTAGGTATAACTGTTAAAATACTGAAACTTTCTGACTGTTCCTAAGTCTAGGTCACCTTATATACCATGAATAGCGATTTACATTAAATAACCGTCATTTTAAGCGTAAAGCAAATTATAATTCTTCCACGATTAAAATCGCTTTAAACAATATCCTTTTGTTGTGCTTTTGTTTTTACTTAAACCAACCATGGAACAATCACTGTAGTAGCTGGTAACAGTTAGTTTCTATAAGCCGAAACGTTGGTTAAAGAAATATATGCCAGAAGAACCTTTTTATTTATAGTTAGTTTCTAGTTTGTTCATAATATTCAGTCAAAAGTTCTATCAAAATTCGATGGTTGACGGAAGCAGAATGCGAACGCACAAATTCAAAAGTAATGTGACCTCTTAACAAAACAGAACTTCAAAATGTGTTTTGGGCTCTGTTGCAGAAAGTGTACAAGTTGTGTGAAAGTTGAACATGTGGTTTACACTGAACGCTGCAATTTTTTGTTGTTTTTGAAATACTTCTGAATAGCTACTTATGGTCCATATAACAATAGTATAATAAAAAAATATAATAAAACAATGGATCTTTTTCGCTCTTTCAAAATTTAATTGTTTTTCAATCAATTTTAATGTTCATGTTAGTTGTAAAAAAAACAAGAAACAAATTTATTTCTGCGCAGTTAAAAAGTTGTTTTTTTTACCGCAAACCTCTCCATACAAATAAGTTTTCACAGCTGAGAAAATTTGTCGCTTTAAGGATGGCATTGTTCGGTTCAATGTACATGTGTGAACATTGTTTTGCCGAACTAAGGTTTATGAAATCTGACTGACTTATGTACACCTGGAGAATGACTTTGGGTTGCCAAAACCTCAATTCAAGAGAACCTGGATAGGGTGGATGGGAAAGCAAGCTAGCTTCAAAGCTCTCATTAAAGCGATTTTAAAAACTTTTCCGTTGATTCGCAATAAACTTTCGTGATATAGTCACTAAAGGTAGTCGACGAGATATATGCAAGTGGCCGTGGTCTAATCCGAATACACATATTTGGCCCGGCAGTATGAAAGGTTGCACACCCCTGATATAGGGCATGAAAAAATTGTAAAAAAAACTGTGAACAAAATACAATAAATCTTTAAAAAAATTACCTTTCATTGAGCGATCTTCCACCTGAATATGAAATCCAGTAGTGCTAGCCATTGGAGTGGGGGTGGCTGTAATTTTACGTGCTGGCGTTCTAATCGGCATGTAGCCAGTAGGGGGTGGCAGCACTTTGTACCCCTCTGGAAACATAGTATCTAGTTCTTCATCAGTAAGAGGACGATTTCTCTCATCAATTTCACGTTCCCATCTCCAAGCCTTAATAAAACAAACAAAACGACTAGATTGAATTTCAACGATGGAAGTAGTTTTCCAAAAAACAGGTATGCAAAATATATGCTCCTAAAAACATCTAATTATGAAAAGTAGGTCAATTGAGGGTAACCATCACATATATTAAATATACGTATCTAACCATATATATATAACCAACAGTAAATGAAGGGACCTGACAAGGAATAAGGATGATATTTTTATGAATAACATTACAACTTGACATTATGAAATAAGTAACCTTTAGAAAACAAAAGCACAGTCAACCTCATAGATAGACAATTGACCCTGCAGTTGTATGGGTTCAAATAAACCATGTGTAAAATTGATGCAATTTGGAATATAGTATGCTTGTCTGGTTAGAGAGTAGAGAGGTGTTGACTCAATATGATAACCATGTTGCAATGATAAAGTTATGGATTTGCACAAAAAGGAATAAAAAGGCAAAAATATATTGAGCTTGAAGATAAAGTTTGCGATGCATGGTGCTAGTCTGTAAACCATGGACGCCCAGTTTGGGGTTCATGGAGTGCTCCAAGAACATCTAGTGGAAACGTTTGAACTTATTTGCTCAGCCACCTAAATTAATTATATATCTAACTGTAAAATAATGTATATTTGGGTTGTTGCAAATGGATTTGGACAATATTTTTGCATATATTATGACAAAATTAGACAATCTAATATTAAGAATTATTTCCGATTACCAGCGCGAGAGGTTCTTACCCTTTTTACCAATTTCATACATTCATTTGCAATTAAAAACTGCACTGTATTTTTGCATGTAGTCGGCCAATTTGTGTATAGTTTCAATATGCCGCTTATAAAAACCAGCCTATGCCAAAACTTTTTTTATTAAACTATTATCTCTTTGGAGCATAATGGTTGGAGGTTGTAGTAAGACGTAATAAGAATATCAAAACCCATACAGAAGTAAGTAGTATCTCTTTCCTTATATACAAACGCTCCCCAATAATTTTCACAGCTCCCAAAAATTTTAAATGGTTGGTCACAGTCCATTTATTCCCTAAATATATTTCAGTTTCCCAATTCACTATTTTCACAAAGTTCACCAAATATTTATATTATCTGTTGAATATGTATGGCTTAATGTAGTACGGCTTGTTTTAGTAGCGCACTGCTTTTACCAATCTAACAATAAGTAAATTACTTAAGTACCATTTGTAGGATGTTTGTTGTTAAGTGGTTGGGGGAACAAAAAAGTAATTAAATAAAGTTTGCATAAATAAAATACATATTTGATATCTTTAGAAAATTAAGCACCGTCTCAAATACTTTCTCAAATAGTGAACGTCCATCATTTTTGATTACATTTGGTGAATTCTCTAAATGTATGGCGAGTTTTGAAGATTATCATTTAAAAATGTTTTTACCTGAAGCTGTTCTGGAGTCATTGACATCAATTGATTTGGACTCGGCGTTGCCATTCCCATTGCCTTGCTACCCATTGGAGTTACACCAGATGGTGTGTACATGGAAGGAGTTCCAGCTGGTGTTGCCATTGCAGACTTCGGTGTAAATGAAGTTGGGGTTGCACCGGGAGTAAAAACTGGTGTTGCTCCTGATGGAGTCTGATTTCCTGGGGTTGCTGCTGCAGGTGTAAGATCCCACCTAGATTTACGTTTACTCGCCCCACCTGGGGTGTCTCGAATGCTATCTTCAGCTCGATCCACCCTGCCTGGAGTTTCGGCCCACCCCATTGATCGACCAGGGGTTTCCCTTTCTGTTTTAGGGGTTTCATCCCAGCGATTCTTTCGCATACTTGGGGTCCCACCCGGGGTTGCTCCCCCAACAGCTGGGGTTCCTCTACCAGGAGTAACAGCTCCAGGAGTAGCATGGCCTGGGGTTTCAGCCCAGACTCTGACACTTTGTCCTGGGGTGACAGCTCCACTAGGGGTCTCACTGCCCTTCATTCTACCTGGGGTTTCATCCCACCTGTTAAGTGCAGGGGTATGTGAGGGTGTGTCACTCTGGTCCCATGTCATGCGCTTTTTTGGAGCTGAGCTTTGTGATGTTGGAGTTTCATCCCACCTGCAACAAATGTGGTATTTACAATATACAAGATCAGATGTGGCAAAGCAAGGAGGCTTTTTACTCTGCTTTATGTAGCTCAAACATTAATGTCCTTTTTTAATTTTTTGGATGTACAATTTCACAATGTTGATTTAATTTGCTTAAGATACCGATTATAAATAGTCAGGTTTGACTTTGGAATTTAGGCATTGACAAACTGCCAGACAACCTCGGCCAGTTTCGACATTAAACCGCAGAGAAATACTAAGGTATAGTCAACTTTATATTACTAGATTTTCTGTTTATGTGAAGTAATAACATGAAAATCCCTAAAAAAATTTGCAAGCTTATCCAGCCTGCCTGCCAAATTAATAAAAAAGCAATGGTCGACACCTTAAAACGGTTTATGCACCCCAAAAGCTTTGACAGCTTGGGTAGCCTTTATTTTTAACATATCTCGTAGTGTGAAAAACAATCTATTAAAATACAAAAATACAAACTCAATGTTGTTAGTGTGCAAGATTCAATCTAGCTCAACAAAGGTAACTTGTGTGTGAGTGAGAAAGAAAAATAATGATATTTATTTCTGTCATGTGCAAGCTGTGGCTCTTTGAGGTACAGAGTAAAAATGTGGCTTGTGGTCTTTCGACTGTCTAGCCACCCCTGTACTAGATTAAATACAATTGTCCATGTTAAATAGGGTATTTATCAAGTTTAATACTATGTCACCTTCATTTTGGTGTGCCAAAATTGCAACTAAGCCCACTGAGATTGTCACTAGGGATATTTAAACTAGAATCCTGTATTTTAGAACCATAGAATAAATTTGAGTCTTATAAGACATTGTTGCGTTTTAGTTTAACTAACTACAAATGCTATGGGTTATTTAGGAAGTTAAATAATATGCTTTAAAGAATACAAAGTTTTACTGGCGGTAATAGTTACCATTACTTGACAATTATGCTGATTGCTGAGGTATAACTTCGACCAGGAATATTGGTCTTAAGTAGACCCTGAGTTAGCCATAGAATAATATGCATGTTAAACAATGGAATGCAACTTTTGCAACTTAACGTCTTTAAGGAAATGGCAAAATCTCTAAATATTTTCACACGATTGACACTTAATGATAAGGTAAAGGTTGCCTGCAAGTAATTACACTACATGACTGAATTAAACACAACCGTTCTTATAAATGTTTGCTACAGCTACAGGCCTTAAAAAACATATATTCTACTTTTGAGTTTTTATATGCCTAGTTGTCACCAAGGTTGTGGAGTTCTAAGATGGGAGAAAACACTTTTGATAAGAAATCGGAGGAAATGTTTTTAAAATGGTTTTGGAGCAAGTCAAGGATAGTAACATCATCCTGTAACAGTTGAAGTGGAGTTGTGCATTTGGGGAGTCAGGACTTTACACTTATTTTCTAGACAAGAGTTGACTTTGGGAGTATGATCTCTGATCGGTGTTTTTACACACTGAGAAAGTAAGTTATTATTGCAATAGCGTACAAGCTTTGCCCCAACTTTATGTGATGAATCAAAATGTAATAAGTCGCCAGGCAGAGGACTCTTAATTACTACACCAGTGGTTCTCAAACTGGGGTCCGCGAGACAATTTTCTGGGACAACGAAGCATCTAACAAAAAATCAAAATGACGCTCCTGAAGAAGAAATTTTCTGTGCAATAAAAATTTCAGGCAACTTACTTTTCCAATCCAATTTGATTAGTTTTTTCATTCAAGTTATTGCACACTTTAATTTGAATTGTCCATTGTGACGTCATAGTGATGCGTTGTGCTGATGAGAATTATGTTTTCACAGCTTGCTGCACTGCCACTGTGGGCTGTACGGTCACGATTTTAAAACTGTTTGTGATTGCTTCGCTCAAATAAAGTGATTCGTTAGAGGTTAACATAGCCGAGCTGATAGCAAGAAGCAAGTGCACCCGTCCCATTAATACCATTAACAAACAAGATGTTATTTTGTGTATATTTTTAAAGGACCGTGAGCAATTAAAAAAATTGCTAGGGGACCGTTGCGTAATTTTTTGAAAAAAGTTTGAGAACCACTGCACTACACGCTATAACTCTATGTTCAAATATAGTGCTACAAATAAATATATATCTCATTAAAAAATTATATAAAACGTTCAATCATATAGAAAGGCTTAATGGTGTTGGTGACCAAGCAGAGTTTCAGCAGTAGATAATAAGAAACTAGTTTGTCAACATACACACCTTCGTTTTTTAGCAGCCTGTTGTGCTTCAACTTTGTTTTGTGCTGGCAGGCGCTCTCCAGACTTTAATTTGTCTGTGATTTTGGTCCGTAACTCACGTTCTTCTTTGGTTAAGTTCTGCAAAGTTGATAAAGTTAAGAATTTATACCTATTAATGATGAATGTAAAACTTTCATATTTTCAGAGCAGAACAAAAACACAGGAATTTTGCAATTAAATCAAATAAATTGCTTTAACCACATAAGAACATGTGAAACATTATATCATAAAATATTGCATTATTTTACTGAAGAAAGCATTGACTATTCAAAAGCTAGGACGTGTTAATCTAAGGCGCTATTTATCGTGTCATAAAATAACTAAAAGATAACAAGAACTTTAAGATTTGGCTTTGGCAAATCAATATTAGATGATTGTTACTGAACACGCAACACTGGCCTTGGGCAAAACGCAAAAAAAGTGCCCATATTAGTTTATCCAAGCTACGTACGGACAAAAAAGTGCCCAAATTAGTTTTATTCGAGCTACATACAGACAAAAAAGTGTCCAAATTAGTTTTATCCAAGCTACGTACGGACAAAAAAGTGCCCAAATTAGTTTTATCCGAGCTACGTACGTACAAAAAAGCGCCCAAATTAGTTTTATCCGAGCTACGTATAGACAAAAAAGTGTCCAATTTAGTTTTATCCGAGCTACATACAGACAGAAAAAGTGCCGAAGTTAGTTTTATACGAGCTACGTACGGAACAAAAAGTGACCAAATCAGTTTTATTTAAGCTACGTACGGACAGAAAAGTGCCCAAATTAGTTTTATCTGAGCTACGTACGAACAGAAAAGTGCCCAAATTTGTTTTATTTGAGCTACCTACAAACAATAAACTGCCCAAATTTATTTTATTTGAGCTAAGTACGACTAAAAAAGTGCCAAAATTATTTTATTTGAGCTATGCACAGACAAAAAAGTGCCTAAATCAGTTTTATCCGAGCTACGTACGGAACAAAAAAAGTGCCCAAATTAGTTTTATTTGAGCTATTAGTTTGCTTTGAGATAGACAAAGTGGTTCTTATTGTGGAAGGCGCTTACCCCCAAATAGAGGCCGGCAAATTCTCAGGGCGTCGCAAGTTCTGCTATAAATATTTTGTGCAGTAATTTTATGGTCACATGTTACGCCTCGTGTGATTTCTGCCTATATTCGGTGTCTTATGCTTTACTTTAAAGTTACATGCATGTGTAGTTTCAGCGGATCTGTCAGAAATTAGTGCAGTTTTATGCAAAAATGTCTACAACAATTAGGGCATCCTAAGGCAGGAGATTCTGACTTTTAGACCTTGAGGTAGCGACAATTTGCACTAATTGGATCTTTAGGTAAACTTCCGGCAGATATAAATAAAAAATATTAGCTGAAAACTCACAAAAAACTATGAGATAGATTTAATAATACTTGACCCACCCGAACCCGAACAATAACCAGTTCCCTAACTCAAATAATGTGTGTTAATCTAATAATTATTTAAATGCTGGGAAAAAGCCCAAACTCGGTTGGGCATAAGATAATTTTCTAGTCCAGGTTATATATAGGATTGTTACGTCAAACATTGATGTATTCAGAGGGAAAGTGTTTATATTATTACTAAATCAATGCACGTTATTTGGGTTAGGGTGCTTGTTAGCGTTTGGGCTCGGCTGGCAGGTATTATTAACTTTAATCTTCTCAAGCAGATTTGTTAAGTCAAATTACTAGATTGTCCCAAGACTTCAAAGTCTAAAAGTCATTTTTTCATCTTTTGGATGCCCTAATTGCTGTATACCTTTGCTTAGAACTGCACTAATTCCTGACGGATCGGGTGGTAGTTTAGTAACTGTAAAATTTGTTTCGTGATTTTGTGATTGGCAAGTTTTTGAACTACTAATTTTGATTAGTTCTCGGTGTCTCTAATAGACTCATATTTAAATCTTTTACGACGGATTCGGGCTTAGTTTGTCTGAACAAGGTAGTGCAGTTGACTGGAATCTAAGTTTTGCATAGAGGTTAGACAACAGGCCATGGTTCTCAGTAACTGGAATTTTTTTGCGATATGCGCGAATCTTTCGCTTTACAACTTTATTTTATTCCTAATTTGGAGATATTTTTAGCTCAAGGCATCTGTGTTTTGCACTGTATGTTTTGTGTTATATGAAAGTACTTGCTTTATATAAAAAAACTCGCGTCGTTATTAGCTTTAAACTTTTTTAAACAAAACTATTACAATTACCTGCGATATACTTTTATTTGCAAAAAAGAACTTTTCATGCTGTTTTTAATGCTTAAAAGGTTAGGACTTTCCGAAGATAAAACTTTCAGGCTCATTTTTTTGGTAAAACAGTGTACAATGCAAATTACAATATACCCCGAAAAAACAAAGTTGCGTGTTGTGTTAACTAAAGGAGTAGGTTAAATTTATGTTAATACGAACAGGAAAGATGTGAAGGCCAAATTTGTTTCTAATTAAAGTTATCATTTTAAAAAATGTGTAACCCTGTTTAAAAGTTGAAAATTTTGGGCACTTTGCGTACTTATTTTTGGCTTGTGCGCAAAATTTTAGGCACCTGCGCACATGGTACAAAATTAGCGTGAACACTGCCCTATCCCAACTCATCTAATGAAAGAAATAAATAAAAGTTTCTTGCTGTTAAAACCACTGCAACATGCGCAATATTTTGCAAACTATAAATTTTTCGTGGTTAAACACAGCTCAAGAAGACCTTTAGGCCTTGGCCTAAAGCGCTATAAAATTAATCCGAGGTAGGTCGGCATTACAATGTCTGTAGAATTTTTCTGATGCCTAAACACAAAGTCCATACCTTATATTTCAACGTAAGAAAAATCCTAACCCAATTTAAATGAAAAATTGCAGCAGTAAAATACCTGAAATTTCATGATATCCCGATATTGAGCTAGGCCTGGGTCTGGAGTCTTGCCCCCATCTGCAAAAGGATCAAGTCTGTCTGGTGATATTGCTCTGTTAAGTCTTTGCTGACGATATTGGTCCTCACGGTGCATGATGGGCTGACTCCTGGTCTCAGCAAAAGGGTCAATGTCTTGACCCTAAAAAATGTTACATTTTAAAGGTTGACAAAGTATAACAAACTAGATGAAATACCTGGCGTTACATATGTTTAGTAGTGTATTTTTGAGCTAATACAATGCCACCCTAATCTTCAATAAAAAAAATCCAGAAAAGGGCTTAGAAATGGGATTCTACTGGAGACGTAAGTAATCACCTGTGCAAAAAACACAACATTTTGCTGGATTAAACAAAATGTAAGAAGCCATAAATCTGTGGCCTCCTAATCACTATTACATATTTTTCTATGCCCGTGTAGTTAGGTTTGCGAAAGTCTGCTTTATAAATAATGATTTGAAAAGCCAAGATAAAATTTAGTAGGATAATTTACAGTTTAACACTATTATGCCTTAAAGAAAGTTGCAAAAGTAACATTTCATCGTAAAACGGGCTGGCTTTGGATAAAACGTGCTACATATTCAGCGGGTTACCCCAGTGTAATTGTAAGGATTGATTATTTAGGCAGTACTGGCAGTGGTCACTTTTAAAGAAATGTACTCTTTTGTAGCACAACATGAAACTCCAAACTGCATAATTTGTTGTATAACATACAGTCATACACACAACAAAGTTTTTTTTAGAAGGCCTGAGTTGCTAAAGAGAAATCACAATTAATAAAAAAAATATCTAGGAATTATTATTCTGCTTCTTTATTCTAGATTTAAAATCTAATATTACAGAATACGCTGGGATTCTTCTTTAAACATTTGTAAGTATTTAAACAGTGCAGAGATTGTTTTTCTACTTGCTGTAAAGTCAACTGCATATGAACTTAATAAATTAATCAAAGTAGTAAAATATTGAGAATACAATGTCTGGTAAAAAAACAAGCAAATATATTATACCTGAGGAATATCATTGAGCAGTGCCACAGGAGCTGTGTAGTTTTGCCTTTTACCAAGAAGAGCCGCTGGGTCTGTTACAGCAACATCATCCTCATCTTCTTCCTAAAAACAAATAAAAAATTACACTTTATCCAAGTTACATTAGATAAAGCCTTCAATTATATAGCTATTCCAGGACAATTGGTCTTGTATTTGGAATAAGAATATCCAATAAAAGTATGTTATTTTCAAATTTTGGGGCAATTTCTTAAATTTAACTGAATTCCAATTTTGAATGCCGCTCCTCACAACTATGTTTCTCATTGAGCTCAAGCCACTCATAGTGTCAGGTGGATCAGTCAGGCACTATATTGTCACCAAATGTACATGTGAGGCAGTCAGATAAAATATACAGAATAATATGTGGAAAAACTTAAACTGATTAGATTGTTTTGAGCTCTATACAATGTTCCTGCATAGGTAAAAAAATGCAATATTGGTTGCGATGCGCCTATAAATTTTATTTACTCTTTTTGCAATATATGTTAAACTCAAATAAATTGATTTTTAAGCTTGTTATGCAATATACAAAAGGCTTATAAGTAGGGATGTTCATAGAATATCGATTCCTTGGATTCAAATCCAGATGGGATTTGAATTTAATTCTGCCGTTTATTTCGGGTAATTGGAACCGATATAATTTATTGTTTTACCGACGAATGTTGCGCCTAATTGTACGTACATACAAAATTTTTCTGAAAATTTTTTTATCTAAGATCCATTTTACAAAATACTTTGTGAGTGTTTCAACACATATTTTGAAATCACATATATTTTTGAAAAGCGGAAATATGTAATCACATTACACACTACAATTGGCAGAAATTAATTTTGTTGTGCCATTTTGAAAAAAGTTAAGGTAGTGTGTTTAGCGAGAAAAAGCTAGTGTAAGGCATACAGATTGTTTATTATTTTTTGAAAAGTACACAATTTAATCATACAATTGTTATGTGTTAGCAGTTTTACTTTGATTTGGCAAGGACTTCTATATCCTATTTTGAGTTGAATTTCCCATTCCTGGTAAATGTACAGGTAGAACATTCGCATCGGCATATTAAGTATGTACCAGGGCCAGGCTATGCTTCTCCCACCTAAGGCCTAAAGTATATTTTTGGTTGTTTAATTACACAAACGCAAAAAAAATGTTTGACCTTTAGCCAGGTTTTGCTAGGTTTATGTGTCTTTGTTTTCAACAAATCTATCCCAAAGCTAGGTGGCATGTTATACTGTGACAATTTCGATTAAATTTTATTATAAATATCATTATTTTCAAGAAATATAAATTGGAAATTTATCCTAATTTATCGAAAGACTATTTTTTTCGTGCTTTTCAATCTGGTTTTAAGCTGCACAAGTTTGCCTGAAAACAGCCTATCTATATCAGTTTTAGAGTAAGAAAAGCAGACATGTGCACCCCAAGACCCAAAGTTGTACCTTCCCTTATGTATTTGTCAATGACTTAATGTTACAAAAATTTTTGCCCATTTCGGCCGATTTGTTGTCAAATGTTCTTATAATAATAGCCTTCTTTATCACCATTATGGCGAGGTTCATACATTCTTTAGGCGAACACATAATTTAAGTTTAGGGGCGCGACCAAATACCGAAGAATTTATGCCAAAAATGCTTGTTGATTCTGCCAGCCTGGTGCAGTATCAGCGTTTTTTTTGGGCGACCAATTACACATCTCGCGATAACCTTTGTATAATAATTAAGTGTCAATCAAGCGTTATTGCGCAAGCGACTAATGTGTTATGCCAGGTTCGTAGTTTGCAATTTCCCTAAATGCGTTAAGTTGCAACAGTAATATTACCTTGTAAAACATGCTGGCTGTCAACAATAAGCGCTATAGGGTTACTTTAAAGGTCAACTTTAGGCCAATATTCAGCAAGGTTATGCAGTTATGCACAGTGCAATTGTCAAGTATTTGTTATGTCAATAGTAACTTTGTATTCTTTGCAGTACATTATTTGACTGCATAACAGATGATGTTAGTTGAAAAAGAAGCACTAAGACCCAATTGTACTATAATATTGGCATTTGGCATAATATAAAGTTTTTAACAATCTGGACATGTATTACAGTTTACACAACTGCTTCAAGTAGGGTATAGATTAATCCCTCCCTCAAAGAAAATCGACGTTAAAAAATTTAATAAAAATATACTAGGAATCGGTATTCTGGATTTAAACCTATTATTCTAGAATACCTTGGGATTCTATTTTGAACATCCCTACTTATAAGGTATAGATTAGAGATCGACTTTTAGACTGATGCCAATACCCGATTTTTTACAATTTAGCCAACTGATACCGTTTTTTTTCTATACCTGGGAAATCTTCAAAACTTAAATAATTGAAAATAATATTCAAATACCGTTTTACATTATATACCTCTATTGATTTATAAACTACTATTTTGCATATTAACTTAGCGTGATGCTGAAACACAACATTTTTTTATCAAAAAATGGGTAAGTTGTTTGTTGTTAGGGATGTTCAAAGTAGAATCCCAAGGTATTCTAGAATAATAGGTTTCGAATCTAGATTAACGAATCCAGAACAGCGAATCCCTGTATATTTTTATTAAATTATTTAACTTCGATTTTGTTTGGGAAGGGATTAATCTTAATCTACCCTACAGGGCCCACAATCACAGCAATAAATCGCCCAAACAATTTTCTAACCTGTGTACATTATAATAAAAAAATTCTCTCATATGTTTAACATTCTTAACAACTGTCATTTGAAGCAGTTGTGTAAACTGTAATATGTCAACTGTCCAGGTTGTTGCCAAAACTTATATTTTTGCCAATAGTGAGTACAATGCAACACTGCACACAAAAGTCTTAAGCAATTCGGTCCTGTTTTTTCAAGCATTGTTGGGTCTTAGGGCTTATTTTTTTACTAACGTGATCTGTTATGCAGTCAAATAATGTACTGCAAAGAACACAAAGTTACTATTGACTTAACGAATTCTTGACAATTACACTGCGCATAAAGCATAACCTCGCTGAATATTGGCCTGAAGTTGACCTTAAGTAACCGTATAGCGCATTTTGTGGACGGCCAGCTCGTTTTACAACGTAATGTTACAGGGTTGTTCCTAAGCAAAAATTTACACTCTCCAGTTTGGCGAGCGGCTATCAATCAGCACTCGCCCAGACGAAATAACACTCGCCAAATTTGTTGCCACGCCGTCTGCAAATTTCCGTCCTAGCTTGGTCATTTCGTTATCGTTAATCTGTCTTTTTCTATACGTAAACACCAGATTGAAAACTTAAGATTTTGCGCGGGAGAGACAATTTTGCAGCTTGAAATTGCGCGGCTGTAATAAAGTTATGTAAAAGTTGATCGTCTGAAAATTGAGTATTATATTGAAAACCGTTATCGCGACGAAAGTTTGGCGCGTTTGAGCGATTTTTCGCGGCTGACCGCATTTAACGTTGAGTTTACATAAAATGCGCGGCTATGACCGCGGCCGAGCGGGTACTTTCCAACCTAGCGTAAACATTAGTTTTTATAAAAGTCTGGTTGTTTAGTTTTATGCATGGATGAACAAATGAATGACCCATAAAGCAGTTTACGCTTAAAACAATGTTTTTTAGTTGAAATATTTTCAACAATGTTTTTTGGTCGAAATATTTTCTACCATCTTTAGTGAAAAAAATAACACTGACAATTCCTCGCGCTCTCTTTTTTTCGTATTCTGTTTTTTCTGTGCTTGCATGACGTTTCACCGCAGGTTGCTTCGCGCCACAAACAAAACGCCACATTTCGCCTAACACTATAGTTGCTGGTTCAAAAGCAAAAAGGACAAAATCATTGTAAATTTATAACTAAAGCATATTTAAAATATCGTAGTGTTCAGTGGTCCGACATTTAAAAAAACAGTGCTTACAAATATTATTATAAGACATTTGCTTCGAACATATTGTTACCCAAAACTGCAGCAATTGCTTATAATTTTCTTCAATAAATACAGAGAAGTAATTTTTTATCGCTGGGTACGCCCAATAAACTTTTCCAAAGGCAAAGAGTCTTTATTACGAGCTTCGAAAGTGACTTCGATTAACCTTATTATTTGTGTAGTGCTGAATGTATTTGCGCCTTACTGTTTAAGGAAATAACTGTTGCTAAGAAATATTTCGCTTAGTAGTGGTGCTTTGTTGTACAGGAAAAATTATACCATATATATGTATACAATTATCGGCCAAAGTATCGGCCTACATTTGCCGATACCGATATATCGGCAAAAGCCAAATATTGGCCGGTATTATCGGCAAACCGATATATCTGTCTATCTCTAGTATAATTATATAGATGGTATTTCAATGAGAAAATTGTGGTTTATTCTGCTTAGCAAATGACATTCTCGCGGTGGAAGCAGCAATAAACAAATTAGAAGTAAAGCTACCTGAAACCCCTCATCCTAACGAATTCTGACTTGATCTCAAGACGAAATTGGCGGCAATGGTGGGGCCTAAACCTTGGTTCATGTTAATGCCCTGGAGTTACACCACGTTTGGCTCATCCACCCAACCCCAGCTCACCCCCACAGCTGTGGTTAAAATGCAACTCATTTCAAAGAGGTGCAAAATTTTTTATATAACTTAAAATGGTATATGATGTGAAAAAGAAAGGGTCGTCAAGCGAGACATTTAGATTTGAAGAGCCATATGATCAAAAACAGTTGTAGAAATGCGTGAGAAAGCAATTAGGTTTATAAATTTATTTTATAGCCAACAAAAAAAATCCCCTTCACA
Source organism: Ascidiella aspersa (assembly GCF_963924565.1). NCBI lineage: Eukaryota > Metazoa > Chordata > Ascidiacea > Phlebobranchia > Ascidiidae > Ascidiella > Ascidiella aspersa. The sequence continues at coordinate 16,763,875 of NC_139451.1, read as the reverse complement.
ACTCTTTTCATGTTGTCAGAATTTTTTTTACTCTAGGTCTTTTTTATACTTTAGGCGGAAAATGTAAGTTGAAAATTTAGGCTCCCCTCTTTTATATTCATTTTCATCATTATTGTATTTCAGATCATGTTCTGCCAAAGAATGTCACATTCTCATTCGCCTTAGACAGACAAGCATTTAACTTTGATTGGGATAACTGCAAAATGTTATCACACTATTACAAAAGTTGGTTCATTAAATCATTTCAAATTAATATGTCATACCACTATCAACAACCAGGATTTGTGGTTGTCAGTTATTAACTCGTCGCTGTAGCTTATAAATGCAGCGTGGTTCAACGGTGCATTTTTGCCCAGAATGATCTCACCGGGGTTCTTTTTTATTGAATTTCTCAAGAAAAAACTCTGGCGCATACTTTAAAATTGGGCAGCTTTTATAGCGATCACTGCTAAAATTTGCTGAGCTTCAATAAAGTTACTTCTAAAATTTGTGCGGTTGGAAATAAATTATAAAGATACTATCTAACAGAAAAGCTTTAGTTGTTTTGCATTTGTTGACACTAGTTTGCGAACAAATGAAACTGTGACTTTTTAAAAAAAGCACGGTACAGACTTGGCCGAGATTCAACCGTCTGTATCGGTTCTTAGTAAGTGGATTTGAACTAAATACCTATTATTAGAGTTGGCTGATGTCTGCTTTGCTTTACTAATGGTGCGTTGAAGGACAAACTCTTTTAAACTGATCAGCTTTTTTAGTGCTTATAAATATTACAAAAAAATCTAAAAATATTATACATATGTAAAAAAATTGTTTAAATTCCCTCTAACCTGTTCATTTGGAGCAATTGATGTCACATAGCCCGCAAACTTGCTTTTGGTACCTCCATAGATCTCCTGATCGTAAAATCCACCTTTTCCTAATTTCACCCTTTCTGTTCCATCCTCCTCCTGTGAGGGTTGATCTCCTGATTCCTCATCCATGAGATCACTCTCAGCAAGAGCAGCCTTCTTTTTCTGAATCGCTTCAATTTCAGACACAAAATCCTCTCTTGTTGCCATGGTTATGTTGCCTCACAGGTCAAGGCCCAATAATTCCAACTTTAAATCTGATTATAAGATTTTGGTTCCCACTAGTTGATGTGAGTATATCACTGGACAAAAGACAACAGTACATAAAATTAACAAAAATGACAGATAAAAAAAAGAACAATTATGTAAACCTCTTCAATACACATTTGAAAACAATAAAACAAAGATATCTTAGAATCAAACTTTAGTTTTTACATTTTTTTCTGACTTGAGCAATAAATCATTTTGCACATTTAAAAGTTATGTAGCTGTTAAAAAATCCCAAATAGGTGACGCAATTCAAAGAATTCCAGTATCCATAGCGATTGTGTTTAGGTTGAGTCAGGGTTAGTAATATTCAAGTAAACACCTGGTGTTTTGGATTATTTTCACAGTTTAACCCATAATTCACAAAACTGTGATACAATATCATCAGTGCAGAACTACATGTTTCATCTTTATGTACATTCATATAAGTATTTATTGGTTACAAGCCAACCACTATATATTAAAAAATATTTTATTTTATCATATATTAAAAATATATATATAATTTTTTTTTTAAATATTTTTCACAATATTAAGAAAGATTTTGCTTTACCTAATTACCTCTAAATCAGTGCTTTTCAACCTGTGAGATGGTACGCATTTGTGTGGATAAAAATTGTAATGTAGACGACAAACGTTGTACGGATGAAAATGGTGTATTTTTATTTTTTATTATGTGTAATTCAGTAATCAAATAAGCTGGTGCGCCAACTTATCCATTACAGGTAATATAGTCTGGTACTTAGGCACATGGTTTTAATATACAAACACTTTTATTGTTATTTCACAAATAACACTAAGGGTTGCAAACTTATACTGTGCTTGTTTCGTGCGGATGAAAATTTTTCCGAAATTAAAAAGTGCGGATGGAAATTTTTAAGGTTGAAAAGCACTGCTCTAAATTATTAAGGTATTTAGCACAGGACATTGCGCCATATAACCGTAATTTATTTAAAAAAAAGTTAAGGAACCACCAATTACAGCAACAATTTCCTTGTTTTTGTGTCTATTTTGCTGTTATTTTATACTAGTATGCGGACTATTAGAAGGGGGATAAATTGTTTAAACGTACAACTTTATTTAAATTGTACTTCTGTCTTCTTTTAGTCTTATGGAGTGATGAAAATCTAGTTGGCCTACTTCAAATAAACAACGCACTTGTTAATATATTTTTAAACGCAGTGACACCAATCAACGAACTACAATTTTGTTATATTTATTTAAACACGATAAACAATACAATAGAGCTAATCTACCTACATCAGATGGGTTTTGACAACTTTATCGTTCGATTTACGATTTTTGTCTTTACAAATAATTTGTGAAAGATAATACATCACCCCTCCATGGTCTTATTGTTTAATTTGTCATTTAGTATTTTTACTTTTTTGTTTCACTACTGGTTAGCAAATTGCTAAAAATATTAACTAATATAAACCTAAAGCTAAATTCATTTCCTCAAGTAAATTAGTTATAAGAAAGTAAATGCTTATATTGCAAACCTGACGTAATTATGTTCAACTAAAACGTTTTATGAACGACATGCGCGTTTTATTGTTACGGTATCCCTGGTGTTTACGATTTTTTAATTACTTTTATTTTACTGCAAAGGGCATATTTCCTCCTTTTGCCCTCCCCCCCCAAAAAAAAATATTCGAAATAAAAAGAAACTAATATATAAAAAATCATTCGCTGTGTTAGGATGTTTTTTACAGTTCATGCTATTGTAGGGTTGCCATGTCAGTTGGTCAATGTGTTTTCGCACTTAATACGTGAATACTTCTGTGTTATTTGCAAATACTGCGTCGTTGCAGATTGATTTGTTATACGCACGCATTCTGCGTCTAAGTAATGCTTGTCGTGTAGAGGGCATGATTTATCCCCGACTAAGAGCTTTTGTGTTTACGGTACGTTTTATGAAGTATAGTACGGTAGCCTATTTGCAAATGTGACAGAATTATTGTCTATGTCTGAGCAACGCTAACTCGCACCAAAGTGTTAAGTGCTTAATGACTTATTCCGCATTTTTCTTTGTGCGGAAAAAGTAAATATTGAATTGTTGTTTTCTGTGGTTAAAAAGATTAAGTATTTTTGCGGTATTGTGAGAGTGATTTTGTCAAAGTTCTGTGAAAGAATATAAGCTACCGTAAAGTCAGTTTTGTTTTGTTTTCACACAATGCCGTCCTTTGGAAGATGGTTTTTGACGGGAATTTGAAATTCATAACCAAAATTGTTCCCGATTTCGTTCCCGACTTTGTTGCGCGGTGGGGTTGGTCCAACAAATATTTTCGCAAAATGTTGTTAGAACACACGTTTCCCTGCCTGTTGGCTGCGACAGTTCGGTCTCAACTATGTGAGAAGGACCGTGTGCGGTTTACTAGAACTAATGCAATTTTTATTAAGTTGAAACGCCGATCGCGAGATCTGTTGCATTTTTTTTAAACATGCAGCGAGTTTGGTCGTTGCTATAGCTGTTATGTGAAACCCAACGTGTTATGGTCGATGCCTGCGTTGGTATATATCTTTTCAGAATAAAATAATAAACATACAGCGAGTTTGGTCTTTGCAATAGCTGTTATGTGAAATCCAACGTGTTATGGTCGATGCCTGCGCTGGTATATTTTTATAAGAAAATAAATAAAAGCACGAGTTTGGTCGTTTGCCATAGCTGTACAAAACCAACGGGAATGGTAGTTGCCTCCGTTCAAATAATACAAGTTACGAGTGGTTGCAGCCCTAAGCTTGTTCGAAAACGTGACAATTGTAAATATGTAAATGTGTTAAAGAATAGAGAAAATGCCCATCAGGTTCTTTTGCAGGCCAAAAACGGTTCAACATAAAGATTGATCACCTATCTGAAGGAGCGTGATAAATAGCTTTGCAATAGAAACCTTGGAACAAAAAAAATATATATAATATAAATAAAAATGTAAAACTAAAAAATCTATATGCTGGATAACTGTACTATAAATTGTCTGTTTGTTTCGGGCATGTCGCTGGTTCTGTGTGTCCATGATATAATCGCAAAAAGACATTTTTGTTTACAAATATAGAAGTGACTTCAGATTTCAGCACGGCAGCCATTCTAATAAAGTGGTGGTTATGGATGCGTCTAATTTGGATGCATTTAAGATGAGAGCAGAAGTTCATCAAGAGTCCAATTCTTATTGAAACCTCGTGTCCACTTCACTGGCTACAATCGGATCCAGCTTAAACAACTTTAAACTTTCTTTTCATCTCTTTTTAGTCTACCGAATTGCTTGGTTTTCTTATAAAAAACGACTCTAGGAAATGGGTCACCTAAAACCTATAAAGAATCAAAATAGCGATGGAAATTATTATCGATGTGGTCAAAATGTTCTCTACTAAAAATGCATATTAAGTTTATTTCGTTCGTATTCCTTACATTTTGCTAAAGATAATGTTAAAAGCGTACAGATATAAATGTTTAAAAAAAGGGCAAAGGGAGTTTAAAGTTTAATAACAACGTTTAAACTTGGTAATTTCGATTTGACTTTTTCTTGTGCGTAATTAACTTTGTGTTAAGTTCTAAATTCTTTTAAATAATTAATATATTTTATAGTTGAAGTTTAGAAAATTCTGATTCATATATACAATAATTTTAGTTATTGGATGTGTAAGAACACACGAGAAGTAGCATGCTTCGCTAAAATCGTTATGAATTTTTCACGTGAAAAGCATAGTGTTTCCGTTTTATCTGTAAAATTTATATAGACCATTTTTTGACACATACATTTTTGTTATTTTGTTTTAATTGCTTGTGTATTTTCAGAAGCCATCGTTCACTTTGCAATGCGAAAGCTTCAATGGACGAGTTCGCAAAGCGCTAAAACTAACTGCAACTGAGATAGACGCCAAATTCAACAGGGTTGCAGCTTGAATGAAACATTTCTCGACTTTACTCGTGCAGAGTAATTTGTCTTTCAAACTTTTTTAGAACTCTGATATCTTGCTATGGCATTATACCTCTTAGCTGCAACGGAGATTGTCAGCTGAGAACACTCGTTCAACCCCAATATACGATTTACAGCAATTAGCTGAGCGTCGTTCAACAGGCGTGCGCTGGATGACGTCATTTCGTCCCTGGAGGAGCGCGTTGCGACCAACCTTATCTACAGCTCACTGAGCTACCAGTTCGTTGTTCGAATTTACAGACGCCGATCTCTTCCACGAGAACGCGACAGGAATACTTGGAAAACTTTAAAGTTCCTAACTTATCCGGATGAAGCAACGACTGTCATTGTTTTCGTCCTTGACGAGCTGCTAAGAATGGTGACATTTTCGTTTCACTACAATTTCGCATATTACTGCGGCATGCCTATTATACATCAATGCTTTGTGGGAAAGTCTTCAATGGCGACCCCGAAGTTTCAGAAACGACATTTCTGAAACAAGCATGGCAGAAGAGTCGCAAAACGCAGTGGCAATAAAACTACCCACGTTTTGGACTGCTCCAGCACGAGTTTGGTTTCGACAAGCTGAGGCACAGTTTGCAATTAAAGGCGTTAAAGACGATCAAGCCAAGTACTACTATGTTGTTTCGGTGTTGGACCAGCACACTGCAACTCGTTTGTTAGACCTTCTTGATCGGCCACCGCACGTGAACAAGTACCAATCGATTAAACGTCGGAAATTTTAGTCTAAGGTGTTCGCAAAGAGCCAGCAGCGCCTTGCTTGACATGGCTCCTTTAGGCCAGTGTTTCTTAAAGTGGTGAATGGTTCACCCCAGGGTGAATAAAATTTTTGCAGGGGTGAACCAACTAAAAGGGGTGAATAAGGGTGAACGAAAGTTCAGGAGCATCCTATAGTCACTAGTAAACAACTTTCTGAAGTAAATCGACTACTGAACTGTTGTTTTTTGGTGTTTTTTGCTTGTTGTAATAGTTAAGTTGGTTTGCACTGAGTGTATAAGTTAGGCCTACCATATATCTTCTTTTAGGAGGATTTGTCCCCTTTTCTTATGAAAACTGAATGTTCCTCCGAGGACGCTCAAAAATGTCCAAATGTCCTCTTTTTTCGCATTTCGAGTTAGTTGCTAATACTTTTGGCAAGACTTTAAGGCGAGGTGTTGCATTTATTTCCAAAAAATACTTAAGCCATGAAAGATGCTGAATTGCTGGTTTAAAAAAGGTTTCTAGGGGAGCTCCAAGCAATTCGTAGGGGGGAGGCGAGCTCTAAGTTAATATTTAAATTTTTGCTATGATTCTAATGGTATCGTTTTCGTTTTGGTTGTACACCACTCCTACAGCGCTGTACAACTCTGTTGTTTTTTTTAATTTGCGAATCTTCTGTTATCTAATTTTGTTTACTTTGTTGAGCACAAAGTCTCTTTGAGTGCCATTGCATGTTTTCATATCATCGAAGGTATAACGGCCCTATTTAATTATAATTTTCCTAACTTATAGATAAACGATAAAAGTCATCCCCCATTCGATCTATTTTTTATCCATTATTTTATATAATTGGATAACAGGCTAGCAACAGGGGGACGAAATGTTTTGCGAAAAGCCTCTTCAAACAATTAAATCCATTTTTTTTTCGCGGTTCGCGCGGCCGACAACAAACTTCACTATTTTCAAGTTGTCTCAGTATTATTTAATTAAAAATTCCGAATTGCTTTTCGTAGGGGTGCAAGTCAGTTTTATCATACCATGAGACAAGGGTGAATGAAATCTGGAGATAGATGCTAGGGGTGAACGAAATTAAAAAGTTTAAGAAGCACTGCTCTATAGGCGATAGAATTCCATCAGCGTTAATGGACGAAATGCTTGCATTACTTGGTGACCACACACCGTGTTTTCTTTTTTCGGGAAATTGTTTTTGAGGCACATGCCTGCGAAGGTGCGTACGGGCTTAGCAGGGAAAGATTTTGAAACAAACCGCGATTTAGCGCAGCAAGTCGATGCCTTATTTCTAGCAGCCCGAGAGAATACCTCACAAGTTTCAATTTCCAAAATACAACGTCAAACGCCTTGATGAAGACTGAAGCCACTAAGCCAGTGTTTCTCAAACTTTTTCCGATGGCGTACCACTTCTTCATTCACTACTACCTTGCGTACCACCTGGCCCCTGAATAAATTACTATACTCAAATGTACCAGTATTTATTAGTTATTACCGTTATTACTATAACGCAATACGAGTTAACAGCAAGAAAACACATTTTAATGTGATAGGTGCAACTGTTTCTTTTGCACAAGCTTGTCTATCCGGGGCACAACATTAGTCACAGCACATCGAAAATCGTGTTTAGGCTCAGTTAGACGATTCCGGCTCTTCGACTTAATGGCCATTAAGGCCGAGAACCCTTGCCCACACTCCCATGTCGAGGGGAAAACTAATAGCTGAGGAACAGCATTTCGAGCCAATGTTGGGTAAGTGGAACTCATGGATAACCAGAAATCTATAGAAGAGCATTCCTTCTGCTTTGCTTTTGCTGTTTCGTCAACCTGAATATCAATAATCTCTTCTTGTTCTCCTGTTCGTACGGGTAGAACAACTGGATTGATGCAGAATGGATTGACAGCGTAGGTGCAATTTTCAAAATCTGGAAAATAATGCACCAATTCCGTTTTGAGCAACTTAAGGTGGTCAGCAATTTCTTGAGATAATTTGTCACTGGGGTCAACTGAAAGAGTGCTAACCTGTTTAAACATTCCGTACTGTTTATTTTCCACGTTTTTAGTCCATATATCAAGTTTGCAAATAAATGCTTTCAGTTTTGTAATAAAAACTGTTATACTGCTGTTCGGTCCTTGGAACGAAAGATTTACAAAGTTTAGGGCCTAGAAAATGTCCGACATGTAGGCCAGCTGTAAGATAAACTCTTCGTTCTCTAAATCATATTTAAAGTCGTGTTTTTTCTCATTGAAAAAGGTCAGTAATTCATGCCCAAGTTCAAAGACCCTCATTGTCACATTCCCGCGGGAAAGCCAGCGAACCTATGTGTGAAAGAGAGGACACTTAGGATGAGAACCGACATCTTCACAGAGCCCTGCAAATAGCCGAGTATTTAGAGCTGATGTTTTTATAAAATTCACAATCTTAATGATTTTGTTCAAGCATGACATTAAATCAGAAGGAAGCACTTTGGCGCAAATTGCAAATCTATTGATAAAACATTGGACAAAGGTAGCTTTTGGTGATACATCTTTCATATATGCTTGAAATCCTGACTTTCTTCTAAGCATTGCTGGAGCACCATCCGTCGTGCATCCAACTAACATTTTCCAATCCAGGTCATTCTCCTTGAAAAAATTGTCCAAAACGTTGAATACATCTTTCCCTTTTGTTGTAGTAGCCAGCTCCTGACTCAACATTAACTCCGGTTTTACCGTGTCATTTTGGATAAAGCGGACATAAACTAGCAGTTGGCTACACTTTGGAGACATTCTTGACTAGGATTTTTGCTGCTGGTAAAACCAGGGACTCAGCGATTGTATGAGCTTTCATACTCTGAGCTACCAGAAGAGACACTTCATATGACGATTTTACTATCCGTACTTTCTTTTGATGAAACTGGCCTGTCTTGTCTAGGCGTTGTCTTTTCGTGTTCTCCCCAAGTCGCTGAAAATAACTCTGATCTCGGTTCTTTTTTTCTGCATGATTTGAGTCAAGGTGGCGTTTTAACAAACTTGGCTTTATGGCCGCATTAGAAAGGGTTTTCATGCAAACCACACACTGTGGCAAACACTCTCTTTGTTAGGATGAACTATGACGCAATAATGCCAACGTGAAATTGTTCTACAGTTAACTTATTGTTATATTGTCGTGTATTTATAGTAGTTTTAGCTACTGCAAAGAATGGCAAATTGTAGATTAAATACAATAAAATAACGCCAAAATCTTCGCGTACCACTTAAAAAGCTCTCGCACCACAGTTTGAGAACCACTGCACTAAGCGAACCAAGTACATTTTGTTTTTATCATCGACGGTTTAAAGACAAAGCCCACCGATGCATCCCGCCTTGTTCATTCTCCCAGAGAAACTGGCAAGCCGACCTTGTTTCGCTGCTACAATGGCCGGCCAAGCTACTAGCAGCCTTTTCTTTGTTTGGGATCGCTTACCTGGTCGTAATTTTTAAGTAGATACTGGCGCTGAAATTGACGTTTTGCCTCCCACAGGACCTGAGCGTCGCGCGAATCCTTCCGACAAAACTCTTGTCGCTGCTAATGGCACCAAAATTCGAACGTACGGTTCTCGTTCGATATCAATGGCTTTTCCTTCAGGCAGATTTAAATGGAAGTTTGTTTTGGCTTGGCGCCGATTTTCTGAGGGTCCATGCCCTACTTGTGGATCTCAAGCGCCAACGCCTAATCAACGCTGAAACGTTCTGCAGCACTCCAATTAGAAGGGCGCCGCAATTAGCGCCTCGCCTCAATGTAATCGCTTCGGGCACATCAGTTTACACACGATTTTTTGCTGAATTTCCAGGGATTGCAACGCCACACTTTTCGCAAGCACTACCTAAGTATGGTGTACAACACTTTATTCCTACCAATGGACCACTAGTACACTCTCGCGCTCGCCGACTGCCTCCCAAGAAACTTGCCCTCGCCAAAAGGAGTTTCACAATATGCTTCAAATAGGCATAATTCGACGTTCGTCTAGCCCTTGGTCATCGCCGTTACATATAGTTTCAAAGTCTTCAGGTGGGTGGAGACTGTAGCGACTTTTTAGTTATGTTGAGAAACTTATTGGTGGTATCCTATATTCGTTTAATAAGTAACAAAACCTAAAGTCGCTAAGTGAGTTCTATCCGGGTAATTATAAATTCTATTCTGTCCTTAGGAATAATCAAACAACACAAATGTATCTCTTTAGTATATATTGGGTTAAGTGTAAAAGATGAGCGTTAATAACTATCATAAACAAGAATTAGCATTAATATCGGCATTACACAAATCTACTTACAATATTATTGTCAAATCATAACATGTTACTGCAATAACCACGAATCAAAAACTGGCATATTAGAACCGAATCGTTCTCAAATATATAGCACAAAATGCAATACAATTTAGCAAAGTCATCACGCTAACAATTCTACTTCTGGCCAAGTTGGTAATTTAGAAACACAAAAAAGTCCATCAGTCGTTCAAAGACCTGCAGACTAGGCCAGCAGGTATTTGCTAAAATAAACAGTACGCTGGACTTGGCGCCCACTTATCTCGCCCGAGTGGCCATCGCTTCGGGCAGCGAATGTCGCTCGCACGCACAGGCTACATTAACATTGTATGCTCTAAATGACCGAAATAAAGTCGTGGTAATGTACACCTGAAAAAGATAGAAAGAAACAGACAATAACTACATTAATTTCGAAATACAAAAACACTTAAGAATTATCGCCGTCTTAAAACCTATTTAACAATTCGTAATAACTCCTAATGATAGTGGAACTTTGAGATTATATGCTTGTGACAATTAACAAGTTTAGGTGTTTACTGTGTTGATACACACGTAACAGAGACCATGCGGAGACTTTCGTCGACTAAACGATGCTACAAGACCTGATCGCTATGCCATTCCTCACATTCAGGATTTTTCGGCGAGATTAGCAGGTTGCTGGATATTTTCAAAAATTTACCTGGTTTGAGGATACCACCAATTTCCCGTAGCACCAGAAGACGTGCCTAAAACTGCAGTCATCACGCCGTTTGGGCTTTTCGAATTTCTTCGAATGACTTTTGGATTAAATAATGCAGCGCAAGCGTTCCAACATCTAATGGACACCGTCTGTCAGCCATTGGACTTTGTATTTGTTTACTTCTGGACGATATTTTAGTTTTAAGCAAGTCGCCCGCTGAACATATACATCATTTAAAGAAGCTTTTCAAACAACTTACCAATAATGGCCTTGTCATAAATTTAGGCAAGTGTCAATTTGGTTTGCAACAACTTGATTTTCTTGGTCATCGGATCGACATGAACGGCGCAAGGCCACGCCCTAGCAAGGTGGAAGCAATTCAACATTTTCCGCGGCCCACATCAATCAAAGGACTCAGGAATTTGCCGGTATGATTAATTTCTAGTTTCGTTTTATTCCTGAAGCCGCACGTATTATGTCGCCAATATACGACGCACTCGCGGGAAAACCCGTAAAACTAACCTGGAATGACCGTTTGTGTTTGGCTTTCACGAAAGCTAAAAGCGCCCTTGCCAGTGCAACATTATTGCATCACCCTTTACCCGAGGCACCCACCACAGTAACAACCGACGCTTCGCAGCATTCATTCAGCGCAGTTCTTCAGCAGATGGTGCGTGGCAGCCTTTGGCATTTTTCAGCAAGCGACTGCGAACTCCCGGGCAAAGGAACAGTGCGTTTGACAGGGAATTACTGGCATTTCATCTGTCAATACACCACTTTCGTTACTTTTTAGAGGGTCGGGTATTTACAGCTTACACAGACCACACGCCGCTTACAGTTGCTTTCTCTAAGGTTTCAGCTCCGTGGTCTGCGCGTCAGCAACGCCGTTTAACCGCAATCTCTGAGTTTACAACAGATGTTCGTCACTTCGAAGGCAAGCAGAACCACGTCGCAGACGCGCTCTCCCGCGGTTCCATCAGTACGTTACTACTCGACATGGACTACACCGCACTCGCGCGTTCACAGCAGGCTTACCGCACCGCAATTTCGGGTCTCAAACTGGATAACCAGTCCGGAACAACGATGCTGTGCGACGTATCAACCGGATCTCCGCGCCCTATTGTTCCGAAGTCGTGGCAACGAAAGGTTTTCGACGTAGTTCACGGACTTTCGCATCCTTCGGTTCGGGCTACACGCAAACTAATCGCATCAAAGTTTGTATGGCACGGTCTGCACCGTCAAGTTGGTTTATGGGCTAAACAATGCGTCGACTGTCAAATAGACAAGGTCCACCAACACGTCCGCATGCCTTTGGTGAATTACCCGCTTTGCAAAGCTCGGTTTGCTCATGTCAATATCGACATTGTCGGCCCCTTACCACCGTTCACAAGGGAACAAGTATCTATTGACCATGGTCGATCGTTTCACTAGATGGCCGGAAGCCGTTCTAAAGCCGGATGCGACCACCATCACGTGTGCACGAGCTTTGGCCTTTCACTGGGTTGCTCGATTCGGAGTTCCCACCGACATCTCGTCAGACTGAGGTTCGCAGTTCACATCAGAATTGCGAATTATTTTCAACGAACTACTGGGCATCCGGCTTCACCGTACTTGTTCATTTCATCCACAAGCCGATGGATTGGTGGAACGGTTTCATCGCCACATGAAAAGCGCTCTCATGTCAATTGGATAGACGAGCTCCCATGGGTGTTGCTTGGCATCCGGACTACCCCAAAGGAAGACCTTCAAGCATCTTCAGCAGAGCTGGTGTATGGTTCGCCTATCGCCGTTCCAGGTGATTTGGCAGGAACCAGGCAAACAACGCCATCGCCTGCTGATGTTTTACCAGTGGTGAGATGCACAGCTCGTCAACTCACACCAACACCGATGTCTCGTCACGTTTTGTCCGAGTGGACATCCCGGGATCGTTAACCTCCAGCGACTACGTTTTTATTCGCAGAGACGGTTATCGTCCCCTGTCAACCCCTCCATACGGTGGTCCATACAAGGTTATCAAAAAAGGCGCCAAAGGGTTTACCCTCGACATGGGTGGCCGGCACAAACTGGTGAGCATCGACCGGTTAAAGCCAGCACATCTGGATCTTTCACAGCCAGTGCTGGTGGCTTATCCTCCACGTAGAGGGCGGCCAACAAAACCTTCACCTCTACCCGATCCGCCACCGCCTTGGGATCTCCAGCAGCCGATGCCAGTCCTTCAGCCACCGGAGCCGGTACCGCCACCCTCGGACGAACAGATATTACGCACGCGCGCTCGCAGTTATTTTCGCTTTCCGTCGTCGTGATTTTGTATTCGCCGTTCTTTACGCAATATTTGTCCGTTTCTGGATGGGGTTATGTAGCGGAACTCTACGTCGCACACTTTATTATTGCACCGAACCGGATATATTGCCTTTTTCTTTTCGTTCTCTTTCTTTGCATTGCATTGTGTAATTGTCTGCCCTTTTTCGCTAAACACGAGCTGGAAGCAACACAGAAAGCGTCTCGCTTCAAGTTCCTTTTTAGGACTCACCAGAGTAACTTACGGGCTGACTAGTGTACCTTAACTAAAAACTAGGCCCACACATAACTTCTTCTCAGCTATCGACTTTTGCTGAATGGCATCTGCTATATGCAAACTTGTTTAGCCGATCTATAGTTTGAAACTGGTTGTTCGTTCACAAACTAATACAATTCTATTCACCAGAACGTCTTGTGACGGCTCGCGAGTTAGAACGCACCTTGAAGTTGGAATCAGAACGGAAGTGTCAATTAGAACGCTCTTCTGTTGAATAAACCATTATAAGTTCAACAACTCGTGCCCCACACTATGATGGGTAAATTGTGGTAAAGCGCTACTTTGCTTTGATGCGTACCCCTTCACAAGAAGATGTATGTATTGTTGAAATTTGTAGGTATTATTGTTTGTACAGGGGAACAAACAATAAGACCTACAAAGCAACAATACATAAATCAGAATAACCTATAATACCATAGCATTAAGACCAACGAAATAATAAAGCAAAAAACGAAGTAATAACCACGTTAGAATAAGATGCAAAATTGTTTTAACATGTCGGAATAAGTCCAAACTTTATTGAATTAAGTGTAAAGAATAAGTCCAAACTTTATTGAACTAAGTGTAAAGAATAAGTCCAAACTTTATTGAATTAAGTGTAAATGAACAAAATGCCGCCTAAAACTGTATGGAGTGGGTATATGGGACACCTGTCTTGCATCGGTCATGTTGGTATCGACGCTTGGGTGCCCTAGTTTGAACGGCACCGTTGGGGCGCCGTTGTTTTGGGACCGGATTGATTCTCCCTGTTTTAAGATATCGTCGGGTAATGGCTGGTTAGGTTTTATCTCGACGGGTTTATACGCCTTATTCTGATTTAAACGTTATTAAAACTTGTATTGGTCCTATTTTGGTCTTATTCCGAACTGTGGTTTTCACGATGCTGATGTTTTTCTAATTTCGGCCGTAGGTTAACACTGGAGTCCATGAGAAGCTAGAACGGCCAGGAGTTTGCTTTCTAGGCTGCGACAAAAGTTTGGTCGAAAATTGTATTTTACACAGTTGAATTTGGGTAACAGAGTACCCCTATAGCTTAGGAGGGCGATGGCCTTGTGGGTGCGAGCCACAATGAAAAATATTTATTTTGACACCGGTAAATCAGTAGTTAGGCCTACAGGTACTTATTCTTTATAATAAATTTACCAACTCCACAAGTGAGCAGTATAAGCAACTGCTAGTTTTCACATAAATTGCCATCACTTACGCTTACTTTATACCAGGGTTGCGGAGTCGGTTAAAAAAACACCCGAGTCCGACTCCGGCCAAATGTGAGATTTCGTCGAGTCCCGATTCCAGCTCTGACTCTACAGCCTGTATTTTACCCATTTACGCAACTAAATTAAGGTGGATTTTCTGCAATCCACTCATATTGGTGTCATAATTGATCCACCCGCATTAAATGGTTTAAAATATTTCACCATTTGCTATTGCACTTTTACAACTTACATTTTTCCACCTTAACAGTTTTAAAATTTGATACTGCGTATGCGCACGTCGGACTCGGGAATCGGGTAGGTTTACATGGTCTTACTCGAGTCCCGAGTCCGACTCCGGCAAAACAAACCGACTCCGTCGAGTCCCGAGTCCGACTCCGCAGCCCTGCTTTATACCAGATGGCGTGGTTTAAACGCTCAACAAAAAACAGAAAATTCCGGACAATTCACGAAACACAAGCAGCAATATGCTGACAGTTTAATAAATACACACAGGCTGGCGTAATGACGTCACAACCCGCCAGACTGTTTTAATTGAATGACCGGGGCTTAAACCTGGTCATAAGGAATGAGTCGCTACATACACTCCCCCTCTCTTTAAGAAAAGGTCCGGAGAAATTTCATCTTGGTCTTCTTCCTCCAGGATGTCAAATATTGTTTATTGGATAGAAATGCCCTTCTTGCTGATCGGCTCTTTGCAGCAGAAGTCAGGAGATGTGGCGGACCCCTTAGATCAGTGGTTCTCAACCTTTTTGTATCCGTGGCCCCTTTTGGACGCTTCAAACTAGTTGCGGACCCCTTGCATTTTTCTGGTGCAATATCTGCGTTTAGTTCTTTATAATAATTCAGTATATGTGCCTAGTGCAACTTATGCCGAGCAAAGTAACAAACAATACCAAACTACTTTAAGACACGTTTATTTTAATGTGACTTCTGCTGCTGCTGCATCTCCAAAGCAAGTCTTGAAATGCGTGGTTGTGTTTTTGATAATGTTAGACACATATCATCTTCGACGTCTAGTTTGTTTCGAGATTTGATATGAATAAGCGTCGAAAAGCCAGCTTCGGACAGATACCTATAAGCAAACGGGACGATTACCCACAAAGCTGCTGTTGAGATATTAGGATAGGAACGAAGCATGGTGCACCAAAATTGAGAAAGCGATTTTTGCATAAACATTTCACGACAAGACGAATCGTTTCTTAAATCCAGTAGTTCATCTTGAATTTCTTCAGGGACAGCTGATATGTCAAACATCGCAGAAAATGGGTTACGCTGAAAGACTTGAGTTCCCCGTACCAGATCGGGAAAATACTTCTCAAACTCTTTTACAAGCGATTCCAAATGTTCACGAATACATAATTTTATCTGAGAAGGCAGACCAGCAGGTTCAAATACTGAAAGGTTTTCAAACATTGCAAAGTTGCCACTATTCCTTTTCCGAGTGCAATTCTTTATCTTTTCAAGAAAGCCACACAACACATCTTTAAATTGCAAAATATTGGTATCAGGCCCTTAAAGCCTTAAGTTGAACTTGTTAAACTGTTCAAAAATGTCATCCAAATAAGCAAGACCAAATAGCCATGTTTCGTCACTAAATTAATTGACAAAGGTTTCTTGTTTTTCCATTTCTAAAAATAGTTTGATTTCGGCTCTAAGTTCAAATAAGCGGGCAACAACATTTCCTGCAGAAAGCCACCGAACTGCTGTATAAAACAGAAAAGTTTCATGATCAGAGTTCATATCTTTGCAAAGCTGTTTAAATAGACGGGAACTGGTGGCACTTTTTTTACAGAGTTGACTATTTTTACAATTGAATTCAGTACATTCTTCCGAAGATAAATGGGAAGCGTCTTGCTGGCCAGAGCATATCTATGTATCATACAATGCACTCCTTTGACATTTGGAGATTTTTCTTTCACCTTCATTTGGGAACCAGATTTCGATACAAGCATTGCAGGTGCTCCATCAGTACATACGCCACACAGTTTTTTCCAGTCAAGCTCTTCAAATTAAAAAAAAATTGTGATACTGTCCACTACATCTTGAGACTTGGTGGTTGTTTTCAAAACAGAGCAGTACAAAAATTCCTCCTTAACTTCTTCTCCACATATGTAAAGCTGAGAGCTTGATGATAGTTTTATTTCATCTGTTACCTGTTGTTTGACATCGGATGACATGAGTAAAATTCGTCTGCTCGCAGTGTCGTTCGATAAAGAAACTTGCTGAATTTTGTTTGCACTTGTTTCTCCCAAAACTAACTTTACCATTTTCAAAGCACATTTGCTTTACAAGTGTTTCCCCGATAGTGTGAGGCTTGTTGTGCTTGGCAATTAGTAATGCCACTTCATACGATGATACTATATTTGCACTACATTGTTGATAAAAAAATACTAGAATCAAGTTTTTGGCGCTTAAGACTGCTCTTGTCTCTGAAAAAAGGACAGGTATTTTCCTTATGTTCATTATGCTTAAGTTCTGAGTGACGCTTAAGCTTTGATGGCTTCATTGATTCGTTGCTGAGATAGTGTAACATAGGACAGTGCTTCTTCAACTTTTTTAGTTTTGTTTACCCCGAGCATCGATCTCGACATTTCATTCACCCTTGTGTCCCTTGTCTAATGATATGGCAAAACTATCTAGTCCAGGGTTTCCCAAACTGTGGTCGCCACGGACCACTAGTGATATGACAAGAAATTGAAAAGTTACATATATATGTTGTACAGTAGAGGTCGACAACCTACGGCCCGCGAATGTAATTTATCCTTTGATAAACTAGACACGAATCCATTTCTAATACTTTTTGACTATTTTAACTATGTAAGTGCGAAAAATTTCCGGCTTTGCGTTAACGATCTTTATACACATTAGGTTTGTTTACGTTATGATGCAACTAGATTAGCGCTTCTTGCGCTGTGGAAGACTGACTGCCAAGTGCCAAAGTGCGTCGCGTACAAACGGAAAACGTGTTAAAAAATATTGATCATACATTTTTAATTTTTATTTTTGAAATGTAATAAAAACTTGCAAGAAATTTGAAAGAAATTCCGGTATACCCCTAAAAATATTCGCGCTCGCTTCGCTCGCCAGGTGCGCCCGGACTTAAATACAATACGTTAAGAAACACTGAAATAGATTAACCATTACGGTAATCGCGTTTTCTCGCAGTGGTTTTACTACACTTTTCAATATGAATAACGACGTGTGGACTCGAATTTTAAACCACATGGTTAATGGTCATGCCTCATATTTTTAACTATTTTAATCTTACGAAAGTGCAAATAATATTCGCGCTTTGCGACAACCTTCTTCCATTTTGAAGTGCATTTTCCTTTTGACAGAGTTCTCTTAATAGGGCCATGCGCTTGAAAACTATCGAAGTGCAAACTGTTCGTAGAATGGAACTCACTGAAACAAAGCTTCGCCAACTTAATCTTTTTCTGGTGTATTCCGTATTATATAATAAACATTACCAAAAAGGGTGCCAGACATATGTTTATCTTTTATTTTGTGTGTGCGCAACGCGTCACGTTTTTCTGGCAATTAAAAGGTTTGCCAATTTAAAACAAACGCAATTTTTTTCGCGATTCCCGTGTTGCGACTTTTTTAGTATAAACTGAACATTTCTATTTCATTGCACGAAACATTTTGTTTCGACCCTAATTCTGATTGTTTTAAAACCATACGTTTTTATAACAAAATTGTTAGCGATAATTTATTACGGCCCGCCGAGAACTTGCTCAATTTGGTTTGGCCCGCAACTAGCAAAAGGTTGCCGACCCCTCCGTTGAAAGGTTAATGATATGTCGCGCGCGCGCCCGTGAAGAATCGAGCGCACTTTAGCGCCCAACCGCTTCTTTTATTAGGCGACGATTATAAACTTGCTGAAGCTGCATGTTATGGCCCAGGGTTGGGCAAGGTTTTCGGACCACGGGCCAAAAACTTTTTTATCTTGGACACGCGGGCGGGCCATGAGTAAAGTAAGGATACTTCTGGCGTAGCTCATCAGTAAACAGAGTTTTCCTCTTTGGCATTATAATTTATAGCTTTTTTGCTGTAAACATTGCGTTATCGTGTTTTAAAATATGTGACGAGGGACGACATACAATAACGGCAATATTGCAAAAGCATTATCGATTGTCGCAAAAAAGTTCAAGTCCCCCTGTTGCTGGCTTGTTATCATATATAAAAAATAGATAAAAATACTTCGAACGGTGGATGAATTTTATCGTTTATCTATAAGTTATCGAAATTGGAATTAAATATGGTCGTTATACCTTCGATGATATGAAAACATGCAATGGCACTCAAGGAGACTTTGTGCTAAAATAGTTGACAAACGTATAAAACACAAGATTCGCGCGGAGCGGGAAAATTTTTTGCGGTTTTAGTATTGGCAAAAAAGAGTTTGTACAGCGCTGTAGGAGTGGTGTACAACCCAACCGAAACCATAGAATCATTGCATAAAATTTAACTTAGAGGTCGCGTCCCCATAGGAATTGCTTGGCGACCACGGTTAAGAACCGCTGTTATAGGCTAACTAGACAAGATTCTGTAAGAAATAAGCACATAGCCTACCATACAGTAACACCTTGATGGTATGGGATAGGCTAGGCCTACAAAACTCATAACCTTGCTTTATCAATGGGCCTTGTTAGATGTGAGGTTCTGTTGCCATTTCCTGGCGCAATATTTGCAATAACAATTAAGAAGGTAAGGCTGGTGGGTCAATTTGTTGGAAAACCTTTTTTAAACCAGCAATTCAGCATGTTTCACGGCTACAGTATTTTTTTGGAAATAAATACAACGTTTCGCCTAAAAGTCTTGTTAAAAGTATACGTCACAGGGTTTCGTTACGTAAAATATGTTTGACGTAGTTAGCCGTTGGGTATTTAGTTGTTACGCAAAATCGGGGCAATGCGTGATATATCGCGCTTATTCCAAAATGATGCATATTATTGTTACAAGTAAAAACCCTTTTTAACCTGGTCAACGCTGGGTTTTTCGTCTAGTCTTTATAAATATAAAAAAACTAAAAAAAATCACTCTCACAAGTGCTTTACGCCTATTCTTATTTTACAAAAATGCAACAACTGAGATCCAAATGAGGTATGCCAAGCATGACGCTTACAATTTTTCAAATATTAATCAGCTGTATTTTTGTTTCCAACCTTGTTATTTTTATTTTAACGATTTGGTTGTGTTTTGGTTACCAGTGAATTTTACTGAGATTAATTATATTTTAAAACGTAGCTATATCGTTGTAAACTAGAATGGGCTCGTTTCATAACTGCAAAATTATTACTTGTTTACTATTGAATCGATGTTGGCCATCCGAATTGGAAGTGATAAAAAATTGACGCATGAAAATCAAAAGGTTGGCGAAACCTTAGTACGAAAGTTGATGTCAAAACCATAGAAGTTTATTTAGGTCTGGGCGAGATAGTAGTTTTAAGTACAAACAAACATTAATGTAAACTTGTAAAGTAACAAACCATGTGCTGTAGTAAAGCATGTATATGTCCTTAGTAAATTGTACGTCCTTTGTTTGAGCAATGAAAATAACATAAAATAAGTGCTTTGTGCGCTGAGTCACCTTATACGACGCTTTCGATAAATTCTTATTCATTATTTACCTCTGGCCTAGCACACGTATACTTATACAATTTTTAACCTTAAAAAGGTTTGTTGAAACGTATAATTACAATTAATATACAACTTCGAAAAATATTTCGTTTGAAAAGATTACTGTGAAGCTATCTGTTTACGGTGGATGAAAGCTTTATTTACAAAATTTGACGAGAATCGTGAGAGTGTATACACTAGATTGTTTTGCAGCTGAAAACTTTCTTAGGTTTGCAAGCGACACTGTAAGAGGAAAAGAAGTACTTTGTTTGGGTCCTACCCGGGAAAGGAGCGGAAATGCGTGGCCAACGGCGAATTACTTCCGTTGGATCGCCAATAAACGCAAAGAACTGACAGCTTCAGCTACGCCAGGCCTCTAGATAGTGACGTTGTGTGCTGGAAGTGCGCAAAGTGCTCCCAAATGCGTTTTATAGCGTAAAATAGAGTACTTGTAAATCGGGTCTAGGCATTGAGCAATGTTAATTGCTATCAACAATTGTTTCGCGAAGTTTAAATTATTTTTCATCGTAACTTATGTTTTATTTTATGGAGTTTGGTCAGCTTATATTTGACAGTCGATTGGACATTGCAAATATTTGTCTTTAAGACAATTTGGGAATTTTCTTTAGCTATTCTATTTCATAATTTTGTTTAGATATAGTCGTTGTTAATTGTACTTGTATATATTTAACACGATCACAACTCGATTTAAATATATGTAGGCCTATTATATAAAATAATCGCCTACATTTTGCAGCATTTAACGGTTCGGTGGTATCAGTGTTTATTAGTGTTTAACGCTTGACTCAACAAACTATTAAGGTATTTTACAAATAAACACCTAATTTAAAACAAACTAACAACATTTATGCTGTTCCTTCTAAATATCGCACAAACTTGCCTGTAGAGTACAATACATCAAATACGGTACAGTTCGCTAATGCATTCATATATTTTGAACAGGAACTTTTAGTATTTAAAAACGAAAAGTTGTCATGAAGATACTTTGTAATGGATTTGTTTTTCTTCTATTTGTTTTCTCTGCTAAAATGTCTGCTGCGGAAAATATAAGTTAGTAACTGCAACTTTGAATATGAATTTTTAAAGCTAACAAAAGCCTCAGTTTTACTAACAATATTATTTGCTTTGACACAATAACTCGAAAATTAACAAACATATTTCTATGCTCAACATTTCGACATCAATATGCTTATATTCGTCTTTCATGGATAAAGGACACGTTTGCTTGCTTCAGTCAGACATTAGCTTTAAAAATGTCGAGTCTTCAGTAAAATAGCAAGTTAAATAAAAAATCTTAAATTTTTTTTCGAAACGACCGCATTTCAATTTTTAGAACAAAGTGCCTTTAAAGTTCAATTTAAAATTCCGGACAACCCATTTTACAAACACAACATTTTTTACTATCATTTATCATTTTACTGAAATGTTTTTGGATTATACTTTCCTAAACGGTAACCCGGGATACAATTTATAGTTGGAAAAACATTTTTAAATAGAAACGTACGTCATGCATTGTGTGGACGTAAATTTTTAACGCTTTCCAATAAGTTGTGGCCAACGATTTGTGTTTGTAACAATTAGGCTCGTAGAAATGTTCTTTAACGGGTGATGGTTATAAACCGATTTTGTAACACCATGTCTTCAAATTTCTATTGCACCACAAACAAAAACCTGGATCCGCCCCTTGTTGCTATTTTGTTTGATTTTTTTCTAAAAGGGCACGACTACAACACGATGGTCAATTTTTGTGTATTGCGCCCAAAAGTAGTACACATCATGTCAGTAATTATTACAGTAATCGCAGTGCCGGTATATGCCGGGGCATGAAAGCCTAAATACTAGAAACAAATTAGTTCCTCAGTCGTCAACCTATTGCAACATCGTTAGTTTTTAGCTTCAGGTTTAGTCATGCTACAGTTGCTAATGACCCCTTTGCTCGATACTATTCCTGTCTTGAATGTCGCATAATCGTTTGTATGCAAGGAATCCTATAAGTTAAAGTCATGATGCAACCTTGTGGCGTCATCCATGCAAATTTTTATGCCCTCCAACTTAAGCGGCGATTTCAAGTTGGACTAAAAAGTATTGATTAAAAATAGTATAACTGCACATCAGCGCTTTTCCAAATCGTTCTTTCAAGTAAATGTCTATATGGTATATTATGTTGCGAAACTTCCTGCGCAGCTCAAACACATGTTGTCCGCGTCGGGCTTTAATGTTTAGTACACGATGCAAGTATTCTGACGAAAAACTTAAAAATATATTTAAATAAGCAAAGACATTTATTGAGATTTTACTCTGCAAATCTAACGAGAATAAGACCGCTACTTATGGTTGATAGGTTATAGATCTCTTAACATTTCTTTACTATAGGGCCAAGCAACTTTCGTGACTATATAGCAGTGATTCTCAACCGCGGCTCTCAGAGCCGCATGCGGCTCTCAACTGTACATTTTGCGGCTCTCTAACCGAGTGAAAAATTAGTTAGAAGTAGCAGAATTGCAACAAAGTAAGTAAGAGAAATGAAGAATTAATGAATTGTATCAGCAAGGATCCCGAGTACGAAGTACTAATGTTACCGGGTACTTCCATCCGGCTCTTTAAAATAATTTTGTGATTTGTTACGTCACAATATATTTAGTCCTGATCGACAAGCTATGGCAAACAGTGTTAATTAGTTAGCCTGGCTAGCGTAATGTATATTTGATGTTTTCTTGTTGCTTTCTTAATATTTTTTAATTATATGCCTATAGGGTTGGCATTTACTTGCAAAAAGTTACTATTTTGTTTAGCTTTTGTCATCGTATTAACTGCCGTAAGAACACAAATAACAATGCTAGCAAACCGTTTCGAGAAGCAACTAACTAAGAGTTAACGCAATACTCAAAAACCAGTCAAGGAGCAAAAACTGTCTAAAAGTAGTAAAACTATACATTAATCATTAATGTATAGTAGACGTAATATTAACTACACCGTTTGTGACGTAACAGTGTGACTATTGAAGGCGTGGCATGCTTGTGATCGACTGTTGTAGTATTGCTCATAAATGCCCAAAAAATTAAAACATGGCCCCTCAGGCCCCATCTATGGCCTGGAGAAGGGCTTAACTAACTAAAGACTTACAAACTGGAAAAAATTATGATCTTAACTTTGTTGAAATTAAATATGAATTGATTAAAGAACAATGCAATATCAAGGTAATGATTGATTGTTTGAGCGTTAATCAGAGCCGCTAAAAATGGTACACGCTCATTGCTCATGCGACTTTTGAAGCCGCGGTTGAAAACCACTGGCCTAATTTGTTATTATTACCTGTAGGCGTTTATTTCGTTCTTGTTGTTGTTGTTGTTGTTGTTTTTTACGACTAACTGTTCGTATTCCGTCACCATGCGCCGAAAGTGGCGTGATCAGGGTTGCCAGCGCTAGGTTTTTTCACCTAGATCAGTGGTCAGCAAACTTTTTTTTGCCGCGGCCCAAAGTACTCTTTTCAGAGCTATTGAAGGCCTACTACATAAAACCACTACGAAAACAGGGGCGGATCCAAGATAATTATTTTGAGTTTGGAACACTAAAATGACGTCACAAAGTGACGTCATAAAACAATTGTTCTAAGAAACACCTGTTGTTTTCAAACAAACTCGCGCGCAAATAGGAAGCTAAAATCGAGTTAAATGTGCTTGGGAAAACAAATTGGGTTTATTTGTTTAAATTGGCAAAACTTTATTTAAAAGGATAAACGCACATGGCACATCGAGGGATTCAAATATTGCTCAAAATAACGGCATTTATAGCTTAACTTAACACAAATTGGACTGTAAAGTTATGAGTCACACGACGCAAGAAACCAGAGAATATCACCTTTGTGCTGAATAGATTTAAGTTAAACTGATGAAAGTACAAAAATTTGGGTTTACATAGTTAAAGTTGGCAAAAAATATAGTTTGACAGGCAGTATCATAGCCACATTTGGCACGCGGGCATGAACCACGCTGATACACTATAATTCTTAGCCACATCCACTTTTAAATAAAGTGCAATGAGTGTACGGCTATACTACATGATAACACTAAACTATTCAAAAATGGCTCGCGGCCCACTAGAAATGTTATTTTGCCTTATGCTTATCTGTCATTAAAGATACTTCAAACTGCGTTAATAATTTTTTTACTAGTCAAAACGAGTTTCACAAGACAACTGAGAACGCTGAGTTAAACGATTTAAATAAGCATGAAGTATGTAGGCCTATTCCAGTTTTTTTCTGCAAAATCATGGTTTCTCTGAAATGTAACCTAGATTTTTCTATAAATTTTCGCTGGCAACCGTGGGCGTGATATCTGCTGCATCAAAGCAGGGTATGTGGCGAGATAAACACGTGTGGTGCGACTGAGAAACCTCGTCGAAGTATCCTAAAACTTAAAATTATTAAACCCTTTTGTCGGTCGTCACGTAAACGTTAACAACGATTGCCCAAAATTACGGTTACGAATAATCGTCACAGTACCGGCAAAAACGACCTTGTTTCTATTTTTTCGTAAAGTAATTTCCTAATTTTTTTTTTACCTTTTGAAACTAAGGAAAATTTTATCACTGGGTTGTGATTTTTGCCACTTTAATGCGGTGACCCCACTACCAAACCTTTACTATAATTTTAATTTAGGAATAATTGCAATTGCATAACGCGCAATTTCGAATCACATTAGATTTTAGATTTAAATCACTAACCGAGATGTCGACCATAACGTATAAGTTTCTTTAACAAACAACTTGTCGATTGCACTGATTTTTACTTGATAGTTTGCAGTTCTTTTCACAATTAACTATCGCTATTTTTGCCACAGACAGTATTCCAATTAATAGGAGTAGTACTAATTGTTTATTGGTATGCCATAAACACCAAGTAGTTACTACTTAAAATATGTCTGTATTACATTTACAAATATACTTTTTTTTATTGCAGGAGTAGACGTGCCAAGCGGCGGTTTGCCTAAATATTCCCTCATAGAATGGAAGGGGGTAGTCAATTTTCTAAGCCGACCAACTTTACTGTTTATCAAGGCAAATAATAGTGGAGTAGTGCATACGTTGTTAAGATTGCACATGCAAGGAAAATTAAGCCGTGTAAGTGTTCTGACACCGCAAAGTGTGGTGCTTTAAGTAGAAGGTCCTACTTTACCTCAGTGCTACTCAAAGTTGTTTATGTTGTAGCACAAAAATGTATTGGCGGCACACTTTCAATAACACAGTAACTCCAAACCTATACTGAAGTAAGTTATATACCTATATTTATATTATCATTTTCCAATTAAAGGTTTGCATGTAAGTCGCGCCAACAAATTCCATTAAATCAAAATGCAAACCTATTTTTGAATAAAAGGTTTATTAATTTAACCAAAATAACTATTTTTTTTCGCGCTTTGCGCTATTAACCTTTAGTACCATATTTGTGCACGAATTTGCGCGTGAATCACAAGTGTTTTTAAGACTAGTTGTTTATGGTGTATCTCTGTTAGGTCATGTCTTTTAAAGACTTTTACGGGTGCAAGACTGAGGCGACAACATGTATACTTTTAATCACGGTGGTCAATTAGCCTAAAAAACAATTACCCTGTAAAGTGCAGAATGTATTTATTCTATGATGAAGCCCTTCTGAAGTTGTATACTGACCAACTCTTACGGTACACATTATATAGTACACTATATAGGTGCCCAGAAAGGCTTATCCAAATTTGTCGGTCTAATGAGGATTAACGTGCAACCGAGGCCAGGTTAGAAAAACAATTACATTGCGGTAATGTTCGAATTCACCGGGACTGTCGCTCTGCTTACTAAGCTGCCCGGAATCAGTGAAGCTGGTAGAGAAACGACCTACCGCCGTTACTTGCTGCACCCTGTACGTACATACAACCTCGTGTGAAGAAAACAGCTCGTATTAAACAACTAAAATGTTTATATACACAATTTGCATATTCTGCGACCCACCACTTTAGTTGTCGTTCTAATCAACGATAACGGTACACGTTAGAAAAACAAGTTTTGACCGGCGTACAACGAGCAGATTTTGGCTCAAGAAGATTTTTAGCCGTGAAAAAAATGGCTTCAAATAATATAACGTTTGGTAAAAATCTGCAAGCCCATTGCGTGAAACCAAGTTCTGTTATTGGTCTACTTGTTTAATGTATATTTAATAAAGTTCGTTCTTTCCGTCGTTTCGTATCGCAGGGTGGGCAATGGTGATGCATTAATTTTTATACGGTGGAGACAGTTGCTCGCTTACAGCCTGTAAGTTTTAGAACCAGTGTACTTAGGCTAACTACTTTAACCGGCCGATGGAGTAACTGTGCTTGAAAGAACTTTTTTATGGAATATCAAAATATCAATGGGATTATTCAAACCAAACCCGGATTTTTGTTTGCAGGTAAAGAATGCAAATTCTTCAAAAATAGAGAAAAGGCATTCAGTACATTGCATACATTAGTAAAAAGCTTAAAACTATATAAAAAAATTAGAGCATGGCTATGAAAAAATTATAGAAAAGTGTTGTATCGAAGCGCTTTAAAGTTTATCTTTTATCTCTTTGAAGTCAAATATTAAAAGTGACGAAATATTATTTTAAAGCGTTATTGTCGAATAAGGTGTTAATAAAGTCAGTAGCAACAAATAAACAGGTTATTTTATGAGACGAATAGCGCAAAAACGTGTTTAGACGATTCAGTGATGGAGATTTTGTTATTGTGTTTTTTTAATTTGTTATGTTTAACTTTCAGTTCGTAAAGATGTCAAAACGAAATCGTTTTTACTGCAAACTTGAAGACGGCACCACAAAAAAAGTTCTCATTCAACCCGGTGGTCGATTCAACATTCTAATTCTTGTAATGCGCAGTCTGTTTAACATTTACGTCAACGGAAAGCTTAAAATGACCTCGAGGTACATATTTCTTAGTACTTACCAATGTTGGCACAACTATCCTGGAAACAAGTTATCATGTCCGAGTGTAAACGAATAGAATTATTTCACGTTTAAAACACAAGTTGAGCTTGTTAACTGAGGATTGAATCCATATAAAATTTTAACTGGAGGTGACTCGGTAATTCGAATCGTCATGGCACGTTTCACGCATGCAGCTCTAGATTACTTTAATATATTATCAAAATGATTAATACATAATTTTAGATTAATACCATTTAAATAACGATTTACATATTTAAATTAATCGATCATTAAATTTTGTGGTTTTGTTGTTTAAATTTCACCTGTACTATCATATTCAGCTAAATTAAATATATATATATAAACTATCAAGGATACCGACTGAGAGAGCAACGATCGACGACATTTTTCAAATCAACACTGTTCAAGCAGACCTAGAGCAAAGTGTACGTTTGCTGAATGACGAAATGCTAGGTTAGTCAAACTATGTAGCGTTTAAACCTATAGTTGTAAGTGCTATTTAATGAAAACTTTAAATACATAGTTCAAAATAATAAACAGACATGCAAAACAATGGGAGGCAAAAACATTGGCGGGGTCAATACATACTATAAAACTGGTTAGATTAAACTTAAGAGCTTCGTTTCCTGAGGCTTGGAGAAGCAATTAACTGATTCCCAGACTTTCTCTCTTCCCACACCTTTCAAACGATTAATTAAAGATGATTAAATGGCCAATGTGTTTAAGTTATTGCTTTACGCTAATCTTTGCCATGTGTTTCAAACTGTTTTGGTGGAATTCAGCCCAAGGGCGACGTGTGCAACATAAGGCTTTTGAAAAAGTAACCAAAAGAAATGCATATTCGTGCCTGAAATGAATGTGTTTTTTGCGTTTAAATGTAAACATAAAAACAAGAGTTTAACGGTTGTATTAAAATTACATTTACAACCGCGTTGATTTTAACCAGAGATTTCTAAAAGGGGAGGGGTTTTCCCAATTAAGGTAAATTTTGTAGTTTCAAAAGATAAAGAATTTGGTATTTTCGTAAGAGGGGTTGAATTTAGGAACAATTTGTGCATATGCCTATTTGGGAGCAAGTTATGAGCATATAATATTTTTTTATTGAAATATCATTTTTTTTTATTGAAATATCATTTAAGCTGGTTACAAACCTGGTAAATATATAGCGCCTAATAAGAGGTTATATTATTTTTGATTGGAATACTTGCAGGTGTTGTTTTACTGATTGGGGAATTGTTGAGTAGTTGTTAAAGGGGGGCCAAGTATTAAAAGGGTTGAGAACTACTGTCTTAGACCTTTTTTTAAGATGCTATTTCTGTCAAATCATCTTTTTTAAAATCGCAATTACATCGAACAACGTGTCACGTCTTCTCCTGTGTAAAAAGTTTTCTCGAATAACTTAATTAGTTTGCGATATGACATTGCTTTGTGAAGTCATGTTTAACATTGTCCCGGGGGGATCAGTTTGTCAAGAATCTATAGCTAAGTACATTAAACATAAACCTGAGTAACACACAATCCAACAGGCTACCCAGTTGTATATTTAACTGTCACTTGTAAAAAATTCACTGGCTCACGATAACCTTATACACATGTATATAAGCCTGTATAGCCTAATTGAAGGGACACCAAACTATTTCAAAAACGAATTACTGTAAGAATTAAGAATCCTTTTCCACAGGGATGAAATGCGAACATTTGATGTCGTTTAAGGAAAGGCAAAACGTTTAAAATTTAATATTTTGTCTATAGTTTATGTAACCAAGTTTTGTAATTTGAATTCAGCATTGCACCTTTAATGTTGTGTTCAAATTTAGTAAAACAAGTTAAAAACGCAAAAAGATTCAACAAACTTACAAAGTGTCATGTTGAAAATCAGTTTATAACATAAGTAAAATAGGATTCGACAGTTTTTTACATTGATGTAATTCGCATTGGTAAAATATATTGTTTGTGTGAAGGGTCGTGGCTTCAGTTCCACACCTTGTTTTTCTCGTAGGCCATCATTTTAACTTACTATAGTTTCGCAAGGCTAACAACGAAATTCGTTGTTGTAATATGCTTGCTAACATTGTATGTTAAATCTAGCAAGCCAGTTGGACGAACCGAACTGCGGATCAACTACAGCCAATTCAATTGGAGTTCCGAACTTTTGCAGTAATGTCAACCCTTTGGAACAACGTATCGTGGGAGGGGTTAACGCAAATCCCGGGTCCAACCCATGGCAGGCAAGAAGTTGCTCTTAAAGAAACTGCATGTTATTTAAAACGAGAGTTAAGAGATTTTCATAAATCGTTAGAAACGAAAGGGCAGGACGAGCCCTCTATAGGATTTAGGCAGCACTTTTATCGTTGCCCCGTTATTAATAAAACGTGTCCGCTACTATTTACCTAATACCGTTCCATACAAAATCCGTGTCAAAAGCGCTATCGGTCAAACTAGATGCTAAAGCAGATGTTTTTTTTTTTATATGTGAGAGTGTTTTTTATTGACAAAAACTGTATATTTTTGCAGGTCGCATTACGTTTTAAGCGCGAGCATGCTTCGGCAGGCCAGATGCATTTGTGCGGCGGATCACTCATTGCCAGATGCTGGGTTCTTACGGCTGGGCACTGCGTTGTCAATACTGCTCGAACGTAAGTTTGTCGAACCTATATCAACTAATAAAGTCCTATTGCTGAAAATTTTTTATGACTTAAAGTAATGCTTTCTGTCCTCATCAACTGACACTATGTCATATTTTTGTTGCTTATTGAATATAAACGATTGAGCGCGAAGGAAGATCGTAGTGTATGCGGTATTTAACTACGAATACAAACATTAAATGCAGGGCCCTGGATAAAAGAGTCATCAGGGTTGGTGATTACAATAATCGAGATGGAGGCGCCCACAGTCGATTTTCTGGTGCCGAGAATTCACAGGACATCGACATTGAAGAAGTTTACAAACATGAAAAATTTCGACTTTCCCCAAGTCCCCGAGAGGACATTGCGCTCATCAAGCTGCGCACATGTGTCGATTATGGGTGAATATTGCTATAGTACAAGTATAGGAGTATTGTTAATTTATGTATGAAAGAATTCCAATCGCTTTTCGTGTAAGAAAACAATCGTGTAAGAAAAATAAAAACTTACGTATTTTTGCTAAAAAAATGTGGTGAAATCTGTTAGCTAATGGTTTTGTTTTAAAACTTGACCATCAATCGGAGTATATTCACTATTTGTTTCGTGTTTGTCTAAAATAAGACTGCATATTTTTTTTCAATGACTTGTATATTAACAAGCTTACATTAAAGTTGTCGGAATGTTTCTCCAAAAAAGTTAGCAAAACCCTTTTATTCTAAATATGCGTAAGGATATGTTATCAAGTTGGTGTTTAATTTTTAGGAGATTTATTCAGCCAATCTGCCTTCCGCGCTCAAAATACCAGTTCAACGTAAATACAGAGTGTGGAATATCGGGTTGGGGAGCTCTGAATTACACCGACGGTAAATCACTGATATCATTTTGTTAATACTTTTCTAAATTCGGATTTTCAAATCCTGATATAAACGCTGAGCATTAAAACATTATTTCCTTGTTCTGGTTTAATTTTTTGAGGCATAAACTTTAGTTTTAGACACAAGTAAAATATGTTTTGCCAAGAACCGAAAAAATTTAAAAGCTCATTTCTCTGTGATTCTACTTTATATGTACCAATTAAATTTCTATTGCTCATGAATGAATACACTAAAACAAAACATTGTTTTTAGCTCCAAGCCAGTTTCCGGCCTGCCTACAGTCTGCCCTGGTTAATATTTATGCTGATAACACATGTGTAAAGCAACTGGGTAAAGTGAAGTTTTTGGCTAAAAGGATGCTTTGTGCCGCGGTAAGTGCAACATGGTCTATACCAGGTTTGAAAGACTTCTGTTTCCCTTCGATGCGCTACACTAACAGCGCACCTTTTCTAATTTAGTTTAAAGTATGGTATTTTTGGCATATTTTCGAGTTCGACCAACCGTATATAAGTATTAAGTATAAATATGTATGTAGCTGTAATAGTAAAGGTATTGTAATTGGTTAATTTCGTTTTAGATTTCAATAAATCCTAATAAAACCCACTCCAAACTAAAAAATATTAGACGATTAAGTACTCGGCGTTGTCCAGGTTGAATATAGTATTTATCAGTTTAATTCTAAATTGTAAACGACTACTGGCGCTATACCGGGGCTGTAGATCAATTACAACTACAAAAGTGAGATAATTTGCGAAATCTACCTGAACGTTTTGCTAGCCTCGTATCAATGAGTATAATAACGGCAATTATTTTTTGACCAGAAAGATCAAATTTTGACCTATAAAAAGTAATACTCAAATTTTAACCATTTAGAAATTTGAAATTCAAAGAACGCATTGTTGCACGAAATAGTACATTAATACCTTTGTTGTCGTCAGTCACTTGTTTTTAGTGTTTTATCGTGTGTTAGCAGCAGTTGTTCGTTTTGCATGTTATTGAAGCAAATTCTTCATCCCGGTACCAACTGCGCTAAACTTAATTCTCGTTGGATAA
Organism: Ascidiella aspersa; assembly: GCF_963924565.1. Lineage (NCBI taxonomy): Eukaryota > Metazoa > Chordata > Ascidiacea > Phlebobranchia > Ascidiidae > Ascidiella > Ascidiella aspersa. The sequence goes on along the minus strand of NC_139451.1, from coordinate 16,732,217 downwards.
TAAAAATTGTTGTCTTTTTAAACTGCAGCAGTAAACGCGATATTTTGCAAACTATACCTAAACTTTCCGCGGGTAAACAAAACGTAAAAAGTCATTAAACTTTGACCAAAATCAATTATTTTCTCTATGTTTGTTGAATACGATATTCGTGTAAGTTTCCTGATGACTTTGGATTCAAACTATATTAAGGATACGATTTGTACGGTAGAAGTATCGTTCGACTTGTGTAATACTTAAGTGCATAGTCCTGGTACCAAACAAATCCAACACAAGAAAGTAGCCTATCCGTTTAAAAGCAAAACTTTCCTACTGTTAAAACCGCTGCAATAAACGCGATATTTTGCGAACTCTGCCTATAATTTTTGGCGTGGTTAAACTTACTGTAAAAAGCAATTCGTGCGACAAATATTGGTCCGTCTCTCGCTCATTAATATAGTTTTCTATATATGAGAGTAAATGGCATTCTTTCTATTTAGGGCAGTGGTTCCTAAACATTTTTGACTCGCGGCACACTAAAAAAATCTTAACTATTTCGCGGCACACTTTTAACAGAACAAAAAAAGAGTAATTTTACAATCGCCCTTAATACACGACAAACTATATATGTCTCAAAATTAATAATTCGTAGTTAAAAGTGCGTATTTAAGTCTAAAATGCTTGTGTGTATGCCTATTGCTAATACAACTAGCCTACTCTCTTTTCCGAAATTACAAAAAATTTCGCGGCACACTTGACAATCTCTCGAGGCACACTAGTGTGTCGCGGTACATAGTGTGGAAATCACTTATTTAGGGCTTGGGACGGAGCCCTCTTGCGTACGTTGCTCCGTCTATCTTTCTGCGACGTGCGAACATACCTACCTACCGCCGCACAAATCGATAAATACATTTACATTTTTTTTCTAAATAAATAAATAGTACAAAACTCGGTGTCTGTATTACCCAATGCCGTTTTGACTTGGTTTATTTTAGACCATAGAATCATGACAACGCCGAATAAAATATACTACCCATCCCATATTTTGTTTGGCAATTTCTTACAATTATAGGCTAAATTTGAGCGACTTTAATCAATGTATTTTGGTCGACATGCAGACCCCGACTACCGATACTTGCCAAGGTGACAGCGGGGGCCCTCTGGTGTGCTCCGAGAACAATCGCAACTTTCTTTGGGGAATCACCAGCTGGGGTGAGGGATGTGGAAACGTCAAGAAGCCTGGCGTCTACGTTCGTGTGTCAAACTATTTGCGCTGGATGTACCTCCACATGAAAGTAACTCCAGCCTTCCAACCAAATCCAATGGACAACAAACGTTTACCAGACACGATTTGTCACAGAGATAACTAACGAACAAAATTTAGGTTACCAAAATCGCCTTACGTTTGTTGACGTTGTCTATACATAAAACTAAATGCAGTCGATATATGTACTTCTGAATTTCTTAAAACATTTTAGGTGCGTTATTTCGCTAGTGGAACATGTACAATGCTTTGATGAATAGCAATATAACAGTTGTGTGATCGTGACTTATTATAGTTTTTACTTCAAACAAATATAATTGGATAGTCTACCAAGCAGAATACCCAATCGTGTGTTACCTCGGTAAAGTTCATATATCGTTTGGAACTTAAAAGGGTAAATCAAAAAATGTAAATTTGCTCGTATTTGAAATGTTGCATCAGTCGCAAAAACGAGCGTACAATACATGTTTTATATCGGAAAACCTCTAAATAACGGCTTCATAACCACCGGTCGGCGATAAATTTAACTTGTATAGTTGGCAAAACTATGTTTATTGCCATTTTAATTGATAAACATACATTTACTAACGTACGCATCGTTATGCAGTTACTTCGTATAACCGCTAAGAGGTTTAGCGGCGATTAACTGAAAGTCCGATACAACAGACTACAAAGTTCTGCGGGATTTTTTTACAGCGTCAGAATGTCTTAAACCAGTGGTTCCTAACCTTTTCTAAAAAATTGCGTGGCGACCCCCTGACAACGTTTTAGATCAGGGGTGTGCAACCTTTCATACTGCCGCGCCAAATATGTTTATTCGGATTAGACCACGGGCCACTCGCATATCTCGTCGTCTACATGTTAGTGCAGTGGTCGGCAAGCTTTTTGTTGCGGCCCAGAGCAGTCTTTTCACAACTGCTTAGGCCCACTACGTAAAACCACTACGAAAATAGTAGTGGCGGATTCAGGGGGATATTTGGTTTTAAGGTGAAATATTCTACGGCGCTTAATGGCCAAAACACTGCCATGCTATAATATAAAACATTATATAAAAAAATAATATACGCGCGAAGCGCGAAAAATTTGCGTTTACATAAAGTTAAAGTTGGCATAAAATATAGTTTTACAGGCTCACAAGACCACATTTGGCACGTGGGTCTTTCCAAGCTGAACCAATTTAAAACATTATATGCCACACCAATTGTTAAAATAAAGTGCAATGAATTTACGGCTATCATGCAGCCAACAACTACGGTACATGATAACACCAAGCTATTCAAAACTAACTCGCGGTCCACAGTTGGCCTTACCACTGTGTTATAGTCACTACCACAAACGAATTGCTCACACACGTACGTTGAACCGAACAAAGCCACCTTAAAAGCGACAAATTTTCGCAGCTGTGGAAACTTATTTAGATCGAGATGTTCGCGGTAAAAAACTGCTTTTTAGCTGCGCATAGAGAAATTTGTTTCTTTTTTTACAACTCACATGAACATTGAAATTGAATATAAAACAATTACATTTCAAATGAGCGAAAAAGATCAAACGGACATTTTTAATATGCTTTCTTCACATGGCCATAAGTAGCTATTCGAAAGCATTTCAAGAACAAAAAAATTGCAGCGCTCAGTGCAACACTTTCACACAAAGTTGTACACTTTCCGCAACAGCATCCAAAACACATTTTGTAGTTTTGCACATTCTATTCTAATCCTAATAAACTAAAATTTTACATGCAAAATAAGGCGACCTAGACTCGGGAACGGTCAGGAAGTTTCAATATTTTAACAGTTACCTGAATGTTTAGTGGTGCAAGCCATTTTGGGGTCCGCGGGCCGCATTATTTTGGGTCCGCGGGCCGCATTTGGCCCTTAGCAGCCATTCGTTGCAGGATGATATGGGGCTGGCTCCTGTCAGGTGAACTATACCGCGCGTCTTGAGCAGTTCGGGAATTCTTCCAAACGAAATGTCGGGGCATTGTCTGACACAATGGTGTGAGGATAGCCAAAATGGGAAAAACCCCTACCAGGAGATCCATCGTGGTCTTCGCTGACACCAACTGTGTAAAATGTATACAAGGGCACTTGGAGTAAGCATCAATTATAACTAACCAATTGTATCGCATTAAATTGATTGCATGGTCCACCTGTAAGTGAGTCCATGGTTTTTCGGGATGGATAGCCACCTTTGAAGGAGCGTTTTGGTGCTCGGCATAGGTGCGACATTTCCTGCACAGGTCGACTATATCTTTATCCATGCTTGGCCAATAGATGTTCGGGCTAACTGCTTTATACGCTGCTTGCCGAACTGACCTCCGTGTAGTAGGGCCAGGACGCTTGTGCGGAGACTTGTTAAGCCGTATAATAGGCATCCGTGTGAGGTGCTTAGGGAGCCTTCGACTTTCCGAAACTTTTCGACTGGATTGTCGATGTCCACTTTATTTTTAGCTGGCCAGCCTTCGCGAGTAAAACGCATTACTTCAGTTTATTTTAGCATTGTTGCCGATGCATACGGCTGTACTTGTAAACTGAGTGTCTCAATGGTACATACGGTATCTATGTCCTCGGCACATTCCTTCCCCTAAAAAAATTGGGTATAGTTACCAACGGGTAAACCCGGCTCAACTTTCTGATGTTCAGAAGTCCTGCGATATGGTATCTCGTACCTGAATTTACTCACAAATAGCGCCCATCGCGCTCGACGATTTGCCGCGAGTGCCGTCATAGGTTTGCCCGGTCCAATCAACGACAGCAAAGGCTTGTGGTTGGTCACCAGAATGAACTACCTGCCGAAAAGATATTGATGAAACTTCTTTAGCGCATAGATAATAGCCAATGCCTTTATCTGGATCAGGCTGTAGTTGCATTGACTATTGGTCAACGTCTTCGATGCATTGGCGATAGGCTACGATGCCAACACTAGACGCATCGCGTTCAATGCCAATTGGAAGATTTGACTTAAAATGGATGAGAACGTTGTTGGACGACAAAAGAAGCTTTAGTTCGTTGAATGCATCTTGCTCTTTCTTACCTCATTCTCAAGCAATGCCTTGTAGTCGCGAAAGTCGACGGTCAAAACTTTCCGTAAAATTGTACCAAACTAAAAAAGAACGAACGTAGCGAGGACACGTCTTGTGGAGGAGGTAGGCTACCTCAATGACGTAATTGACTTTACGCCCTTTTTGAATTCCTTCTCTGGAGAGGACGTGGCCCAAATATTCCACTTTTGTTTGGGCAAATTGACACTTCTCAAATAGACAACGTAGTCCTTTTTCGTTCAATCGCTTCATCAAGCGTTGAAGATTTTGCAAATGATCTTACTTTGAAATTTTTACTTTGAAAACCGCTTACAAGGATATCTTCGGATACACAGCAACCCCTGGAAGGTCGCTAGTAAGGCTTTCCATGATTTCCCTAAAATAACCGGGAGCAAAGAAGAGATTCCGAAGGGGGGAACATTCTGCAGCAATACACCACGGTGTTTACTCAGTGCCAGTCTCTTGCGACTTTAGCGGCACAGCTTAATCTGGTTGTAAGCGTCCGCCAGATCACTTTGTAAATCCATGACCTTCTCCTAGTTTGTGCAGTAAATCTTCTGTAAGAGGTAATGGTTGACGATTACTTTCAAGTTGCGGATTTACCGTGACGGAATAATCACCACACACTCGTATACGTGTAATACCTTTACCAGGAAGTGTCGATTTACGGAATGGTACTACGGGGTTCCCCAGTTGTTGAACTGGGTTGACGTCCATGTCTTTTGCAATCCACTCGTCGTACGCTCGGTTAAGACTGTCAAAAGGGACAGCTTCTCGGTCTTGCATCCGGTTTAAACTTTACTGCCAATTCCAAACCTTTAAGACAACCAAGTTCGGCTTTAGATATATCCGGATACTTCTCGCAAATTTCCGGGCAGCTTCCTGGAGACGAAGATACGGTTTCGAACATACGTCGGTAGAAACTGCGTTGACGAGAAAATTTACTAAGGCGCAGAATGCAATCACCATTTCAACGTAAACCAATAGTTACTGTGCCTTAATTACAGGGACGCTAGCCAAATACCAACGCGAGAAACGCATGATGCATGGCAAAGGCAACAACGAAATACAGGGTACGAAAATTAGTACAATGGTCGAACTCAATGACAGAAAACATATTTGAACACTTTGATGTTCGTCCTTCAATGACATTTTCTGTTTCAGTATTTTAAAGTGCATCTTGTAAGATTGCTGGATGTATATACCGGCAGGGTTTCATTAAAGACAGCTATCAACGCACAACACGCCTCGTCACAATCGTAAAAATAGTTTAGAGACGTTCTACGGCTCTTGTGGTGAAAGACAAAGTGCAAACGCGCCCTAACTTAGTTAAGGATTAGCTAATCAGCAAGTAAAAGAAAATCGATCTAAAATGTTTAACACTTTACCAACACGCGAACACACTATAATCTCATGCACAAACAGACATTCTTCGGTGTTACAAGAGCAAAGAAAACTTTTTTTAAAACTTAGGTGGTCACAGAAGAAGTAATATCAACATTGGTAACAAATTTAAAACCAAGAAAAAAAACCGGCTGGAACAGGGGTTTATAAATTGGGGGCGCTTGAAGGCCTCGCAAGGGGACGCGAAGGACTAACTGAGAAAATTAACTTTTTAATATGTATTTATTATCAAGTTTTGAGAAAACGAATATCTTTTTTGAACTACTTTTAACTTAATCTATTCTCCTCAGTGATATAAATTGTTACCCCTTCTTGATATTGTTAAATGATTCTTACTATAGGCATATTAAACAGTGCTGTCAGATTGGTGGTTTCCAAGGCTGATTAGTTTTTTATGACTTTACGTTCTGACGCAGCTTTGTGGCATCATCTGTAAATAATTTTAAGGCCCCAACAAACAGAAATCATGGACCCGTCTCTGGTATGAAAACACTACTTGTATAATGCAGATCATTCTTCATTTAAAAAACAGTTTAAGCACGTGGGATTTGTAGCTTTGAAACAAAATATTCGAAAGGGGGCGAGATCGCTCAATTGTGGTAAAAAGGCGCGGCCTAACAAGTTTAAGAAACCCTGTGCTAGAATAGAGCACTTTTTAAATATAATTGAAACTAAACTTTAGAAGCACCACAATGAACAACAATATAAAGTATGAAAGGTATTCAGAATGTTCACATTTTTTAAGTAAACACAACTTCACAAACAGGCATGAATGGTAAAAAGGGGAATTGCTCACGAATTTACTCGAAAACAGCTTTTTTTTAGAAATAATTGCATTATGACGCCACGTATGACAAACATTACTTACGTCTTTCCTGAAAATCATAATACGAAATAGCGAGCGTAATAAAAAAAAGCTATTAACCGTTTTCAGAAAATCGGAAACCGCTTCTTTTAAATTGTCCGTGACGCAAAGTTGCCTATAGCTCGTGCATTTTCTTTGCACAAACAACCGGGGTATGCGACTTTCCATCCAATTCATAGGCCTATAAAAACTGTCTACCAATGCCGGAAGCAATACCGGTTTATTTACCCTTTAATGAGAGTTAGCTTGGCAACAAGTTTAAGAGAAACCTCTTGCTGCGTTTGAATTGAAAAATATTTACATTTATGGCGACCTGAATGAAGCACGCACATCGTTACAGCTGAACGAAAGTTGTGATGTAAACGACACCGGAAATGCGACATTGAGTGCGAAAAGTATTAATTGTGTAAATGAGTTTTTGTATTTCATGTGAGAACTTAGGATAGTTTTGAGTTGATAATTCTATGATAAAACTACTGTTAGATGACAAATGGTAACAGGCAGCTTCAAAAATATATGTTGTATTTGGCATCGAAGTTGGCAGAATTTCAAAAATAAATAAACTGACTTTCTTGATACACACACGTTTAAGGTATAGATTTAGATTCATTTCATAGTTTTCGGTTGGCTTGTCACGCCTGTATTTTTGATAAAACGAGAAGAGATATATATAGTTACTTTTGTCGCTCACGATAAAAAAGTTAAAACAAGGTTACTTACAAATAGTCCTAACTAATCGCCATCGTTAGTGGCTGTAATATTATTTCAATTTTTTGCACTTTATGCAACTATCGGAGATTGATTATGTGTTTCATTTGCTTTAATTCAAAAGCGGATGTTGTCTGAAGTTACGTGTCATTAGTTGGTCATGGTACAGTTTTACAAGATAGGTTGCCGGTAGTCTTTGTCAGGAAAGTTGATTGCATTTAGTAAAATGTTTATATTTTTCAAAAGCTTAAATGGTACTCTAACGTAAATTTTGTGAGTTTTTCAGACAGTTATTGCATTTTTTATAAGGTAATTATATCGTTAAAATTAACTAAATTAGGTCGTTTGGGAGTATAAAGGTACAATAATGTTTGTTGGTTGTTTAATTGTATTAGCTGTTGATTATCTATTGTTTTTAGCATAGTTTATGAAATCATTCAAGAGAAGCACCGATATCAATAGGTTTTATTAGAAAACCTACATTTTAACTTTGCTGCAAATTGTCATGTTTATGTGTATTATACTAGACGAAAACCCGGGTGAAGGACTACTGACGTTGGTGTAGCGATGAATTACCGTTGCAATATAAATTGCGAAATCTAACTGACTTTTGCGTGGTTAAACAAAAAAGTAACAATATATCATGATACCACGTTTTCCATCACTATTGCATGTTACGTTAAAACATTTAGGTGTCAATTTGCTATAGCCGACAATTCCCCCAAAATGAATATTGTAATTTACATGTAACTAAAAATTAATGTTACTAAAACGTATAACATCTTCATTTTTTAGAGGAATACCTTTTGCGAATAAACTACTTTAAAATATGTAATAAAGTGGCTTTACACCAGGGGTTACCAACCTGTGGTACGCGTACCACTAGTGGTTGCCAACCTGTGGTACGCGTACCACTAGTAGTACTTACCTGGATTTGCATACCTTGCCAGTGGGTCTCATCTGTGCGTCTTGACATTGTCCCCCCTGACATGAAATCCATTGCTTCACACATATAGCCGCCTTGTTTGTGGAGGTAGCCAAACAAACCATTTCTGGTGGCTGTAAATGACGACTTAAAAAGACTAACAATTTCCAAACACCATCAACGTACTGTTCTCAAACGCAATTAGTGGCTCTATCCGATTCATCCACTGTAAGGTCTATGAGCACATAAGCCTGTGGGTGGGTCAACAAACAAGCATTGGCGAGAGCGTGTTTGCTGCGGAAAATGCTAATTGAACTGCAGATGACAACCGCGCAGAAATATATTTTATTTGGGGAACTGAGTAGCCATCTAGTTCTATAACGACGTTTAGTCGACGATAATCGCCACAAGAGAGCCATCCTCAAGACGATTTTGGCACCATATGCAAGGGTGATGACGAACACCTTGTGGGACGCTGAATAATGCCCATACCTAACAATTTGGTGAACTAATCTTTTGCGGGATGCACTTTTTTTGGTTGCACTCTTTGTGCTCTCGAGTTTGAGTCCTGGGCTTGAGCACATTCCATCATGGCTAAACGTTTTGTAACATATTACTCATTGAGGAACTTCTATGTCATCTTTTTGCATAGATACAAAACCAAATTTAATGTATTCGTCGAGATACTGACTTTTCTTTTCGACCATTTTGAATTAATAGTGTTAACATGAATAAAAAGGATATGGCTAGCTATCTAACTACTGCGACCGAATAACAATATACTTAACCTATAGGTTATTTTACTAACACCGCAAAACTAGACCAAGAGGCAGCCTAAAAGGTGTTAAATCGCAAAACCATTTACCATGCTTCACACAATACAGTAAACGATTGGCAAAACTTACTATTGTTATGAGACTTTTGGAGTTATGAGACTAATATCGAAATACCTTTTGTAGCTTAATAATAGCTTAACACATGATGTTAAGCCTAGAAAACAAAGGATATTAAGCCTAGAAAAGCATTAAAGCAAGCGAGTCACGAAAGCAATTGATATTACAGCCAACTCAAAAATATACACAAAAATGTTCCACTGCACACAGTTTGAGAATTAAGGCATTAGATGCAATAATAATTACATGATTTAAAAACTGTCAGCAAACAACATCCATTTATTAAACCCCATATGAATTATACAAACATTTTTTAAACGAGAAAATGGGTGAGGGGCATGGCCCCTGTGACTCCCCTGGCTACGGATATTAAGAAAGAATCGTATGAACCTAAAGATTAAAAAAGTAATCGAAGATTGTCGATTGGTCGCGTCATGCAAACAAACATCAACGTCGGAATAAAAAAAGTTAAATGAAATACCAAAATAGGACTAATACCCAACAGTCGTAAAAACGTATAAATAGGCCCTAAATCGGTCGGAATAAAAGTAACCTAAACGACCAGAATCAGGCCTATGCCACATTTTGGCTTTTTTTTAAGTACATCACTAACTCCCCTAATTATTTCAGAACTAGGGCACCAAAACGGCCGGAGCCAGACTGAGTATTTGGCAATTATGTCGTTGGTCTTAATACTATGGTTTTACAGATTTTTCACCTTTTGCTTTTGTTGCTTTTTAGGTCTTATTGTGTGTTCCTGTTTGCCGTATGTTCTGTAGCTTTTCATAAAAGCAAATCGAATAAATTTAGTTATTTAAAAGATTGAAAGCAATCTTTGTGAAATCATAACCAATATATTTAAAATCCTAAACCTGTTGCAACACAAAATTCCCTGACTTAACGGGGATAATACTGACCTATGTAGCGTTTAGCCTAAGCCCCTCACCTATGACCAGGGCCGGATTAAGACCATGGGAGGCCCTAGGCTATTACTTTTGTGAGGCCCCTCCCTATTATTGATCTCAGAATTTCTCTCTAAACAACATCACATGTCATTGCTTAACGTTAGAAATATGAGTGCATTAAACTCTTCGTTCTTTTCATTTTCCACATTCATGGGTGCAAATTTTTAAATAAAATAATAACAATTTAGTTAAGGCAGTTTTGCTTTTAATTTCTTTGATCAAACAACCGTTACAATATTTGTAAAGTTTATTTATGAGGATCAATAAGAAATAGTTACAGGCTTACAGCCATCAAATAGAGTAAGACTAGGCTACAATTTGTTTAGCTTTCGTCCAAGCTAAATCATACAAAAGTTCATCAAAATTTATCTGTTTAAGTTTGTCACTCTCAATGTACAGAATGCTCAGTGCGGTCAACCTTTTCTGAGACGTTGTCGATCTCAGTTTATTTTTGGTGCTTTTGAGCCTTGACAAAAATCTCTCTCCTGAGCAGTTAGTGACCATTAATCTCAGAAACAGTCCTAATATTGCTTCCACATTAGAAAAGGCAGTGTTTATTTTTTTCCTTGTCTCCATGAGACAAAGAAATAGATTGCTCTTCTGTACCGGTAAGCCCTTAGTTTTGTGTTTGTCTCACGTACAAATGAAATTGTAGAAGCTCGTCGGTAAGTTTCGGGTCAACATCTTACGGATACGCTTCCTTTAAAAGTTCCACGCCTCGTACAATTTCTACCTTAGTTGCTTTCAGATTAACAAGAAAGAGAAACATTTGTGCAATGTCACTGTACACATTAGCTCTTCTTTTTAAATTGGGTTCGTATAGTTAACATTTAGCTAACATCACGTCGCACTTGGCAGCCTTCCACGGCGCACAGCGCTGATCTAGTTGAAAACGCAGCATCAAACTAAATAAAGCGGACGTAGAATGAACTTTCGCGCAAAGCGGAAAAAATTTTTGCAATTAAGTAGTACAATAGTCAAACAGTATGTGAAATGGACTCATAGTTTGTCAAAGAGGGATGAAAATGGACTTGTAGTTCATAACAACGTGACATAAGTAAAACTTTGTGGATGAAGATTGTTTTGTAATAGACGCTTCCCTAGTTCAACTGTATTAGTGTAGCGGTGTAGCCTATGGGTTACATGACATCGCACTTTAAACAGCATAACTGATAGAGCAAAAAGTCCCAACATGGTACACACTCATAGCCTTTTTTAGGGAAAAAAAGGGCAGCACAAACAATAAAAAAGTTAAAATTTACTCATTGTTATTACTTTGATAAAATACTTGTGTGTGTTAATTACAGCTAAATTCCTATATATTTGAAATGTATTCAGTTCATGTTGGCCTTCTGTTGGCATGTTTTCTTGCTTTTTACACCTTGGAATGTGGATCTTCCACATTATGTGAGTATAAACGTTTAAATATTAGTTCTATAACATATTAAAACTAACCAATTTATAGTCGCTCTACATTTTATTGAATATAATTTTATTGATGAATTATTTTAGCAAATTGCTTTTAATTTATTCGTACACTTCCACAGTGTATAATGCAGTGATTCTCAACCTATGTGCCGCGAAACTATTTGTAATTTTATAAATAACCTATTCGTATTACAAATCGACAAAAGTATACACCAATTTATTTAAATGCCCGTCATGGAACAATAATTCCAACCATATTTAGGTTCCTTATCTAATTTAGTAAGTCATGCATCAATTTATAGTTTAAGAATGTGCTTTGAATACTTTAAATTTATTGTACTGCCTTTATGTCCAGTCTCTTTATTATAGCATTGGTCATCATCAAATATTTAGCAAAAAGTCTTGTAATCTAAGTCTCCACCCAAAAAGGAAATTTAGGATTGCTTAATTAACTTAGGGTTGCCATACGTCAGAATTTTCTTTGACATGTCAGGGTATCTAGTGTTAAATTCTGCGTCCGAGAAAAATGACAAAATGTGCTTATATGTCCGGGATTTAACCATACAGTATAAAAAAATATCGCCAATACGAAATCGAAAACATTATTTTTTAATACCGAAATTTGTTTACACTTTTATACTGTTTAATAAATAGCTCAAATATTCACAGAGAGTAACTCGCGAGTGCAAATACTGTTCATTGTTTACAAATAATGTTAATTGTAACGTCACACACTTCCAAGTTTATGGCTCTTAATTCATTTTGTTTTTGCTTTTTTGTCTCTCCAGAAATACCGAAATGTTATCAATCATTTTCAGGAAAGGACAAATGTAAAAAAATCTTCGTTAAATAGCATCACTCTACTGTGTAAATCAGGGCTGCCCAATCTCTGGGCCGTGCAAAATTGTTTTAGGGGTGACAAATAGATTTTCAACCAATGCGTAAAGAAAAACAGACAACTAAAAGCATTTTGTTTATCACTGTAAAACGTAAGGGGTGGCGATCCTTTAAGGGAAATTAAAAGCTCGCAGACTGAAAGTTCTGAATTTAACATCCTGATTAAAGCATGCTGAGAGCTTCCTGTTGAACTGCTATCCCATAAAAAACGCTGCAGCGCTTGTTAACAATTTAGGTTCTTAATAATGGTGGGAATCCGAATTTGGAAATCTTCAAAAACCTTGAATTAATTACTAACCCAGACGCATCAGCAGCAAAGTTTCGCATAAAACTAGGATATAATTAAATAAATGACCCACTTGTGCATTTTGTAAGGATTAAATAAGGTTCGCCATCCCTGCTATATAGCCTACAAAGGCATTCACGCAGCACGCCATTGTTTGCAATTTTCTAATATAAAAATATGTGACGTTTTGACATAACTTTTTTGTCGTCATTTCTGAGTTTTTTTAAGTCCCTGGTCTGGAGTTCCAATGCAACCGCGTTAAATTTGTTAGGTATTTCGCATTTCAAAATATGGCAACCCTAAATTGAGAAATTTATAAACTGTTGGTCTCGGGAGATGCTCAAAATTTTCTCGGATTCTTAAGTTATAGTTGTTCGTAAAAAGAACAAAAAAAACTGGGAAGGGTGTCGCGACAACAAATGGGTTGGGAACCAATTTTGGGCTTGTGAGCAGTCTTTAGTTCGCACGTCACTCGGATAATACTAATTTGGCACTTTTTGGTCTGTACGTAGCTTAGATAAAACTAATTTGAGAAATTTGTTGTTCGCACGTAGCTCAGATAATATAAATTTGGGCGCTTTTGTGCAGGCACATAGCTCAAATAGAACTATTACTTTCTTTCTGCCTGCGCACTACCGTTAAAAAAGTGGGCAATTACTTAAAACTTGGCACAAATGCGCAAAAAATGTGCTTTGTAAAAACACTGGCTCACGAATCGTATTTGCAGTATTAATATCGCGTTATTGTGATTTGGCGGTCATAACCTTTGCTTTTGTTTCCTACTTAATTTATCGAATTGTTGTAAATTGCTAAATTAGTAACTGATGTTTAGATATCGACGAAATCAAGCAAAGAGGTCTGAAAAAAAACGACATTATTGAATGGAGCGGAACAGCCAACAGAATCAAACTCAAAGCTTATTTAATCATAAGGGCAGACAAGCTACTTCCAAATGGCAAGAGAAATGTATATTCTTTGCTGAGGTTGGAAGTCAAACCCTTCTACCACATGGTAAGGTTACTTGTATAACACTGTTAAACTTGAGTTTAGGTTGTTTACCCAAACGCTATATTTACCCATTAAGATACTTTACAATTTTAAGACAATCTATAGGACCGTGGATTTTACCCCTTAAAAAGTAAATTCTCTTTAAAAAAGAGCACCTGTAAAGATGACAATAAGATTAGAGAATTAACCAATAAACAAATTCAAGTATTTAGACGTTAAATGAGTAACAACGTTATTTTCAACTATAAATTAAAAAGCTTTGTTGAACGATAACAAAACGTAAATGTCTGTCGTATAAAGGAACTCAAGCCATAAGACCGAAATAAAAATGACATCAACGTGAAATATAACCCAGTTCGGAATAACTCAAAAACAGGACTAATATCTAATAGTCGTAATAACGAACATCGCTAAAACGGCCGATGTCAGACCGACGGCCCCCGATCGTTTCACACTCGCTACCTACACAGTTGTAGGCGTTATCTTGGCCATTTAGGCCTTAGTACGATAAATTTGGGACGTATTTTCTTATGTCGTGGATATTACTGTGTATTAGGCTTTATTATATGTTGTTGGTCTTAATACTATGATATTATATACGTGGTCGTATAGAGCAGGGTTTCCCAAACTGTGGTCCGCGACGACTGCACAGGTGGTCCGTGGCGATACGACAATAAATTAAAAAGTTACGCATATACGTTGTACAGCAGGGGTCGACAACCTACGGCCCGCGGGCCGGATCCCGCCTATGTAATTTATCCGACCCGCAGCCTCCTCTTTGACGAACAGACACGAGTCCATTTCTCATACTTTTTAACTATTTTAACTATGTAAGTGCGAAAAATTTTCACGCTTTGCGTTAATCATCTTTATACATCAGGTTTGTTTACGTTATGATGCTGTCAGTTGAACTAGATTAGCGTTTCTTGCGCTGTGGAAGACTGACTGCCAAGTGCGAAAGTGCGTCGCGTACAAACGGAAAACGTATTAAAAAATATTGGGCATACACTTAATTTTTATTTTTGAAATGTAAAAAAAACTTGCAAGAAATTTGAAAGAAATGACGATATAAGGATAGTCGTCATACTTACGCTTAATATTTGGGTCGCCGTGAAAAAGGTTGAGAAGCACTGCATTATGGTTATCGCAAAATGGTTTTATTACACTTTTCAACGTCACTTCTGTTTGCAGTTTAATTTGAGTTAAGGTAATATTGGCGATGCCTTTGTTGGAGAAATATATACTGTATATATCTTTTACGATTTCCTAAATGTGTTTGACCTGAATTGCTAGCTTTGCTAGAGTATTCTTCTTACAACACAAATTTCCAGCAAAAATTAAACAAACTGCAGTCCACAATTTTCCCCAACTTAAGACGACTTTGCAATGTTTACATTTTAGCAAACATTAATTTGAGAAAACCAGCAAAATCAGTAACCATATAGCAAATTCGCATACGAGAGACGATATTAACCTCTCTTTAAAGCTACCTTACGATACATACATTTCAAAGCAAAAATTGTAAAGATCGCGAAATGAAAACAAAAAACGAGAAACATCGAATGCGCATGTACAGTCATTTTAACTTTACACAACTCTGGTCATCGCCATGACCCATTTTAACGCGCGCCGCTCACTTTTGTCTCTGTCCGGTGAGGGCCGCACATATTGCGCAACCGGTGACATGTCAAACATTCTGTTGAGGTTGTTCGACGTAATGACCTTGCTTTCAACTTCAACCACCTTCGAAAGCGCCCGTAGACCATCCGCAATGCACAATACCTCCAGCTCCACGTCATCCTCAGAGTAAGAGGCGCGAAGCGTGGCCACGTTTCCTGCTTTTCGAACACCATCTGCTTCTACGCACTCCAATATCTTCGAATTGTCGGCCGCTTCCAATGATTTGAGGCTCGACGGAACGTCTTCAACCCACCGTTCGCTTGTCGCTTCCAAAGCCTCGCTGTACAACTGGGCGTCATCACAACGCCTTTCGTTTTCCGCTTCTGAAGCCTCGCTGTACAACTGCGTGCCTTCAGAACACTTTTCGTTTGACGTTTCCAAAGCATCGTCGCACAACTGACCTTCCTCAGTAGAACTCTTCCCGGTCACTTTCTCGTCAACCAAGCTTCCCAAACTGCCCTTGCCAGGCGCGGCAATTTCTTTGCTGTTCATCACATTTTTGGCGACAAGCGACGGATGCAAACCGCCTGTGTATTTCACCTTTCTGACAAATATTCCTGTGGTAGGCACCTCTTCAAACGCTTCTGCTTGCCTGTCCACTTTGACTTGTCGATCTCGCCACTTTTGTTTCGTAGTCTTCTCTTGACTATCATCGGAAGTATCCGGCCTATTTTCTTTTTTCTTGAATTAGACCAGCTTTAATAGGACTGGGCTCCGATGCTCAAGTTGAGCTATTTCAACTTCCAACCGATTCATCTCTAATCGAAACTCGTTTTCTCTTCGAGCTTCTCTGGCCCGCCATTCTTCGGCGGCTGCCTCTTCTCTGGCCCGCCTTTCTTCGGCTCGCCTTTCTTCGGCCGCTGCTTCGCGATCCAAGCGACGTTCTTCGCGTTCTGCGGCCTGCTGCACGAACTTCACCAGGTCATTACCTGTGAGTCCCATGCTCTTTCCTGCCTCGATTATCTGGTCCATTTCTACCACGTCTTGAAGAGGTCTCTAAGTCAAACCTTGTTTAATTCCCGGACGAGCCCCCAATTGTCGCAGACTAGAGCGGGACACAATCCCCAAAGTAGCTGCTAAGGATAGGAATGAATTTACTTTCTCGAGCAAGACGTTTATTGGACAGGACGACAATCAGTATACGGCAAATAACCATGTACACCAAGTGCTCGCATAAGGCTACAGCGTGTCTCTAACCAACGAGATTGCAAACTGTGCTCAAAATGCGTCCGATTCTCTCGGTATCCACCCGACGAATAACACCAAAACCACACCACGCAATAGCGAACGAAATCGACACAAAGATGTCACGCAGCGCTGAGAAAACCGAGGCTGCGAAATTCACACAATATCCTATTCCTAAGGGGAAACCGTGGCGACATGGAGCCGACCCGGACGGCAGTTCGCGCGGCCGAACGCATTAGGTCTGCACAAAGGCGCTACAATAATTAAATTTGTGACACCCCCAGAGCCTGCTTTTTCCTAATTACAGACATTTTTCGCACAAATCTTTTATGTGTATTTAAATGTTTACACGAATTGAGAAAAGTATTGCAAAAGTCTCAAGACGCTGCCTGTGCGTACCGTGTAATTCTATAATAATTTGCATTAGGTTCCATTCGTTTAGCAAATTTTTTACCGAGAACAGCAATTGCTCAATAATACTTGTTTTATAGCCTCACGTTATGACTACGGCGATTATTTTTGTTTGACTAAAAAAATACGAAATTTTGACCTTAAAAATTGAAATTTTGCCAAATTTGGACCAAAAAATAATTTATTTTGGCAAAATGTTGACCTGTTGGAAATACATTGATTAAAACAACATATTGTTGTTTGAATTAGTGCATTAGTGTCTTCGCGTCGTCAGCCACACGTTTTTGATGTATACAAAGTCGAACACAATAATTAGTTTTTTTCGGGTTAATGCAAAACACATAAAAATACTTAGTTAAATTTTTGTCATTTTAAAACGACAAACAACTATAAAAATGCCAAATTAGAAAAATGTGGTGTAAACGTTTGAAAAGCAACGTAAAAATAGTTGCAGAAAATTAACAAAGGCCAGGTTATCGAAATGGGAAAGGCGATAATTGTAAATCACAAGCCTCGGTGGTTAATTCTGCTCGCGTATACCGTATATTGCTCTAACGAAGATATAAAACAGTTAAAATGTCGTTCAATGTAACTCAAAACTATTTTGTTTGATAAAATTGATCGACACTTGAAAAAAAATGAACGACAATTTAAAAAAGTTGCCTATTTATTTATTTTTTAATTTCGAAACGATTTGTGTGCATTTTTATTCGATTCTGACTTGAAATAATTTTGAAAATTTTTTACCTAACGTATAAATTTTGACAAAATTGTGACTTTATTTGACAATTCAAAAAATAATCGCACTAGTTATGACGTATATTTGTGACGTCATCTCGTTAATTTTTTTTAAACCTTTATGCATTTTTATTTGTAAAGTATACAAAGTTATTAATAAGTATATAGGCAAAGCATTTAATTGTTAGAGTAAAAATAAGAACGGTACAAATTCAACTTTCAGATGATTCAGACACTAACAAAATCGAATTTTAGACGATAAGCGCATCCAAATAAAATGTTGGTGTTTTAATGCTTATGATTTGATGCATTGGGCATTTATATTTTTATAATAAATTTGAAGTGAAACAAGTGTTTCGTTAGTTTGTATTATATGTTATTATTCAAAAACATGTGAAAACTTGCATGTGGTTTGTTATTTACGAATATTAGAATAATTTAATGATTAAAAAATAAAGTCGCATATTGTGATATATTTAAAAGTTAAGTCATATTTCTCAATTTTTTAGGTCGTAAAATACTCTCCGTACTTATAACTGTCAAAAATATTATAGTGGATCCATTTAATTTCTTAAATGTTTGCCACTGGCTTAGTTTTGTGTTGTTATAATTTTTAATATATAGGTTCATAATAGCTCAATTTTATGAAATTTTGGTTTGTCAAGATTGTAACTATCAACGGAGTATTTACGAAAGAACCGAGACGTCGTAGAAATATTTGTAAATTGCCACCTGAAGTTCTCTCCCAAGGAAGAAGATTGAGAATCCTCATTCGCGTTCAACCGCGTCTCTTTATGATATACGTCAACAACGCGCTCAAGTTTATTCTTCCGTAGGTTTTGCGAACAGTGTCGCAATTGTTTAATTTAAAATAATTATAAATTTTTATTATAAATGTTACGAATATTTAAAGATATTTGTACTCACAATGACCCAAGAAGCAAATTTATTTGTATATTTAGCAATTTATAAGGTTTACTTTTTATAATTAAATAAAAAAAAAACATATTTCGACTTTCTTGTTATTAAATTTGTCATGTATGTTGATATTAAAGCCAAACAAAAGAGAATTATATGGTTTTCAACAATTAAAGTTAAATTTAATCAACATTTTATTTTTTTCATGCAGTGTTTTGTCGGGTGAATGTTTGTTATGACTTTACTGTACAAAAATACATGGCGAAAGATTGTGATATTGTACATTACGCTTAACAAAATGACCTGCTAAAAAGAGCTGCCAAATTAACACAGACATTTCGAAGTAGGACTATTTCACATTTTTTGCCCAAAAATCAACTGCATTTTACAATTTATAGGATAAAAAACCACCTTCCCCCGAGTTCGGAAGCAAATTTTATCGCAGTGTACCATTCACTCGAAATGAGAACTCTTCGATTACTCAAAGATCGGGACTTAGGTATTTTAATCTAGAAGCTCAAAACTTTTATCAGTGAGTTATTTAACTGAATGACTTTGCATAAAATAAACATATTTAACTAGTGTTTTGTTTCTATGTGTCTTTTTGATGAAGATGCTGAAATGTTTATTTGTTTTACCTTATCACAATAATATCTTCATAACGCCAATGTTTGCTAGAGTTTTAAAGCATTTTATTTTGTTATTTGTTATAACATAACGACCCTTCATATTTTGCAGTTTTCATTTTTTTAGCTTAAGTTCTAGTATAACTACAGCTTTTGTAAATTTGTATATCGCTGTTTGGCAAAAAAAGATGCACGCCTCCTTGACGAACTTGCGTAAAGTTTTATTCTTTTCAAGTGGAGAAAATGCAGGATCGCAACTGCGGGAGACCACAGCTCAACATTTCTGTCCCTCAAGAGTGCAACGCTCAAAAAACGAACCGCCATCAACGAATAGTTGGTGGGATAGCTGCGCAACCTGGCGCACATCCTTGGCAGGTAGATATAAGCAATAAATGTTGTCTGTATAATTATTTGTAGACTAACATATTTTTTACATTGTTGGTAACTATTTGTTAATAGCATACGGTTTTTAACTAAGACATGTTGCGTTTGTAACACCTTACTTTGAATCAATAAAAGAAACATTATTATAGGTGGCCATTCTCCGTCAAAACAACCAAGGCATCAGCGTGCACACATGCGGCGCGACATTAATAAGCAATTGCTGGGTTGTTTCTGCAGCCCACTGCGTAGGATCTTCTCTACGGTCGTAAGAACTTTTGCAATATTATTATTTACACAAAGAAAACAAATCAGTATTTTTCGCATGGTTTGAACACCATCGCTTTGCTGTAACTTCGATGATTGGAGTAATGTTAAAGATTTTTTTAAAACGGAAATCTTCTTATTTAGACAGTCGTACCTTAAATAAATCTTTGGCATAGGCCAATAATGTCTATTTTCGTCGTATAAACATCTTTTAGTGTTTTTATTTAGTTGTGTTTTTTTTTAATTAAAATAAAACTATAATGTTTAAACCGGGACATTATATTTAGCGTAAAAATTGCAGCAACTACGTTCGGGGACGTCTAATGCAACTTAACTATTTTCCAAAAACCACGGCCCGCGCATCAGACGCGCTAATGAAATGTATCCGTCCCGAGTCCATTCCTAATATACTTTAGCTATAATAAGAACAAATATAATTTCGGGATTTGCGCGACCTCTTCTGGCCTTCTGGTATGTTTCCGTTTTCAGTCTAAAAAAGGGATCGTGATACCATTCAACTATTTGCGACGATATACTTCGTCTTTTTATATGATATAACATCAAATGTATGTCGGTCCTATTTAAGTTACACCAAAAACTCGATAACCAAATTATATAATGTCGTTCATGTAGGTATTCTTTTATATAATTTTTCGAATATGGATCCCGAAGACTGCATTTTTCTTAACTATAACAAGGTTTACTATCCGTTAAGACCAAAAATATTACCACTGCAGTAAATCAGCGCATATTCTGCACAAAATGTGCGTACATTCTAAAAGAGTATACCCTCAATTTTAAGTGCATTTTTAAATGTGCACACATTCCCACGTTTTTGTCCACAGTGTCCAATAAAGTTTGCATACCGATCACAAGGAATCACAAGGTGGCTGCTACCTCTACATGATCATAATAATAGATTGTATAATCTCGACATGGAGCCTGCCAGGGCGCAAACGCTTACGCAGAGATTTCCTGCTTCGAATGAGCATAAAATTGGATTTCTTATTCAGTCACTTAGATCTTAGATTGATCCCTTGGTGACGTTAGTGAACAACAGGGAACGAATGTTTAAGATATTTTCGCATAGTTAGATTGTGTTTTTATTATATCTCAGCCCATTTTGATGAAATCGCTTCACCTCAAAGATGCCGTGCATCTTATTGCACTCTCTAAAATGAACGTTTTGGCAAATATAACCAGGTTGTATATAAATGCGTTTCTACGATTTTGCGTAAATTCATAAAATTTCGCAATGCGACTTTTGTATTTAAGTAACACCCCTCTTTTTTAACGTTACGATTTGACGTAACTTTCTATCGTAACGTTTTGTCGTAGCTTTCTGACGTCATCTCTCTAAAAAATTATGTCCCCTTAGAAAAACTGTGTTTAACCAACGTTATTAAACCGCCCCTGGGCACATGCTATGATTAAAATACCGCGCTGGTATTTAATGTTACCATGCATTATCCAAGTACTGTAGGTTTATTTTTTTCGAAACCAATATAGCGCCATTTTTAATTTAGAAAGGCCTGTTCAACTGGCTGCACAATTGTTTTGTCGTGACTGAGTTTGAGCGTGAAATATTGGTAAATCTTTGGTTGATGGTTTAAGGACATTGGATGATCTGACGGTGCGAATCGGTAACTACAACAATAACGAGATGGGCCGTGGCTGGGACAGATGGTTCGAGAACTCTCAGGATTTCGAAGTTGAGGACGCCTTTATTCATGAACAATATGCATCCGATATTACGCCGATCAACGACATCGTTCTGATCAAATTGCGAAGTTGTGTATCGTACGGGTGAGTTTTCCAGCAGTTGCTTTTATTTAGGCAAGTGCATTTTCTCTAGCTACCACGTAAAGCACTTAAACTCAGCAGCAATTACTTACATGCTAAATGTGCTCACCTCGTTAGCCTCTCATTTTTCCGCTATTTTCGCCAACAAATATTTGTTTAGAAGATATACGCAAGTATTCTATTTTTGGTTCAGAAGTTTGACTGTCTGTTAAAAGAGTTCACAATATTCTTGGTTTCGATTTTTCGTTGAAAGCTCAGATGTATTTTAAGTTGATTTATTAGTAAACTACACAATAAATAGTTTTTTTTACCCACCAAATCTCTGGTTGTGGTTTATTATTATGTTCGTGAGAGCTTGGCATTATGCGGTATAGAGCTTCCACTAAGGATCCGCGAGGAGTTGGTTAC
Source organism: Ascidiella aspersa (assembly GCF_963924565.1). NCBI lineage: Eukaryota > Metazoa > Chordata > Ascidiacea > Phlebobranchia > Ascidiidae > Ascidiella > Ascidiella aspersa. The sequence continues at coordinate 16,710,141 of NC_139451.1, read as the reverse complement.
CGGTCAGTAGCAGGGTTGCCAGATTAAAATTTTGTTTAAACACAAACTGTACGTAAAAACCTTGTAAAAACTCAAAAATAATTAAATCTATTTTTATACTTAAAACACATTTACCTTCGTTGTAGCACGTTCACAACACCCATGTTTATGAACTATGTCCTATAATGTAATAATTTATTATTTTGATATTTAGGCTTTAGGAAGGGTTTTAAAAAAACGTATGTATATTAATTAGTTTTAGCCTCTATAGCAGTGATTCCAAACTGTGTGCCGCGGCACACCACTGTGCCTCGAGAAAATGTCAAGTGCGGCGCGAAACTTTTTGTAATTTCGAAAAATAGAGTATTTGTTTTACAAATATAGGCATACGGCTTGAATACGCACTAGCCACTATACCCATTACAAAAAATTCAAATTGAGACATTTACACATAGTTTTTCAGGGCGATTGTGAAAGGACTATATTGTTGTTCTGTTAAAAGTGTGTCGCGAAATATTTAAGATATTTTTAGTGTGCCGCGAGCGAAAATAGTTTGGCAACCACTGCTCTATAGTTTTAGACTATAAAAATGACCAAACAAATTAGGCCAAAAAGCCTTATGATTTTTCTGGCATCAACCACGTTAGAAAAAAGATTTTTGTTGTCAAAAAAGCCATTCTGGCAAGCCTTGTACGTATGTCTATCCTGTACTTTTCAGGTGTCGGTCTGTGGTTCGTATACTTTTTTATATTGCCATTATTTTTTTTCCGTTTTTTGTGTCGTGTACTAGGGCCTGGTCAAAAATGGAATCATACATTATTATATGTTATACGAAAGTGTGACTTCTTTTGAAAGAATGCTTTAAATATCATCCTTATTTTGACAAGCTGGTAAGAATATGGAAATGGGTAATAATGGTATACAAGTGTAATTTAAGAAAAAACAAGGCCTAAAAGTTTTATTTGAAAGAGCCGCTGGTTGGGCTAAATTAAATTGTTTGCCTATGCCGCCCGCGGTTTGTAATAAATTTACTTTCCTGAGCATTTGTTGTTTTTTAAGGCCGGTCCGCGACAAAATTTTAGTTTTAAACCGGTCCGCAGTGCAAAAAAGGTTGCCGAACCTTGAACTAAACGACCACGTTTTTCAACTTTGAAATCCGCTCTTAAATAACATAAATCGAACAGGTGGCGGTGTTTAAAATTTCGTTAGCATACACGAAACCTCAATTAGCTAGGAAATTGGGCCTAAAACTTTTTACAGTTTGACCGCGGTTTTACCCAAACAAAATTTCTCCCAAACGCTACAATTTGTCCCCCCTCCTTGTCTCTAAAAATTGGTTCTGTAAATTCCATCTTCGTCCTCGTCCGTCTGGTCTTGTAACATTGTCAAGTAGACGTTATTTTCCCTTTTGTTGATGGACGACATCCGATATGCCGTGAGCACATAGTGAAGAGCGATAGCCCTATAAAAAGATAAGCTTTGAGTAAGCCGACGAAAGGTAGCAAGCCTTGCACGTGCAGCTTGGTTGAATATAGAGATACGGGAATAAGTCGTGTTTTGCTACAACTACTGAAGTCCTTAACGCACGTGGTCCTGTACGTTATACGTTTTTCGTTGTTGCTGATCGATCTGTGCTAAAATGGTTACACAGGCGATTAACAATTTGCCAATACCAAGTCCTACAATGCAGAAGTAGGTCCGTAAGATAGGCAGTTTTATGGCAGAAAGGCGAAGCTTTTGTCATATGCTTAGAATTTAACGTTCTAGTTTACCAAGATCAGGGTGCAAATCTCTGAAACTCGAAATCAAGTAGCAATGCCGTGTCCATATTCAACGTGTCACCTAAATCGGAGACATTTTGCACAACAGACTAACGCTACAATGTTACACTATATACGTAAGCTTGTAATTCCGTAAAGATATGTGACGTTATCTCAGCCGTCTTGGAAGAAAAGGGGCATCATAAATTGGCCTTCATAAAATTACCGGAATTGTTGTTCGGGATACAAACGAACGGTCCGGTTACTGTTCGGTGTGATATCTTTGATTGAATCACCATAACTCATAAGACGGAAGGATAGCTAAGCCGCGAAAGGCGTGTGTATATTTTAACAGGTGAAGACATGACCACCGTGCTATCTGACTCCACTAAATCGAAACTAAACAAACTGTCATAGCATTTCAAAGTGCATACTGTCAGGTCGCTTATAGATTTATTGTACATTCACATAATTTAGCATATTTCGCTTTCAATAAAAGAACTTATAGCGCAGTAAAAACACGTGTTGCCAGTAAGGAGCGCATCGTTGACTGAAGTGTTTTATCCAGCAGTAGCGTGACACTATATAGCACAAGAGCGACTGCGATGGTGATTAATTAAGTCGAAATGCCGGCTGGATTTGCCAGAACGGCCACGAAAGGAAATGAGTATCGAGGTGAAATATTTAACACTTTACCAGGCGAACACGTTATAATTACAAGCACAAACAGACATGCGTCGTTCCTCTACACGTGGAACTGCAGAAGATAACTTCTTTAAGTAAGGCAGATAAAAGTTTGGCTAAGAAATACGTTCTTACGCTAAATGAGCAGTCTCTTAAGTGAGTGGTTCTTAAACTTTTTCCTCGGGGAACCCTTGTAAAATTTGGTTGATCTTGCGACGTACCGAGCGATAGTAATTAAAAAAAAATATTTTGTTTATTTGTGTATAAAACACGCACAAAGTGTAACTCCAAGTGGTCGGTCAAACTTGTTACATTGACTTTGCTAGTTAGGACAGCGGTAAATGATATCTTGCTGTACGTTTCTCTGACTTTTGCCTTGTAAAAAAGGTGATAGAACAACAGATGCTTAAACGATCTTAATGCTTGGTTTTATTTTTTTCTGAACCGCTGTTAACAATATAACAATATATTTAAAATATTTTGCCTTAATTTATCATCTCGCAAAGTAACTATTTTATCAGTTCGGTTCTATTTTTGCCTTTAAGTATTGCATGTAAGGTTCAATATAAAGCTGAAAGGGCATACTTAGCTTCATAAAAAGCTTTATGTTCAACAAGGGTTGCAAGAGTAGCAACAGGGGACGTGGCGTAATTTTGCACAATGTGTGCAAACATGTGCACACCAAAAGTTCGAGTTCGAGTTCGAGTTTGAAACTCTAACTCTAACCCTAACTAACTATAACTCTAACCTAAAAATGTGCGCACATTTTTAAGGCATTTTAAAATGTGCGAACATTGTTAAAAAAGTGCGCACATTTTTGAAGCCTTTTTAAAATATGCGCAAATTTTTTGCACATGTTCGTATTCCCTTCTCAGGAGTAGGTTATATTATTGAACGTTGCTATGTATTGCCAACCAACGTATGGCGAAAAAACTGTAAACCTGCACAGAAATCTTTTCTTGTTTGAAGAAAACAGATATTTTTATTTTCAAGTCTTTTAATTAAAAAAAAACCTTGTTTACATTTTATTTATTCACTTTTGGCGAACGCACCTAGAACAAATATACTGTAGCGGCAAGCTTGCATTCCGTCAGCGTGTTCTGATAATAATGACACAGTCATTGCCACGTGCGCGACACGCAAACACAAAAGCACAACGAAAAAGGCAATTGCTTCTTCTTCTTTCGTGTGTCAAACACGGAGCTGTTGACGAGAGCCATTCCAGAGTGTCATTATCGAGGTCTCTGAGGCCTCGTTCCCTATGGGGTGGACGGTAGGTGGTACATTCCTCCACGATGTGGTCCGCAGTTTGGTGGTGGGCGCCACATATGCAAGTCGGATTGTGGGTAAGGCGCCACTTCAGCATCGACGATCCAAAACAGCCGACTCTAGTGCGGAGGCGGTTAAGATTAAACCACTGTCGCCGTGGAAGGTCGAGGCCTTTTACTTCATATTATGTAGCGATGTAGTCTTGTTCGTGGTGCTGCTGACCACTCTTCCGTCCACCGGTTTTCTACCCTGGTGTCCTTAGACATGCCATTTCTGACGACCGGTAACATCGTCTTTGCCTGGGTCGCGAAGGAGTGCCTCGATTTTAGGCGCTGATGGAGGGTCTTCTTTGTGACAACTTTGTGCAGTAGGTGTTGTTCATTGCAGAGCGCTTTTCTACAGAGGGCTAGGGTCGCTGCCTCTCGGCGAATGTCAGGCGGTGCTATGCCGGCCAGCACGGGCAGCTGCTCGGTTGGCGTGGCACGTAGGCAGCCAGATATGACTCGCAACGCACTATTATGGGTAATCTTTGTATATGGCCGTATTTGTCTAATTCTTAATAGAGGAATCAGGTGGCACTGTATAAAGACAAATTGTATTGTATTCTCGACAAGCTTTCGCACATCCGTGCTTCATCAGGTCAAGGTATAAATGAAAAGAATTAAAATGCACGTTAAAGCACAAGCGCAAGTAAAAGGCGATAAGAATAGTGACGTCTAAGATGTCCACAGGCACTTGCTCGCAAAAGCGTGTTGCTGACGCAAAAACAATTATACCACGAGGCCTGCGCTGTAAGGTACGCTGGAGGTAGTAAAGCGTGCTATGAGGTATAGTGTGACATAAACGATTGAGCCCGACATTGATGGCATCGAACTTTTTAATTATGTTTTGTTCGACTGTGAGCCTCGCTTGGGTGCCGTTACTTACTTTTTTGATCACCGAAACTCTAAGGTCTTTTATACTGTGATCCTTGGTTGAAATGTTCGCCAACAGGTTTCTCCATATGTCCATGCCTTATGTCACTTTTATGTCCATTCATGCGCTTTCTGATAGTTTGTCCAGTTTCTCCAATGTAGATGGTTCCTGGACATTTTACGCATGTGATTGCGTAAACTGCATTGGTGGTGTCGCAAGTATAATTGCCGCCGACTTGGGTAGTGTCCACCTTCTTGGCGTGGCTACTTCGGCACCACACAGGGGCACAGTACTCAGCGGCGGATAGAACCAAAGCCTGAACAGATATACGCAGCACCTTAGTTGAAGCTCCCCATGTAGTACCGGCTAGGCTGCGTATGAGCGCGATGCGAGCGGTCCAAGGTATGTGGGAGTAGCATTATGCTGCAACAACGTGTTGTTGACTCGGATGTTTGTAGTACGCTTGGCTTCCCTGTTATTTAGATGGAACAGGGTAAAAAAATCGGTCGCTCTATGGTGATTCAATCCTGCGCAAACGAACTTTTTTATTTCATTTTTCTTATATTTTCAATTTAATCATAACTGAATTATGGCATGATAAGATTTTCACGTGGCTTCAAATCTGTAACCTGGATTATTGCATCATAAGTGGTTTTGTGAACGTTTTGATGGCAGCCAGCTACAGATAATTACAGTAGCGCTAAGACTGGTGTAAGCTTTTAGTCACCAAACAAACCACACTGATATTATAAAAGAAAAAATTCAGTTTCACCAATCACACTAAAATAAATCAATCATTTGTTTGTAATCAATTATTGTTTTACAGAACTGTGTACTACATGGTTGTCTGTGTCTTTTTCTATTTCATGCATATCAGAAAAAGTAGGCCTACATTTTTTGATGTTTGAGGCTTGGGTCGTGAGATGTTCATAAAACTCAGATTTGGGTCGCGCACAAAAAAGTTTGAGAACCACTGCTTTAGGTGAAGACCACGTAACCAAACGGTGTCATACGCAGCCGTGAGGTCGATGAACACGGCTCCGACTTTTTCACCAGCCTCAAACCCATTCTCTATATCTTGGCACAGTAGGGTAACCTGGTCTGTGGTAGATCTGCCACTGCGGAAACCCGCTTGCTCCTTGGGCAATTGTGTATCGATAATAGGATTTAGGCGCGTGTGGACAAGTCGCTCTAACATCTTGTAAGACACACACAGTAGCGATATAGGGCGATATCTCTTCGTGTCGCCTTTTGGTTTGTTTGGCTTCGGTCTTAGCATTGATGCTTCTGCTAAGGTCCTGTCTACATTAGGGCAACGATTGTTGCTGAGAAGTTGGGCGGCAATCGCATTGGCCGTGATGGGGCATTTACTTGGTTTTGCCGACATTCCAGTTAGACTGTTGACTGTTTGCCAAGCCCTACGACTAGAATGAGTAAAGTCCACTTAAGTGCACCAGAAGCGAGCACACACACTCAGTGACACACAAACCTCCTCGTTTTATTGTAAATTTAATAACATAAGACGTGATGTATACAGTAAAATAAATAACTTCATATTAAACGATTTTTCCGATGATGTTTATTGTATTGAGAAGATCAAGTAATGCATGTTATGTTTCGTGCAATTCTTTTTATTATTATATATTTTTTTAATTGAGTCCCAATTCTATAGATTACCGATTATATGGGGTAAATTTACTAAAAAAATAAGTTCATAACTGGAGGTAACTAAACCTGCAAATTTAGCCTTAAAACCTGTAAAAGTATTTTTAAACGTTCGTAATTTTTATCTACTCTGCTTATGTGGTCATGGTTATGACGTCATTAGGTACCGGATTGTGATACTTTTTGTCCACGATATTGGTTATCGAAATAAAATGTCAAGTTTTGGGCACCCCTACCCAATTGCATGTTGATAGTACCTTTCAAACGTAAGGCAACACTTCTTATTTAAATATCTATGTTTGACCATTTTTAATTTTGTTAACTTGGAAAAAAAATTTGTTAGAATCAGTTGAACATTGAATAGCGATACGTCAGCTTAGATTGTTTGTTTTTTAAATAATGACTCCTAAAAATAACTTTCGCAATCAGTGGCTCGATCGACCTCTCTGATTCACTGTATTGAAAGCGCAACCTAAACTGCAGCAGCAATATTTGCGAAATACTGTAAGCAAGATTATTAGCGAAATACTATCGATAGATAGCAATATTAAAATGCGACAGAAAAAATTAAATATAACATCAAAAGACAAAGGAAAATTGAATTATAGTAAAAATAAATTAAAAATGAACAAAAAATGAAAGGCTATCGAAATAAAAAAATTAAAAATCAATTACACTAAAGGGAAATTGAAGACGAACGTAGAAAAATGCTACAGAAACATAAAAAATATATAATGTTAGATTACAGAGAAAAAAATAATTACTGAGAATAAAAAGTAAAGGCATACAATACATTTATGCAACATCCAAAAAGTTAAAGAATCAAACAAAACTGGACAACGTTCCCAGCTTTCGTTTGCAAATTTTTCTACATTAATTTATTGCAAATTGGAAACCCTGCACCTGAATGTATTTATTTTCCTTTTCGCCAAAGACTTCGAGCAATTAATGCTTGTTTAACAGCCCTGCAAGTGACATTATCTGACGTACATGCCATAGCATTGTGATTTTACATTGAAATATTGCCTTTCGTGTTTGTAAATATACATTGCAGAATTTCTCATTGACTTTTAATTAACAAAAAATCTGGCGAGAACTGCGCGGTCCTTCTCCACGGAGACCGTTTTTCTTTTATCTGTAACCTTCTGGTAAGAATTAAGTACAAATCCTACATCTGCATGTCTGTCTGTTTTTAGGTTCGATAATAATCGGCTACCGGACAAATACCGCCTTACCATCACAAGCGGTGGAAAATGTGATCACGGAAAACATAGTGTACACCTTTTTAGCCACTCATGCGCGCACATGCACATTAAGAGCACATCAAATTCACGTGAGGTGCACATTAGATGCACATTTAGTGCACATTTGGTATTAGATGCAGATTTTGTGCACATTTTGGTATCGCAAGTGCACATTGTGCGCACAATGTGCACCTTCGAATAGGGTGTAAAACCATCGCTTGTAGTCAATATTAATCGAGCTAGGTTTTATTATTTGATCTAAAAACCATAACCTTTAAAATAAGCAAGGTTTACTTGCCACGCATAAGGAAAATAAGCAACTGTCGAACAAAAAAAATTAAACTGCATCCTTAAAATGATCGACATAACGATGGGCCTAAAAAAGCAAGTAAATTAACAATTTTTTTGTGAATTTAAGCCTAAAAGTTTCCAAACAGCATAATTATCATATTTACTTTGGGATCTATTGTCCTAGATTGTTTGGAATCGGGCCTAAATGGCCAAAATAACACATGAAACTGTAGAAAGAGGTTATCGGACGATCGGGAGCCATGGGTCTGGTATCGAACGTTTTGGTGTCTAATTTTGGGCGCCCTAGTTTGAAGGGCGCCGTTATGGTGCCGCTGTTTTGGCCTCTGATTTTCTGGCCCTGTTTGGGGTTTATTGGTGGGTAATAGGTGGGGTTAGAAAGTGGGTTAGGGTTTCAATTATTGGGGGAGTTAATGATGTACTTAGGTGTTGGGTTTGGGGTTAGGCAAAATGTTTTATAGGCCTGATTCCGGTCATTTAGGACTTATTCCGACCGGTTTATGCCTTATTCCGATTTTGACGGTATTACAGCTTTTAGGTTCTAGTCCTATGTTGGTCTTATTTCGACATTGATGTTGTTCTTATTTCGATCTTATATCTTATTTCGAGGCCACATTATCATGTAATACCGGAAACTGTCTGCGGGCCGCTCAAAACCCCATGCGGGCCGTATGTTGCCCGCCCCTGCTCAACAACAACAAAATGAAATTTATTCCAAATTATCCAGTTCATGAAATGTTCTATAACAGTGGTTCTCAACCGCCGGTCCGCGGTCCGCCAAATATATTACAATTTTAAATCTCAACTGCAAAATGCAAGATGTTGAAGGCTTGTCCTTAAATTTAGAACTCCGTAATTTGCAACATTGTGACGTAACATAGAGTTAATGGTCTACTTTGGACTTTATCGTACGTCCAAAGCTGCAAGTGTTTGTTTCAAAGTAGGCTACAACTCGTTTAAGTCTTAAATTTTAGGACCAGTTGTATGTGAAAAACTTTAATAAACCGTATAACACGTATGATATCAAAAAGACAGCAGCAAATTTCTCGTTGAATAGAAGTTTCCATTCTTTGCTTTTAAGTTGCATACTTTTGTCGTATTTGCATTTTGGGTTGATTTTGATTTGATAATTTGTTTCCAAATTTTACCGGTCCGTAAGCTTAAAAGGTTGAGAACCACTGTTCTATAAAGCAGTATGGCCAATATTGTATCGTGAGTAACATTTATCCAACTTTCAAACACGATTAGCATGCTTTGCGCTGCCTGCAAATTTTACGTGATTACGGTTTTAGTTGTAAAGATAATATAGTGCTAATCTTTTTATGCGTCAAGTATATTTCTAAGCTAACGTTTTTGCGTTCTCAACTATATTTTGCCAAACGAAAAAGAGACATTTTTTCGGTAGTTGCATAATACCTGCCATTGGTTTGAGAACAGCACCAGTGATGTCATTTGTAAGTTTTGTTTTCCCCGTCCCTGATCTAAAATCTGGATCCGCCCTGCACCATTGGCCCGTTTTATGAAACGAATTGCTTCTGGCCCGCGCTGGTGTAGATAAAGAGTCTATTAGCTTAATGATAGAGAATTGCGAATTAGTTACCTTAGTGCTTTATAAAATATTACCCACCCTAACGCTACTTAGCGTGGCAGCTATAGACGAGTTGTGGTTTCGTTTTGCAAGCTTTAAATTTGCTGGAAACCTTTAAAAACAAATTTGGTAAACTTATCCTTCACCATAATAATTTTCAACAAAACTCTTGACAAATAACACTTAAATACAAGTGCAAAAGCGTAGCTTAAAAAACAGGTTTAATTGAAATATTAAAGTTTTGTATAAATTATTTAGGAATTTTTGAATGTCAGATGGTTTAATCAGGTCAGGGTCATCAGCTGTTTAGTTTCCACTACGAGACAGGTGTTTATAAAAATAAATAGTTAATAGCATTACACGTTACTTTACAATTTTAAGATTTCGACTCGGAAACGAACGCAACTTCAAACGGAGTTAAATTGAACTCTTATATAAAACATATCCAACAGATGGCGGTGTTAAAAATGTTGTTAGCATACGCAAAAGTCGTCCAGAGGATTAAAGCTCTTTAGACTGAAAACACAAAATAACTCTTTCTGACCCCCTGGCAAGACCTTTATAGTTTTACAAGCCTCCATCTCTTCTACAAGATAGGTCGAAAACCCGTGGTTGAATTCAGGCGGTTCGCACCGGTTCTATAGAACCGTCTCTCAGAATTTGACGAGATCAGCGAACCGGTTAGCATAACTGGTTACTGTCATTTTTATTTTGGCATCTTATCTGATACACCTATTTTTGAGATCCAATCGTAGCTCATGTTTTTTTTTTAAATGTTCACACGTCATAATTATACTTTGTGTTAATTATTATGATTGTAGTAATTTTCCTTTTGTGATTGTTTGTCTGAAAATTTAATTGTTGCTTCATAAGTACAAGTCATGAGACGACTGCTACTTTTTAGTGTGTCTGTTCATACATAGCAGTGTTGGGATTCAGCCGGTTCGCATTTTGCAACATTTGCGGGAACCTGGTGTTGTATACTGTTCTTCCAACTACTTTAATTATTTTTTGGAAAATATTACTTTTTGTAAAATAATCTGCTGAAATATAGGGCTTCTGTGATAGAACCGGCTGACAAAAAATTTGAATCCCACCATTGGCTGAAACCCGTTTTATTCTGCCCTTCTAAATCTAAAGCAAGGGCCATGACCTTTGAGACTTTTCCTCCCCTTGTTCTTAAAGCACATTGAATTTTATTTGTAGACGATTCGTGCAGCCGGCATGCCTTCCAATTGGAATAAACCAGTTTTCTTCAAAAACAGAGTGTGGTGTTTCTGGATGGGGAGCAGAATACGATAATCAGCGTAATATTATATTTTGCTTGATATAGTTTATTTTTTATTTTAGTGATATAATGGTGTTCCGCGACTTCCCACACAACAAATCAACCTACATATTTAGTCATAAATGAAGATGTATGCAGAACAAATCACCGTTTTGAAGTTTTCCCGTGGTTTTAACCTTAAAAGTAGGTCAAATAATATTTAGCATGAACCTAGTGTGAGACTAAAGGTAATCAATGGAGGTAACTTTTCATGGTGAAGAGCCAAAATTCCTTACAAATTTACAAAACGGATAGTCGTTAACAGCAGTGCAAATAATAAAGCTGTCTGTAAATTATATTTCTCTTTGCCAAAACGGCAAGACCAAAATTTTATTACCGGTATTCTGTGGATGTATGATACCGCCAGGGACGCCGGAGAGGGTGGGCGCGGGGGGCAGGCGCTCCTCCTGCCCGTTGCTAAGAGGGGCAAGGGGGGGGGGGGGGGGGGGAGGGGCAAAAGTGTGTCGCATGTAATGTTTACTTAAAACATTTTATAAAAGCCTAAATAATTCTTTACCAGAATTTTATTAACTTATCCGTTAACATTGACCTTGACCTACTTCAATCACCATTAAGAAACTGATGAGGCCCGACTGTCTGCAACAATTAGTCCTAATGATCGAGAGGTCATGAAAATGTATAAAGATTGGTGGCGGTCATTTAATGTTTTTCTCGAGCCATGGAGAAATCTCGAAGTGTAGGACCAGCCAAGAACAAAATGATGTTATTAGCCTCTTATCACAACAAAAATAGACGGTTTTCTTAAACGGCGTGTCTCATCGCCAACAGCTTTCTCTGATGTAGAATTCTGCAAATCTGCAAATCTGCAAAAAAGAATATTAACGCAGTTTTTCTAAAAGAACCTAAAGCATTATCTAACCGATTTCATCTTTTTCCTGCATGAGCTATTTAAATCTATAGATTTTTACTATGTTGATACAAATACTTACCGCCGAGAAAAGGTTAGCGACTTTTTTGTTAGTGGCATTGCAACCTCTTACATCCGATAAAGGCTTATTAAGAAGAATGGGGTTAAGCCTTTAATCAAACTTTGGTGCTGGAACGAGCAATAAATGAGGTTGTAACCTCCATTAAGGAAACTGCAAATGTGACCATTGTAGCTTCAGAGAGTCCTGAGTACACTGCTCTTGGAATAGCAATATATATTGACAATTGACATATTTACCCAGGTTTTTGCAAGGTTCACCCAATTTTGCGGTTCTTCATTGCTATGGTACGCTAACTAATACAAAACTGGGGCTCATGTTATAGAGATAGCTTAAGGTTCACATTATTATTCTAGAGAAACTGTACCTGTTTCAAAGTTCAAACTAATGCTTTATTTGACTGCTGGCGAAATGGCGATTGATCGATAAAACCAAAGCTTTGGCATTTAGACACCAAAGCCTTTAACAACTGGGAACGTGGTTCTAACCAACTGTTGGAAGAGTTTATAACCAAAAAGATCATTCACATTGCATGTCGTCATCATATGCACTTTAGTGATAGAATCAGTATGAAAGCAGTTTTGTAGCAAATAAACACCTGACAAAGAAAACTGTTTGTTTAATGCTGTTTAAAGGGCCGAAAACATAAGGAAAAATACCCTTATGAAATGTTTGTTTACCAGGCTTGTGTGGCTTTGTAACAGGGTGGTGCGGTTAGTACCACACCTCGTCTTCATTGTGTTACTTTTCAGGAATCGCCTCGGCATAGCCTTTAGCTATGTAGCCTTTAACGGTATCGGTGTAAGCGCGGCGCACCGCGTCATCACGAACAAAGCGGCGCCCATGATCTCAAACGATTAAGAGCCATTACACGGTTGTTACGCAACGGCTGTTCGTTTAGGCGCCACGGCAACGGCAGCACGTAATGTCCTCCTTGTTTGAACTTTACTTCTCTCTTCATTTGGTTCAAAAAATAACAATCCTCCCATGACATCGGCATCTCGGTGCAGTTGGTGTTATGAAAGTCGGTCTTTCAGAGTCGGTCCAGCTTCTCCTGTAGCTAGTCATCAGCCACACGAGTGAAGTTAACAGATTCACCATAGATCATTATTCCGATAGGTCCTATCAATGCCCAGCCCAGTGGAACTTTAAACGCAATGGGTTACCTCGGTTTGCCCTTCCTTACGTCTTCTACGATAAAGGCTTGTGGAACATCCATTCCAATAAGCAGTAGAGCTTCACTGCAGTCAATACGTGGGAATGACAGATCCTTGATGTGTGGTAGTCTGTCCAACTCTGCTCTTCTTGGAAATCTGTTAGCCGTGATTGGCAGACAGTTTACACCAAACACTTCGGAAAGTTCCACAGTCGCAGCAGTCAAGCGAGACTACGGACAAGCTCACCATTTCACTATCTCTCCGACGACTGTCTCCATTTACCGCCTTAATCGTCATATCGCTAGGCTCTCCCTGTAATCCAAGCTTATCCGTCAGCTTCTTGTCACACAAAGTGACGCCAGAGCCAGTATCCAAAAGGGCATATGTGTTCACAGCTTTGCCATTGACCTACTGACCCGCACCGCAACCATCATCAAATTTACGACTTGGCGACTAGACGAAGCATGTGACAATCTTCTTCTCTCGCCAACACGACCGAGCATATTGTCCGTTTGGGCGCTGAACCGTTAGAAATGAGGAGGCTGTCTTCTCTCTTTTCTGGTTGGTGCAGCAAATTGTGATGAGCCGTTACAGTCTTTCACGGAACAAGCCTTTTGGTTATAACACTTAACAGCGAAATGTCCGTATCGAAAGCAGTTGTTGCACAACCTGCTGCATCGGACAACGCGCACGCGGTTACTTTACGACCGGGTTTTGAATTCTTTGCACTCTATGAGTCCATGATGCACAGCAGAGTGGCCTCATGCAAGTTATAAAAGAACATCGGCGATTGGTCCAAGACTTGAAAAAATCAACCCTTTTAAAAGTTTTTTGCTCATTTAAATTGCTCTTTTGTTTTGTAAATTGGTTGAGTTTCCACGAAGTCAACGAGATGCTGGAACAGAGGTTCACGACCAGTTTGCTTGACAAACATGTCAACCCGACGCTTCCAAGCTTCCTGCACCGTGAACGGAAGGCTGCTTGCAAAAGCAATCACCGTAGGATAGTTGTTTATTTCAGAGCGCTCAATGTCTGAAAAGGTGAGTAAACAGTCGCGCAGCGATTGCGCTAATTCGCTTAATCCAGCGACATCAATCGGACGTAAGCTGCGTTTGGATATATCGCGACGGGGGTTCAGATGAAGTTACACAGTCAACCACATACCGTTGATCCGAGGGGCTTCCCTGGACATGACAGGACGTGAAAATTACGCGATGCGGCTCCTCGACTAGCTGTTCTTGTAATGACGCAGGCGTTTTTTCAGAACCTTCCTTTACCGTCATGCACTCTGTGTTTTCTGACACCTCGTCCCAGGCTTTATTCTCCATCTTAGCTGCCTGTAGTTCATGTTGAAGTTCTAACATCTCCGCCGCGTTCTTTTGACGCTTTTGTTGGCGTTCGGCTTCTTCAGCCCCATTTCGCTCGTCCTCCACGCGACGCTTTTCGTCTTCAGCGCGGCGCCTTTCTTCTTCCGTATGCTGCTGCTCCAGCTTCTTGTCGTTGGACAGTTTGTTAAATCGCAAGACGCGCAAGTGGTATTGTCGCTTTAACCAAGACTCTACTGGTAATAGTAGAACTAGAGCGCACACTACGACCATGCGACTAGCTGGAGTGCGTGCTACGACCGCAATATAATTTGTTGTCCTTTGGACCCCCACTCGGTTTCCATCGGGGGCTTCAGGACTGGCTGTGTGCTAAGGTAAAACAACATTTGGCTGCAAGCTAATGTGACGAACCCAGGTAGAAACTCGGTCGTCGAACTCATTTTTTCTTATGCTTGCTAAATCACTAGAAAGGTTAGGATAGGGTTTGTACGCTTCTATCGTGTCTGCAAAGATCGGCTCCAGAGTAACTAACGCAACCTCAAGAGCTTCCTTGATGCGGCCATCCTTCATAAACACTCTGTGACGAGATATTGACTACTTAGTCGTTGTTGGCAGTCGGCGACCACATCAGGAATTGTCAGTCTGGACAGTTTTAAATTATCCATAGTAAGGTGTTGTACTTCTTTCAACCAGAAATGGTTATTGAGATTTAGCCAGAGCTAAACCTTCACACACAGTTTGAATTTGAAGCTTTTTGCTGAAATCAAAAAAATAAAAGATGTTGGTATAGTACACGAAGGAGGCGATTTATACACAAAAGGCAATGTATCAAATGTGATTAACTCGTCGTCAAATATTAAGCTTATCCTAGGCTTGCCATTTTTTAGAAACGTAAATCCGGGACGCATATTGAAAACTGCAAACAAATTTAATGTAGACCTAATACAAAAGAATTTAATGCAACTAATTACCTTAACGGGGTTGCAGTCGTTTTATATTTTGAAATTACTAACAAAAGAATTACTAACAAACGTTCAACTTTAGGTTGTAACAGCAATTGTTTAGACTTGCGTAATATTCAAGTAAATACCGTAATACCGACCCAAAATGAGTCATACGTTAAAAAAAATCCTTGAAAATATAAATTGCTTAACGGTGACTGGTTTGCGACGGCGCTCGCTTACCTTCCTTAAAAAGATATCTCCCAGCACTCGCCGGATAATATCCATTTAATATTTTTTACTCAACACACACAAAAAAGAGACTAGACCCAGCAAATTCACCCCAGAAAAATATTTCTTAACAACCGCTGGAAAAATAATTAATTTATGTTAAAAAACTTTGCTTGACAGCCTTAACAATCAAAAATGAAAAGTAAAAAGTATTACTTAGTTTTGAGAAAGAATTGCTAAAATGGCTAACTCAAGAGTTTTTACATTTTTTAGTCTAATTTTTTTTTGTAAATCTCAAATTGAAAAATCTGGGACAAATTGGCTAACCGGGCGGGACACCGGGACAAGGCATTAAAACCGGGACTGTCCCGTCTAAACCGGGACGTATGGCAAGCCTGCTTATACCTACTATTTAGGTAAGCGGAAAAATCTAAAGCAATTAGCGTCAGCACATTCTCAACGTCTAAATCAGGGGCGTGCAACCTTTCATACTGCCGGGCCAAATATGGGTAACCTGCACTAACAGGTAAACCACGGGCCACTTGCCTATCTCGTCGTCTACCTGTTAGTGCAGTGGTCGGCAAACTTTTTATTGCGGCCCAAAGTAGTCTTTTCAGAGCTACTTCAAGGCCCACTACGAAAATCACTACGAACGGCGGATTCAGGGGATAATTGGTTAAAAGGTAAAATATTCTACGGCGCTTAATGGCCAAAACACTGCCATGCTATAATATAAAACATTATATGAAAAAGAATATACGCGCGAAGCGCGAAAAAAATGCGTTTACGAGTTAAAGTTGGCAAAAAATATAGTTTAAAGGCTCACAAGACCATATTTGGCACGTGGGTCTGTCCAAGCTGAGCCAATTTAAAACATTATATGCCACACCAATTGTTAAAATAAGGTGCAATGAATTTACGGCTATCATGCGGCCAACAACTACGGTACATGATAAGACCAAGCTATTCAAAAATAACTCGCGGTCCACAGTTGGCCTACCACTGTGTTAGTGGCTACAACAAAAAAAAAATTGCTCACACACGGGCTACGTTGAACCGAACAAGCCACCTTAAAAGCGACTTTAGATCGAGATATTCGCGGTGAAAAACTACTTTTTAGCTGCGCTGCGCAGATAAATTTGTTTCTTTTTTCACAACTCACATGAACATTGAAATTGAATATAAAACAATTACATTTCAAATGAGCGAAAATGATTAAACGGACATTTTTAATATGCTTTCTTTGCATGGCCATAAGTAGCTATTCGAAAGCATTTCAAGAACAAAAAAATTGCAGCGCTCAGTGCAATTCCCTCTCACACAAAGTTGTACACTTTCAGCAACAGCATCCAAAACACATTTTGTAGTTTTATTTTGCTAGCAGGTAACATTCCATTCTAATATGTTAGCAGGTCACATTCTATTCTAATAAACTAAAAATTTACATGCTATATAAGGCGACATAGACTAAGAAACAGTCAGGAAGTTTTATTATTTTAACAGTTACCTGAATATTTAGTGGCATTATGACGTGACACGCATCAATATAAACTTACCAAGAGTTTAGGCCAGGAGTTCCCAACTTTTGTAGGCATCGGAGCGAAATTCGAATAGTCCATTTTAAAAAAGAGCCGCAAAAGATCAAGCATTTTATTTAAAAAAAATTGTAATTAAAAAAACACATCAAAGAGGGCAAAATGATTCTCTTCCCATTTACTCTGAAACGTCCTATGTTCTTGCTAAAGAAGGCAAGCTTTCCTCGAAAGTTGTTTTAAGATCGCGGTATGTTATGTGCAGGGGCGATCAAATATTTTTTGTTTAGGGGGTATGAAAAGTTTCAGGTATGACGTCACAAAGTTACTTAATAAAACAATTCATCTAAAAAAAACCTAGTGTAGTCCAACGAACTCGTGCGCAAATATGCTTCTGATAAATCATTTTAGTTTTTGAACCCTAGTGCGGGAGCCGAAATTATTTTAGGTGCTTTTTCGAGATAAAAATGGTAAAGAATGTCATCTTCCTACCGATGATGTAAACCTGTAATACACAAGGTTGGGTTTCTAAATTTGGAACCTCACAACTGGGGTATTTATACCTATAGGTGTAGTGGGAGAAAAATGTTTAAATATTTAGGAAATAATATAGCATAACTGCACAATTTCCTCTTGCAGAATATAGTGGCACTACACAATATCCTCAAATTCTCAAATTATAGTAATTATAGCAGCACTGCATTCACCAGCTGACAAAATGTAGGCCTGCATCAAACGCACACCGTGTCTAGTTTGCAATTTTGTTTTGGGTTTAGATACTAACGATTTCCCTGTTGAATCACAATCAGTTTGTTACTTTTTAACAACTGATTTTCGGTTCCTTAATTTGGTAATTAGATTAAGGATAATTTTCTAATTTCAAACTGCTTATTTCTGAATTTCAGGACAATCGTTGGCCGTACTTGCTTCGCTGTAGTTTTTAAACTGTCAATGATATTGAAATGCATAAATTTTTCAGCCGTATCTGACTATCCTCCGTGTTTGCAAGTCGCCGCAGTGCACTTGCGATCAGACGCTACGTGCCAGGGACTCTTACGAAGAAAGTTCGATGCACAGACCATGATTTGCGCCTCTGTAAGTAGATATAAAAAGTAGCGAGTCTCACACATCGTTTGGAAATGGTTTTGATATATGACATGGCGTTTTTTATGAAGTTTGGTTCTAGTGGGATATGTTATTTTTTTTTATCTTAATATGGTTGTTTTTAAATATTTTTTTTAACTTTTGCGAGGATGTTTTACTATAGTAGGCTACTTTATATCTTCGAAAAAGTATTTGCATTGGACCATAGCTTTCGTCAACTATGTCTATATTTCCACAAAAAGAGGAGACTGTCTGCCTATACTAAATTAATTCCACAACCTTTGTCGATACCTCAATGTAGGTCACATGTTTTCAGTTTTGTGAAATTAATTCTTATCCTCGCGATATCTTCGAATTGGCGATATCTTCGCCTTCAACAAGTATAGCTAATA
Organism: Ascidiella aspersa; assembly: GCF_963924565.1. Lineage (NCBI taxonomy): Eukaryota > Metazoa > Chordata > Ascidiacea > Phlebobranchia > Ascidiidae > Ascidiella > Ascidiella aspersa. The sequence goes on along the minus strand of NC_139451.1, from coordinate 16,691,772 downwards.
TAAAAAAACGTCCGTTGCGCAAGTAGTACAATGGAAGTGGACAAAACATGTTTTACAAAAAAGTATGTGCTTTTTATTTAGCTTGTTACGCTTCTAACTAAAACTTTGTCAACTATAGAAAAGAACGATCAGGGAAAAGAATACGTGTGAAAAAGCTAAAAATACTGTTGAATAGATTTAACACATATTTTGGTTCGCACAAACACAATCGAATGGCATGCACATAAACATCGTGTCGTTAAACAACTGCGAATTTTTTTTATTTTTTGTTGGATTTCCAGGATTGGTATCACGACACCTGCAGCGGGGATAGCGGGGGACCTCTAGTTTGTGAAAACAGTAATGGTCGCCAGACGCTGTGGGGCCTCACAAGTTGGGGAATTGGTTGTGGTAACGCAAGGAAGCCTGGGGTCTACACAAGACTAACCAAGTACCTGCGTTGGATATTTATTAAAATCAAGCTCTCTCCCAGCGACAAACAATTTCAACAAGACATCATAGACGGATTCACGAACCGTAATTACTATCAGCCTTACTGATTAAAGATTTTTAAACTATGGAGGAAAGACGATTTATAATGCCACCGTTTAATTGTTTTACATCCTGTTTTAAAAAGAATGTTTCGTAAACCATATTATAAAAGACATTCCTTCTTTTACTGGCTACATATAGAAATAGCCTTTTTTATTATGAGTGAAATAAAAAGATAAAAAAAAATTACGTAAAAAAATTTTGATCGTAAAGGAGTTCCGTTTAGACCAGTGGTTGTTAACCTTTATTTTACCACGCCGACCTTTGGTAATTTCCCTATGCCTTGCGCACCCCTACGAAATAGAATTGGCATTTTTTAATTAAATATTAGCGAGATAACCTGAAAATAGTGAAGTGTATTGTTGGCCGCACGAATCGGCCAAAATTTGAGCTTTATTTGGTTGAATTTGCAAAACTGTAGGTAATTTAGGAAGCTTTTTGCATTGAGCACACAACAAATTGATCGTGCTCGACTCGACCGGATTTTGACAAACGTGTTGTGAGGGCATTGACTCCACAGCTGTAAGGCAATGTCAAGTGTAAAAGTTAAACATTGCTTTGTCGAGTTTCAAAAGAGGTGACGACACACAATACAAGGGCGTTATGGCAAAAAACATTACAGATTAGCGCAAAAAGGTCGAGTCCACCTATTGCTAGCCTGTTATCGTAGTCAAAATATGGATAAAAAATAGTTCGATAGGGGATAACTTCTATAGTTTATCTATAAGTTAGCAAAAGTGTATTTTGAATAAGGCCGTTATACCTTCGATGGCATGGGTATTAATAATAGAAAGGAAATATGCAACGGCATTGAAAATACTTTGTGCTTACAAAAGACAAAAGTAGAAAAAGGAAGCTTCGCGCGGAGCGCATAAAATAATGTTGAAGTAGGCCAAACGCAGAGTTTGTACAGCTGTAGGAGTGGTGCCAAACCAAAACTAAACCATTAAAATCACTGTAAAACAGTTAAATATTGAAGTGAAACTATTAAAATCACCAAAAAACATTTAAATATTCAAATGAAAAGGTTTGGCGCATTGTTAGGCGTCCTACCTCCATCTGGTTAAAAAACACTGTTCTATGCACTTCAAGGTGAAACAGAAGAAAGAAGGCATCACCAAATTCCAACTAAGAAAGCTTTACCAATCTTTATTCATAACACTGTCATTACCAATCTTCACTGATAACACTGTTATTATAGGGCTACTATATTTTCCGCACCCAAAAAGAGGACATTTTCTTTCCTGCAAGTAAAACGAAAGTGGAATTGTTACGTTTGAGAAAAACGTGCCACATCCACAAGTATTGCATAAATCACGTCCTTTCTTGAAACAGGGATACTTCTGGCGTAGCTCATCAGTAAACAGAGTTATCCTCTTCAGCATTATAATGTATAGCTTATTTTTCTTATTGTTGTCTAAATTTAAAGAATAATAAAGAAAAATTAAAGCATCTGCTGAGGTTTATGCTATAGACCAGTGGTTCTTAACATTTTTTCAGCTGCCACCCCTTTTTACGAAAAGCAATTCGGCGTTTTCAATTAAATCTCGCTGAGACAACTTGAAAATAGTAAGGTTGGTCGCCGGAAAATGGGTTTAAAACTGTAAATTCAACATAATCAATTGCTGGTGCACGAGCTGAATTTTACAAACGTATTTCAAAAGCTGTGATGACACACAATACAACGGCAATATTAAAACATTTTTGATTTGCGCAAAAGAGTTTGAGTCCCCCTATTGCTAGCTTGTTATCCAATGAGATAAAACATGGATAAAAAATAGTTCGAACGGTGGATAAATTTTATCGTTTATCTTAAGCTAGGAAAATTGTAACTAAATAGGGCTGTTTGTAAATATGAATTTTTAAAACTTTAATTTTTTTCTTCAAAATTTCTTTCCTTAAGAAGAAAGAGTAGACAAAAGCAGCGTGTGAAAATCTCGTTCAAATTCAAATTGAATTGAGCAATTTAGAGCTATTTGAAAATTTGCCGCGATCGGTTATGAATATTAATATCGATTATCGGCTATCGCCGACTGAACCACTTCTCCAAGCAAAAATTATGACAAATGGGGTATCATTAGAAAGGTGTGACAAACGTCTTTATGTTAATATAGGTGATTATTGGGGCAGTTGGCAATATCAAATCGTTTTGGCCGTATGTTGCCAGGCTGAAAAATCACCACATTTCGCCTATGTAGTTGTAAATATGAATTTTTAAAACTTTTAAGTTTTTTCTTCAAAATTTCTTTCCTTAAGCAGATAAAGTAGACAAAAGCAGCGAGTGAAAATCTCGTTCAAATTCAAATTGAATTGAGCAATCTAGAGCCGTTTGAAAATTTGCCGCGAACGGTTATGAATATTAATATCGATTATCGGCTATCGCCGACTGAACTACTCAACCAAGCAAAAATTATGACAAATGGGGTATCATTAGAAAGGTGTGACAAACGTCTTTATGTTAATATAGGTGATTATTGGGGCAGTTGGCAATATCAAATCGTTTTGGCCGGATGTTGCCAGGAGGAAAAATCACGATTAGACCCACGTGCAACATCTGAGCACTTCCACCGTAGGAAATTGTCAATTTCGCTGAAATAAAGATTGGACGATTAACCGAAAATGGAATTTTTTCGCTAAAATGCGATTTTGGCCAAATCGATAACTTTGTCATTTCTTAATGAATTTTGATGCCGTTTCAGCTATAGACTCACGTGCAAAATCTGAGCACTTCGACTGTAGGTAATTGTCAATTTTGCTGAAATAAAGATTTGACGCTTAACCGAAAATCGAGTTTTTTCGCTGAAATGCGATTTTGGCCAAAACGGTAACTTTGTCATTCCTTGATGAATTTTGATGCCGTTTCGGATATAGACTCACCTGCAACATCTGAGCACTTCTACACTAAGAAATTGTCAATTTCGCTGAAATAAAGATTTGACGCTTAACCGAAAATCGAGTTTTTTCGCTAAATTGCGATTTTGGCCAAAACGGTAACTTTATCATTTCTTAACGTATTTTGATGCCGTTTCGGCTGTAGAATCACGTGCAAAATCTGAGCACTATTACTGCAGGAAATTGTCAATTTCGCTCAAGTAAAGATTTGACGCTTAACCGAAAATCGAGTTTTTTCGCTAAAATGCGATTGTGGCCAAAACGGTAACTTTGTCATTTCTTAACGAATTTTGATGCCGTTTCGGCTATAGAATCACGTGCAAAATCTGAGCACTTCGACTGTAGGAAATTGTCAATTTCGCTCAAATAAAGATTTGACACTTAACCGAAAATCGATTTTTTTCGCTAAAATGCGATTTTGGCCAAAAGGGTAACTTTGTCATTTCTTAACGAATTTTGATGCCGTTTCGGCTATAGACTCACGTGCAACATCTGAGCACTTCTACCGTAGGAAATTGTTAATTTCCCTCAAATAAAGATTTGACGCTTAACCGAAAATCATGTTTTTTCGCTAAAATGCGATTTTGGCCAAAAGGGTAACTTTGTCATTTCTTAACGAATTTTGATACCGTTTCGGCTATAGATTCACGTGCAACATCTGAGCACTTCCACCGTAAGATATTGTCAATTTCGCTCAATTGAAGATTTGACGCTTAACCGAAAATCAAGTTTTTTCGCTAAAATGCGATTTTGGCCAAAACGGTAACTTTATCATTTCTTAACGAATTTTGATGCCGTTTCGGCTATAGAATCACGTGGAAAATCTGAACCCTTCTACTGCAGGAAATTGTCAATTTCGCTAAAGTAAAGATTTGACGCTTAACCAAAAATCGAGTTTTTTCGCTAAAATGCGATTGTGGCCAAAACGGTAACTTTGTCATTTCTTAACGAATTTTGATGCCGTTTCGGCTATAGACTCTCGTGCAAAATCTGAGCACTTTTACTGTAGAAAATTGTCAATTTCGCTCAAATAAAGATTTGACACTTAACCGAAAATCTATTTTTTTCGCTAAAATGCGATTTTGGCCAAAAGGGTAACTTTGTCATTTCTGAACGAATTTTGATGCCGTTTCGGCTATAGACTCACGTGCAACATCTGAGCACTTCTACCGTAGGAACTTGTCAATTTCACCCAAATAAAGATTTGACTCTGAACCGAAAATCGTGTTTTTTCGCTAAAATGCGATTTTGGCCAAATCGATAACTTTGTCATTTCTTAATGAATTTTGATGCCGTTTCGACTACAGACTCACGTGCAACATCTGAGCACTTCCAGAGTAGGAAATTGTCAATTTCGCTCAAATAAAGATTTGACGCTTAACCGAAAATCGAGTTTTTTCGCTGAAATGCGATTTTGACCAAAACGATAACTTTATCATTTCTTAACGAATTTTGATGCCGTTTCGGCTATAGAATCACGTGCAAAATATGAGCACTCCTACTGCAGGAAATTGTCAATTTCGCTCAAATAAAGATTTGACGCTTAACCGAAAATCGATTTTTTTCGCTAAAATGCGATTGTGGCCAAAACGGTAACTTTGTCATTTCCTAATGAATTTTGATGCCGTTAAAACTATAGACTCACGTGCAACATCTGAGCACTTCTACCGTAGGAAATTGTCAATTTTGCTCAAATAAAGATTTGACGCTTAACCGAAAATCAAGTTTTTTCGCTGAAATGCGATTTTAGCCAAAACAGTAACTTTGTCATTCCTTTATGAATTTTGATGCCGTTTCGGCTATAGACTTACGTGCAACATCTGAGCACTTCTGCCGCAGGAAATTGTCAATTTCGCTGAAATAAAGATTTGGCGCTTAACCGAAAATCGAGTTTTTTCGCTGAAATGCGATTTTAGCCAAAACGGTAACTTTGTCATTTCTTAATGAATTTTATTGCCGTTTCGGCTATAGACTCACGTGCAACATCTGAGCACTTCTACCGTAGGAAATTGTTAATTTCCCTCAAATAAAGATTTGACGCTTAACCGAAAATCATGTTTTTTCGCTAAAATGCGATTTTGGCCAAAAGGGTAACTTTGTCATTTCTTAACGAATTTTGATACCGTTTCGGCTATAGATTCACGTGCAACATCTGAGCACTTCCACCGTAAGATATTGTCAATTTCGCTCAAATGAAGATTTGACGCTTAACCGAAAATCAAGTTTTTTCGCTAAAATGCGATTTTGGCCAAAACGGTAACTTTGTCATTTCTTAACGAATTTTGATGCCGTTTCGGCTATAGAATCACGTGGAAAATCTGAACCCTTCTACTGCAGGAAATTGTCAATTTCGCTAAAGTAAAGATTTGACGCTTAACCGAAAATCGAGTTTTTTCGCTAAAATGCGATTGTGGCCAAAACGGTAACTTTGTCATTTCTTAACGAATTTTAATGCCGTTTCGGCTATAGACTCTCGTGCAAAATCTGAGCACTTTTACTGTAGGAAATTGTCAATTTCGCTCAAATAAAGATTTGACACTTAACCGAAAATCGATTTTTTTCGCTAAAATGCGATTTTGGCCAAAAGGGTAACTTTGTCATTTCTGAACGAATTTTGATGCCGTTTCGGCTATAGACTCACGTGCAACATCTGAGCACTTCTACCGTAGGAAATTGTCAATTTCACCCAAATAAAGATTTGACTCTGAACCGAAAATCGTGTTTTTTCGCTAAAATGCGATTTTGGCCAAATCGATAACTTTGTCATTTCTTAATGAATTTTGATGCCGTTTCGACTACAGACTCACGTGCAACATCTGAGCACTTCCAGAGTAGGAAATTGTCAATTTCGCTCAAATAAAGATTTGACTCTGAACCGAAAATCGAGTTTTTTCGCTGAAATGCGATTTTGACCAAAACGATAACTTTATCATTTCTTAACGAATTTTGATGCCGTTAAAACTATAGACTCACGTGCAACATCTGAGCACTTCTACCGTAGGAAATTGTCAATTTTGCTCAAATAAAGATTTGACGCTTAACCGAAAATCGATTTTTTTCGCTGAAATGCGATTTTGACCAAAACGATAACTTTATCATTTCTTAACGAATTTTGATGCCGTTTCGGCTATAGAATCACGTGCAAAATATGAGCACTCCTACTGCAGGAAATTGTCAATTTCGCTCAAATAAAGATTTGACGCTTAACCGAAAATCGATTTTTTTCGCTAAAATGCGATTGTGGCCAAAACGGTAACTTTGTCATTTCCTAATGAATTTTGATGCCGTTAAAACTATAGACTCACGTGCAACATCTGAGCACTTCTACCGTAGGAAATTGTCAATTTTGCTCAAATAAAGATTTGACGCTTAACCGAAAATCAAGTTTTTTCGCTGAAATGCGATTTTAGCCAAAACAGTAACTTTGTCATTCCTTTATGAATTTTGATGCCGTTTCGGCTATAGACTTACGTGCAACATCTGAGCACTTCTGCCGCAGGAAATTGTCAATTTCGCTGAAATAAAGATTTGGCGCTTAACCGAAAATCGAGTTTTTTCGCTGAAATGCGATTTTAGCCAAAACGGTAACTTTGTCATTTCTTAATGAATTTTATTGCCGTTTCGGCTATAGACTCACGTGCAAAATCTGAGCACTTCTACTACAGGAAATTGTCAATTTCGCTCAAATGAAGATTTGACGCTTAACCGAAAATGGATTTTTTTTGACTAAAATGCGATTTTGGCCAAATCGATAACTTTGTCATTTCTTAATGAATTTTGATGCCGTTTCGGCTATAGACTCACGTGCAACATCTGAGCACTTTCAGCGTAGGTAATTGTCAATTTTGCTGAAATAAAGATTTGACGCTTAACCGAAAATCGAGTTTTTTCGCTGAAATGCGATTTTGGCCAAAACGGTAACTTTGTCATTCCTTAATGAATTTTGATGCCGTTTCGGCTATAGACTCACCTGCAACATCTGAGCACTTCTACTCTAGGAAATTGTCAATTTCGCTGAAATAAAGATTTGACGCTTAACCGAAAATCGAGTTTTTTCTCTAAATTGCGATTTTGGCCAAAAGGGTAACTTTATCATTTCTTAACGTATTTTGATGCCGTTTCGGCTGTAAACTCACGTGCAAAATCTGAGCACTTTTACTGCCGGAAATTGTCAATTTCGCTCAAGTAAAAATTTGACGCTTAACCGAAAATCGAGTTTTTTCGCTAAAATGCGATTGTGGCCAAAACGGTAACTTTGTCATTTCTTAACGAATTTTGATGCCGTTTCGGCTATAGACTCACGTGCAAAATCTGAGCACTTCGACTGTAGGAAATTGTCAATTTCGCTCAAATAAAGATTTGACACTTAACCGAAAATCGATTTTTTTCGCTAAAATGCGATTTTGGCCAAAAGGGTAACTTTGTCATTTCTTAACGAATTTTGATGCCGTTTCGGCTATAGACTCACGTGCAACATCTGAGCACTTCTACCGTAGGAAATTGTTAATTTCCCTCAAATAAAGATTTGACGCTTAACCGAAAATCGTGTTTTTTCGCTAAAATGCGATTTTGGCCAAAAGGGTAACTTTGTCATTTCTTAACGAATTTTGATACCGTTTCGGCTATAGATTCACGTGCAACATCTGAGCACTTCCACCGTAAGATATTGTCAATTTCGCTCAAATGAAGATTTGACGCTTAACCGAAAATCAAGTTTTTTCGCTAAAATGCGATTTTGGCCAAAACGGTAACTTTATCATTTCTTAACGAATTTTGATGCCGTTTCGGCTATAAAATCACGTGGAAAATCTGAGCCCTTCTACGGCAGGAAATTGTCAATTTCGCTTAAGTAAAGATTTGACGCTGAACCGAAAATCGAGTTTTTTCGCTAAAATGCGATTGTGGCCAAAACGGTAGCTCCGTCATTTCTTAACGAATTTTGATGCCGTTTCGGCTATAGACTCACGTGCAAAATCTGAGCACGTTTACTGTAGGAAATTGTCAATTTCGCTCAAATAAAGATTTGACACTTAACCGAAAATCGATTTTTTTCGCTAAAATGTGATTTTGGCCAAAAGGGTAACTTTGTCATTTCTGAACGAATTTTGATGCCGTTTCGGCTATAGACTCACGTGCAACATCTGAGCACTTCTACCGTAGGAAATTGTCAATTTCCCTCAAATAAAGATTTGACGCTTAACCGAAAATCGTGTTTTTTCGCTAAAATGCGACTTTGGCCAAATCGATAACTTTGTCATTTCTTAATGAATTTTGATGCCCTTTCGACTACAGACTCACGTGCAACATCTGAGCACTTCCAGAGTAGGAAATTGTCAATTTCGCTCAAATAAAGATTTGACGCTTAACCGAAAATCGAGTTTTTTCGCTGAAATGCGATTTTGACCAAAACGATAACTTTGTCATTTCTTAAAGAATTTTGATGCCGTTTCGGCTATGGACTCACGTGCAACATCTGAGCACTTCCAGCGTAGGTAATTGTCATTTTTGCTGAAATAAAGATTTGACGCTTAACCGAAAATCGAGTTTTTTCGCTGAAATGCGATTTTGGCCAAAACGGTAACTTTGTCATTCGTTAATGAATTTTGATGCCGTTTCGGCTATAGACTCACCTGCAACATCTGAGCACTTCTACTCTAGGAAATTGTCAATTTCGCTGAAATAAAGATTTGACGCTTAACCGAAATCGAGTTTTTTCGCTAAAATGCGATTTTGGCCAAAACGGTAACTTTATCATTTCTTAACGTATTTTGATGCCGTTTCGGCTATAGACTCACATGCAACATCTGAGCACTTCTACCGTAGGAAATCGTCGATTTCGTTCAAATAAAGATTTGACGCTTAACCGAAAATCGAGTTTTTTCGCTGAAATGCGATTTTGACCAAAACGATAACTATATCATTTCTTAACGAATTTTGATGCCGTTTCGGCTATAGAATCACGTGCAAAATATGAGCACTCCTACTGCAGGAAATTGTCAATTTCGCTCAAATAAAGATTTGACGCTTAACCGAAAATCGATTTTTTTCGCTAAAATGCGATTGTGGCCAAAACGGTAACTTTGTCATTTCCTAATGAATTTTGATGCCGTTAAAACTATAGACTCACGTGCAACATCTGAGCACTTCTACCCTAGGAAATTGTCAATTTTGCTCAAATAAAGATTTGACGCTTAACCGAAAATCAAGTTTTTTCGCTGAAATGCGATTTTAGCCAAAACAGTAACTTTGTCATTCCTTTATGAATTTTATTGCCGTTTCGGCTATAGACTCACGTGCAAAATCTGAGCACTTATACTACAGGAAATTGTCAATTTCGCTCAAATGAAGATTTGACGCTTAACTGAAAATGGATTTTTTTTCACTAAAATGCGATTTTGGCCAAATCGATAACTTTGTCATTTCTTAATGAATTTTGATGCCGTTTCGGCTATAGACTCACGTGCAACATCTGAGCACTTCCAGCGTAGGTAATTGTCGATTTTGCTGAAATAAAGATTTGACGCTTAACCGAAAATCGAGTTTTTTCGCTGAAATGCGATTTTGGCCAAAACGGTAACTTTGTCATTCCTTAATGAATTTTGATGCCGTTTCGGCTATAGACTCACCTGCAACATCTGAGCACTTCTACTCTAGGAAATTGTCAATTTCGCTGAAATAAAGATTTGACGCTTAACCGAAAATCGAGTTTTTTCTCTAAATTGCGATTTTGGCCAAAAGGGTAACTTTATCATTTCTTAACGTATTTTGATGCCGTTTCGGCTGTAGACTCACGTGCAAAATCTGAGCACTTTTACTGCCGGAAATTGTCAATTTCGCTCAAGTAAAAATTTGACGCTTAACCGAAAATCGAGTTTTATCGCTAAAATGCGATTGTGGCCAAAACGGTAACTTTGTCATTTCTTAACGAATTTTGATGCCGTTTCGGCTATAGACTCACGTGCAAAATCTGAGCACTTCGACTGTAGGAAATTGTCAATTTCGCTCAAATAAAGATTTGACACTTAACCGAAAATCGATTTTTTTCGCTAAAATGCGATTTTGGCCAAATCGATAACTTTGTCATTTCTTATTGAATTTTGATGCCGTTTCGACTACAGACTCACGTGCAACATCTGAGCACTTCCAGAGTAGGAAATTGTCAATTTCGCTCAAATAAAGATTTGACGCTTAACCGAAAATCGAGTTTTTTCGCTGAAATGCGATTTTGACTAAAACGATAACTTTGTCATTTCTTAAAGAATTTTGATGCCGTTTCGGCTATGGACTCACGTGCAACATCTGAGCACTTCCAGCGTAGGTAATTGTCAATTTTGCTGAAATAAAGATTTGACGCTTAACCGAAAATCGAGTTTTTTCGCTGAAATGCGATTTTGACCAAAACGGTAATTTTGTAATTCCTTAATGAATTTTGATGCCGTTTCGGCTATAGACTCACCTGCAAAATCTGAGCACTTATACTGCAGGAAATTGTCAATTTCGCTCAAGTAAAGATTTGACGCTTAACCGAAAATCGAGTTTTTTCGCTAAAATGCGATGGTGGCCAAAACGGTAACTTTGTCATTTCTTAACGAATTTTGATGCCGTTTCGGCTATAGACTCACGTGCAACATCTGAGCACTTCTACCGTAGGAAATTGTCAATTTCCCTCAATAAAAGATTTGACGCTTAACCGAAAATCGTGTTTTTTCGCTAAAATGCGATTTTGGCCAAAACGGTAACTTTGTCATTTCTTAACGAATTTTGATACCGTTTCGGCTATAGATTCACGTGCAACATCTGAGCACTTCCACCGTAAGATATTGTCCAATTTCGCTCAAATGAAGATTTGACGCTTAACCGAAAATCGAGTTTTTTCGCTAAATGCGATTTTGGCCAAAACGGTAACTTTGTCATTCCTTAATGAATTTTGATGCTGTTTCGGCTATAGACTCACGTGCAACATCTGAGCACTTCTACCGTAGGAAATTGTCATTTTTTCTCAAATAAAGATTTGACGCTTAACCGAAAATCGAGTTTTTTCGCTGAAATGCGATTTTGGCCAAAACGGTAACTTTGTCATTTCTTAACGAATTTTGATGCCGTTTCGGCTATAGAATCACGTGTAACATCTGAGAACTTCTACTGTAGGAAATTGTCAATTTCGCTCAAATAAAGATTGACGCTTAACCGAAAATCGAGTTTTTTCGCCAAAATGCGATTTTGGCCAAAACGGTAACTTTATCATTTCTTAACGAATTTTGATGCCGTTTCGGCCATAGACTCACGTGCAACATCTGAGCACTTCTACCGTAGGAAATTGTCAATTTCCCTCAAATAAAGATTTGACGCTTAACCGAAAATCGTGTTTTTTTCGCTAAAATGGCGATTTTGGCCAAAACGGTGACTTTGTCATTTCTTAACGAATTTTGATGCCGTTTCGACTATAGATTCACGTGCAACATTTGAGTACTTCCACCATAGGGAAATTGTCAATTTCGCTCAAATGAAGATTTGAGTCTTAACCGAAAATCGAGTTTTTCGCTGAAATGCGATTTTGGCCATAACGGTAACTTTGTCATTTTTTAATGAATTTTGATGCCGTTTCGGCTATAGACTCACCTGCAACATCTGAGCACTTCTACTCTAGGAAATTGTCAATTTCGCTGAAATAAAGATTTGATGCTTAACCGAAAATCGAGTTTTTTCGCTAAATTGCGATTTTGGCCAAAACGGTAACTTTATCATTTCTTAACGTATTTTGATGCCGTTTCGGCTATAGACTCACGTGCAAAATCTGAGCACTTTTACTGCAGGAAATTGTCAATTTCGCTCAAGTAAAGATTTGACGCTTCACCGAAAATCGAGTTTTTTCGCTAAAATGCGATTGTGGCCAAAACGGTAACTTTGTCATTTCTTAACGAATTTTGATGCCGTTTCGGCTATAGACTCACGTGCAACATCAGAGCACTTCTACCGTAGGAAATTGTTAATTTCCCTCAAATAAAGATTTGACGCTTAACCGAAAATCGTGTTTTTTCGCTAAATGCGATTTTGGCTAAAACGGTTACTTTGTCATTTCTTAACGAATTTTGATACCGTTTCGGCTATAGATTCACGTGCAACATCTGAGCACTTCCACCGTAAGATATTGTCAATTTCGCTCAAATGAAGATTTGACGCTTAACCGAAAATCAAGTTTTTTCGCTAAAATGCGATTTTGGCCAAAACGGTAACTTTATCATTTCTTAACGAATTTTGATGCCGTTTCGGCTATAGAATCACGTGGAAAATCTGAGCCCTTTTTCGGCAGGAAATTGTCAATTTCGCTAAAGTAAAGATTTGACGCTTAACCGAAAATCGAGTTTTTTCGCTAAAATGCGATTGTGGCCAAAACGGTAACTTTGTCATTTCTTAACGAATTTTGATGCCGTTTCGGCTATAGACTCACGTGCAACATCTGAGCACTTCCAGCGTAGGTAATTGTCAATTTTGCTGAAATAAAGATTTGACGCTTAACCGAAAATCGAGTTTTTTCGCTGAAATGCGATTTTGGCCAAAAGGGTAACTTTGTCATTCCTTAATGAATTTTGATGCCGTTTCGGCTATAGACTCACCTGCAACATTTGAGCACTTCTACTCTAGGAAATTGTCAATTTCGCTGAAATAAAGATTTGACGCTTAACCGAAAATCGAGTTTTTTCTCTAAATTGCGATTTTGGCCAAAAGGGTAACTTTATCATTTCTTAACGAATTTTGATGCCGTTTCGGCTGTAGACTCACGTGCAAAATCTGAGCACTTTTACTGCCGGAAATTGTCAATTTCGCTCAAGTAAAAATTTGACGCTTAACCGAAAATCGAGTTTTTTCGCTAAAATGCGATTTTGGCCAAAACGGTAACTTTGTCATTTCTTAACGAATTTTGATGCCGTTTCGGCTATAGACTCACGTGCAACATCTGAGCACTTCTACCGCAGGAAATCGTCGATTTCGCTCAAATAAAGATTTGACGCACCGAAAATCGAGTTTTTTCGCTAAAAATGCGATTTTGGCCAAAACGGTAACTTTGTCATTTCTTAACGAATTTTGATGCCGTTTCGACTATAGATTCACGTGCAACATTTGAGTACTTCCACCATAGGAAATTGTCAATTTCGCTCAAATGAAGATTTGAGTCTTAACCGAAAATCGAGTTTTTTCGCTGAAATGCGATTTTGGCCAAAACGGTAACTTTGTCATTTTTTAATGAATTTTGATGCCGTTTCGGCTATAGACTCACCTGCAACATCTGAGCACTTCTACTCTAGGAAATTGTCAATTTCGCTGAAATAAAGATTTGATGCTTAACCGAAAATCGAGTTTTTTCGCTAAATTGCGATTTTGGCCAAAACGGTAACTTTATCATTTCTTAACGTATTTTGATGCCGTTTCGGCCGTAGACTCACGTGCAAAATCTGAGCACTTTTACTGCAGGAAATTGTCAATTTCGCTCAAGTAAAGATTTGACGCTTAACCGAAAATCGAGTTTTTTTCGCTAAAATGCGATTGTGGCCAAAACGGTAACTTTGTCATTTCTTAACGAATTTTGATGCCGTTTCGGCTATAGACTCACGTGCAACATCTGAGCACTTCTACCGGAGGAAATTGTTAATTTCCCTCAAATAAAGATTTGACGCTTAACCGAAAATCGTGTTTTTTCGCTAAAATGCGATTTTGGCTAAAACGGTTACTTTGTCATTTCTTAACGAATTTTGATACCGTTTCGGCTATAGATTCACGTGCAACATCTGAGCACTTCCAGCGTAGGTAATTGTCAATTTTGCTGAAATAAAGATTTGACGCTTAACCGAAAATCGAGTTTTTTCGCTGAAATGCGATTTTGGCCAAAAGGGTAACTTTGTCATTCCTTAATGAATTTTGATGCCGTTTCGGCTATAGACTCACCTGCAACATCTGAGCACTTCTACTCTAGGAAATTGTCAATTTCGCTGAAATAAAGATTTGACGCTTAACCGAAAATCGTGTTTTTTCGCTAAAATGCGATTTTGGCTAAAACGGTTACTTTGTCATTTCTTAACGAATTTTGATACCGTTTCGGCTATAGATTCACGTGCAACATCTGAGCACTTCCAGCGTAGGTAATTGTCAATTTTGCTGAAATAAAGATTTGACGCTTAACCGAAAATCGTGTTTTTTCGTTAAAATGCGATTTTGGCCAAAAGGGTAACTTTGTCATTTCTTAACGAATTTTGATACCGTTTCGGCTATAGATTCACGTGCAACATCTGAGCACTTCCACCGTAAGATATTGTCAATTTCGCTCAAATGAAGATTTGACGCTTAACCGAAAATCAAGTTTTTTCGCTAAAATGCGATTTTGGCCAAAACGGTAACTTTATCATTTCTTAACGAATTTTGATGCCGTTTCGGCTATAGAATCACGTGGAAAATCTGAGCCCTTCTACGGCAGGAAATTGTCAATTTCGCTAAAGTAAAGATTTGACGCTTAACCGAAAATCGAGTTTTTTCGCTAAAATGCGATTGTGGCCAAAACGGTAACTTTGTCATTTCTTAACGAAATTTTGATGCCGTTTCGGCTATAGACTCACGTGCAAAATCTGAGCACTTTTACTGTAGGAAATTGTCAATTTCGCTCAAATAAAGATTTGACACTTAACCGAAAATCGATTTTTTTCGCTAAAATGCGATTTTGGCCAAAACGGTAACTTTGTCATTTCTTTAACGAATTTTGATGCCGTTTCGGCTATAGACTCACGTGCAACATCTGAGCACTTCTACCGTAGGAAATCGTCGATTTCGCTCAAATAAAGATTTGACGCCCGGAAAATCGAGTTTTTTCGCTAAAATGCGATTTTGGCCAAAACGGTAACTTTGTCATTTCTTAACGAATTTTGATGCCGTTTCGGCTATAGACTCACGTGCAACATCTGAGCACTTCTACCGTAGGAAATCGTCGATTTCGCTCAAATAAAGATTTGACGCTTAACCGAAAATCGAGTTTTTTTCGCTAAAATGCGATTTTGGCCAAAACGGTAACTTTGTCATTTCTTAACGAATTTTGATGCCGTTTCGGCTATAGACTCACGTGTAACATCTGAGCACTTCTACCGTAGGAAATCGTCGATTTCGCTCAAATAAAGATTTGACGCACCGAAAATCGAGTTTTTTCGCTAAAATGCGATTTTGGCCAAAACGGTAACTTTGTCATTTCTTAACGAATTTGATGCCGTTTCGGCTATAGACTCACGTGCAACATCTGAGCACTTCTACCGTAGGAAATCGTCGATTTCGCTCAAATAGAGATTTGACGCTTAACCGAAAATCGAGTTTTTTCGCTAAAATGCGATTTTGGCCAAAACGGTAACTTTGTCATTTCTTAACGAATTTTGATGCCGTTTCGGCTATAGACTCACGTGCAACATCTGAGCACTTCTACCGTAGGAAATCGTCGATTTCGCTCAAATAAAGATTTGACGCACCGAAAATCGAGTTTTTTCGCTGAAATGCGATTTTGGCCAAAACGGTAACTTTGTCATTTCTTAACGAATTTTGATGCCGTTTCGGCTATAGACTCACGTGCAACAACTGAGCACTTCTACCGTAGGAAATCGTCGATTTCGCTCAAATAAAGATTTGACGCACCGAAAATCGATTTTTTTCGCTAAAATGCGATTTTGGCCAAAACGGTAACTTTGTCATTTCTTAACGAATTTTGATGCCGTTTCGGCTATAGACTCACGTGCAACATCTGAGCACTTCTACCGTAGGAAATCGTCGATTTCGCTCAAATAAAGATTTGACGCACCGAAAATCGAGTTTTTTCGCTAAAATGCGATTTTGGCCAAAACGGTAACTTTGTCATTTCTTAACGAATTTTGATGCCGCTTCGGCTATAGACTCACGTGCAACATCTGAGCACTTCTACCGTAGGAAATCGTCGATTTCGCTCAAATAAAATTTTGACCGCTTAACCGAAAATCGAGTTTTTTCGCTAAAATGCGATTTTGGCCAAAACGGTAACTTTGTCATTTCTTAACGAATTTTGATGCCGCTTCGGCTATAGACTCACGTGCAACATCTGAGCACTTCTACCGTAGGAAATCGTCGATTTCGCTCAAATAAAGATTTGACGCTTAACCGAAAATCGAGTTTTTTCGCTAAAATGCGATTTTGGCCAAAACGGTAACTTTGTCATTTCTTAACGAATTTTGATGCCGTTTCGGCTATAGACTCACGTGCAACATCTGAGCACTTCTACCGTAGGAAATCGTCGATTTCGCTCAAATAAAGATTTGACGCACCGAAAATCGAGTTTTTTCGCTAAAATGCGATTTTGGCCAAAACGGTAACTTTGTCATTTCTTAACGAATTTTGATGCCGTTTCGGCTATAGACTCACGTGCAACATCTGAGCACTTCTACCGTAGGAAATCGTCGATTCGCTCAAATAAAGATTTGACGCACCGAAAATCGAGTTTTTTCGCTAAAATGCGATTTTGGCCAAAACGGTAACTTTGTCATTTCTTAACGAATTTTGATGCCGTTTCGGCTATAGACTCACGTGCAACATCTCAGCACTTCTACCGTAGGAAATCGTCGATTTCGCTCAAATAAAGATTTGACGCACCGAAAATCGAGTTTTTTCGCTAAAATGCGATTTTGGCCAAAACGGTAACTTTGTCATTTCTTAACGAATTTTGATGCCGTTTCGGCTATGGGAGGACGACTCACGTGCAACATCTCAGCACTTCTTCCGTAGGAAATCGTCGATTTCGCTCAAATAAAGATTTGACGCACCGAAAATCGAGTTTTTTCGCTAAAATGCGATTTTGGCCAAAACGGTAATTAACGAATTTTGATGCCGTTTCGGCCATAGACTCACGTGCAACATCTGAGCACTTCTACCGTAGGAAATTGTCAATTTCCCTCAAATAAAGATTTGACGCTTAACCGAAAATCGTGTTTTTTTCGCTAAAATGCGATTTTGGCCAAAACGGTGACTTTGTCATTTCTTAACGAATTTTAATGCCGTTTCGACTATAGATTCACGTGCAACATTTGAGTACTTCCACCGTAGGAAATTGTCAATTTCGCTCAAATGAAGATTTGAGTCTTAACCGAAAATCGAGTTTTTTCGCTGAAATGCGATTTTGGCCAAAACGGTAACTTTGTCATTTTTTAATGAATTTTGATGCCGTTTCGGCTATAGACTCACCTGCAACATCTGAGCACTTCTACTCTAGGAAATTGTCAATTTCGCTGAAATAAAGATTTGATGCTTAACCGAAAATCGAGTTTTTTCGCTAAATTGCGATTTTGGCCAAAACGGTAACTTTATCATTTCTTAACGTATTTTGATGCCGTTTCGGCTGTAGACTCACGTGCAAAATCTGAGCACTTCTACCGTAGGAAATTGTTAATTTCCCTCAAATAAAGATTTGACGCTTAACCGAAAATCGTGTTTTTTCGCTAAAATGCGATTTTGGCTAAAACGGTTACTTTGTCATTTCTTAACGAATTTTGATACCGTTTAGGCTATAGATTCACGTGCAACATCTGAGCACTTCCACCGTAAGATATTGTCAATTTCGCTCAAATGAAGATTTGACGCTTAACCGAAAATCAAGTTTTTTCGCTAAAATGCGATTTTGGCCAAAACGGTAACTTTATCATTTCTTAACGAATTTTGATGCCGTTTCGGCTATAGAATCACGTGGAAAATCTGAGCCCTTTTACGGCAGGAAATTGTCAATTTCGCTAAAGTAAAGATTTGACGCTTAACCGAAAATCGAGTTTTTTCGCTAAAATGCGATTGTGGCCAAAACGGTAACTGTGTCATTTCTTAACGAATTTTGATGCCGTTTCGGCTATAGACTCACGTGCAACATCTGAGCACTTCCAGCGTAGGTAATTGTCAATTTTGCTGAAATAAAGATTTGACGCTTAACCGAAAATCGAGTTTTTTCGCTGAAATGCGATTTTGGCCAAAACGGTAACTTTGTCATTCCTTAATGAATTTTGATGCCGTTTCGGCTATAGACTCACCTGCAACATCTGAGCACTTCTACTCTAGGAAATTGTCAATTTCGCTGAAATAAAGATTTGACGCTTAACCGAAAATCGAATTTTTTCTCTAAATTGCGATTTTGGCCAAAAGGGTAACTTTATCATTTCTTAACGTATTTTGATGCCGTTTCGGCTGTAGACTCACGTGCAAAATCTGAGCACTTTTACTGCCGGAAATTGTCAATTTCGCTCAAGTAATAATTTGACGCTTAACCGAAAATCGAGTTTTTTCGCTAAAATGCGATTTTGGCCAAAACGGTAACTTTGTCATTTCTTAACGAATTTTGATGCCGTTTCGGCTATAGACTCACGTGCAACATCTGAGCACTTCTACCGCAGGAAATCGTCGATTTCGCTCAAATAAAGATTTGACGCACCGAAAATCGAGTTTTTTCGCTAAAATGCGATTTTGGCCAAAAGGGTAACTTTGTCATTTCTTAACGAATTTTGATGCCGTTTCGGCTATAGACTCACGTGCAACATCTGAGCACTTCTACCGTAGGAAATTGTTAATTTCCCTCAAATAAAGATTTGACGCTTAACCGAAAATCGTGTTTTTTCGCTAAAATGCGATTTTGTCCAAAAGGGTAACTTTGTCATTTCTTAACGAATTTTGATACCGTTTCGGCTATAGATTCACGTGCAACATCTGAGCACTTCCACCGTAAGATATTGTCAATTTCGCTCAAATGAAGATTTGACGCTTAACCGAAAATCAAGTTTTTTCGCTAAAATGCGATTTTGGCCAAAACGGTAACTTTATCATTTCTTAACGAATTTTGATGCCGTTTCGGCTATAGAATCACGTGGAAAATCTGAGCCCACGGCAGGAAATTGTCAATTTCGCTAAAGTAAAGATTTGACGCTTAACCGAAAATCGAGTTTTTTCGCTAAAATTCGATTGTGGCCAAAACGGTAACTTTGTCATTTCTTAACGAATTTTGATGCCGTTTCGGCTATAGACTCACGAGCAAAATCTGAGCACTTTTACTGTAGGAAATTGTCAATTTCGCTCAAATAAAGATTTGACACTTAACCGAAAATCGATTTTTTTCGCTAAAATGCGATTTTGGCCAAAACGGTAACTTTGTCATTTCTTAACGAATTTTGATGCCGTTTCGGCTATAGACTCACGTGCAACATCTGAGCACTTCTACCGTAGGAAATCGTCGATTTCGCTCAAATAAAGATTTGACGCACCGAAAATCGAGTTTTTTCGCTAAAATGCGATTTTGGCCAAAACGGTAACTTTGTCATTTCTTAACGAATTTTGATGCCGTTTCGGCTATAGACTCACGTGCAACATCTGAGCACTTCTACCGTAGGAAATCGTCGATTTCGCTCAAATAAAGATTTGACGCTTAACCGAAAATCGAGTTTTTTCGCTAAAATGCGATTTTGGCCAAAACGGTAACTTTGTCATTTCTTAACGAATTTTGATGCCGTTTCGGCTATAGACTCACGTGTAACATCTGAGCACTTCTACCGTAGGAAATCGTCGATTTCGCTCAAATAAAGATTTGACGCACCGAAAATCGAGTTTTTTCGCTAAAATGCGATTTTGGCCAAAACGGTAACTTTGTCATTTCTTAACGAATATTGATGCCGTTTCGGCTATAGACTCACGTGCAACATCTGAGCACTTCTACCGTAGGAAATCGTCGATTTCGCTCAAATAGAGATTTGACGCTTAACCGAAAATCGAGTTTTTTCGCTAAAATGCGATTTTGGCCAAAACGGTAACTTTGTCATTTCTTAACGAATTTTGATGCCGTTTCGGCTATAGACTCACGTGCAACATCTGAGCACTTCTACCGTAGGAAATTGTCAATTTCGCTCAAATAAAGATTTGACACTTAACCGAAAATCGATTTTTTTCGCTAAAATGCGATTTTGGCCAAAAGGGTAACTTTGTCATTTCTGAACGAATTTTGATGCCGTTTCGGCTATAGACTCACGTGCAACATCTGAGCACTTCTACCGTAGGAAATTGTCAATTTCACCCAAATAAAGATTTGACTCTGAACCGAAAATCGTGTTTTTTCGCTAAAATGCGATTTTGGCCAAATCGATAACTTTGTCATTTCTTAATGAATTTTGATGCCGTTTCCACTACAGACTCACGTGCAACATCTGAGCACTTCCAGAGTAGGAAATTGTCAATTTCGCTCAAATAAAGATTTGACGCTTAACCGAAAATCGAGTTTTTTCGCTGAAATGCGATTTTGACCAAAACGGTAACTTTATCATTTCTTAACGAATTTTGATGCCGTTTCGGCTATAGAATCACGTGCAAAATATGAGCACTCCTACTGCAGGAAATTGTCAATTTCGCTCAAATAAAGATTTGACGCTTAACCGAAAATCGATTTTTTTCGCTAAAATGCGATTGTGGCCAAAACGGTAACTTTGTCATTTCCTAATGAATTTTGATGCCGTTAAAACTATAGACTCACGTGCAACATCTGAGCACTTCTTCCGTAGGAAATTGTCAATTTTGCTCAAATAAAGATTTGACGCTTAACCGAAAATCAAGTTTTTTCGCTGAAATGCGATTTTAGCCAAAACTTTTTCATTCCTTTATGAATTTTGATGCCGTTTCGGCTATAGACTTACGTGCAACATCTGAGCACTTCTGCCGCAGGAAATTGTCAATTTCGCTGAAATAAAGATTTGGCGCTTAACCGAAAATCGAGTTTTTTCGCTGAAATGCGATTTTAGCCAAAACGGTAACTTTGTCATTTCTTAATGAATTTTATTGCCGTTTCGGCTATAGACTCACGTGCAAAATTTGAGCACTTCTACTGCAGGAAATTGTCAATTTCGCTCAAATGAAGATTTGACGCTTAACCGAAAATGGATTTTTTTTGACTAAAATGCGATTTTGGCCAAATCGATAACTTTGTCATTTCTTAATGAATTTTGATGCCGTTTCGGCTATAGACTCACGTGCAACATCTGAGCACTTCCAGCGTAGGTAATTGTCAATTTTGCTGAAATAAAGATTTGACGCTTAACCGAAAATCGAGTTTTTTCGCTGAAATGCGATTTTGGCCAAAACGGTAACTTTGTCATTCCTTAATGAATTTTGATGCCGTTTCGGCTATAGACTCACCTGCAACATCTGAGCACTTCTACTCTAGGAAATTGTCAATTTCGCTGAAATAAAGATTTGACGCTTAACCGAAAATCGAGTTTTTTCTCTAAATTGCGATTTTGGCCAAAAGGGTAACTTTATCATTTCTTAACGTATTTTGATGCCGTTTCGGCTGTAGACTCACGTGCAAAATCTGAGCACTTTTACTGCCGGAAATTGTCAATTTCGCTCAAGTAAAAATTTGACGCTTAACCGAAAATCGAGTTTTTTCGCTAAAATGCGATTGTGGCCAAAACGGTAACTTTGTCATTTCTTAACGAATTTTGATGCCGTTTCGGCTATAGACTCACGTGCAAAATCTGAGCACTTCGACTGTAGGAAATTGTCAATTTCGCTCAAATAAAGATTTAACACTTAACCGAAAATCGATTTTTTTCGCTAAAATGCGATTTTGGCCAAATCGATAACTTTGTCATTTCTTATTGAATTTTGATGCCGTTTCGACTACAGACTCACGTGCAACATCTGAGCACTTCCAGAGTAGGAAATTGTCAATTTCGCTCAAATAAAGATTTGACGCTTAACCGAAAATCGAGTTTTTTCGCTGAAATGCGATTTTGACTAAAACGATAACTTTGTCATTTCTTAAAGAATTTTGATGCCGTTTCGGCTATGGACTCACGTGCAACATCTGAGCACTTCCAGCGTAGGTAATTGTCAATTTAACTGAAATAAAGATTTGACGCTTAACCGAAAATCGAGTTTTTTCGCTGAAATGCGATTTTGACCAAAACGGTAATTTTGTAATTCCTTAATGAATTTTGATGCCGTTTCGGCTATAGACTCACCTGCAAAATCTGAGCACTTATACTGCAGGAAATTGTCAATTTCGCTCAAGTAAAGATTTGACGCTTAACCGAAAATCGAGTTTTTTCGCTAAAATGCGATGGTGGCCAAAACGGTAACTTTGTCATTTCTTAACGAATTTTGATGCCGTTTCGGCTATAGACTCACGTGCAACATCTGAGCACTTCTACCGTAGGAAATTGTCAATTTCCCTCAATAAAAGATTTGACGCTTAACCGAAAATCGTGTTTTTTCGCTAAAATGCGATTTTGGCCAAAACGGTAACTTTGTCATTTCTTAACGAATTTTGATACCGTTTCGGCTATAGATTCACGTGCAACATCTGAGCACTTCCACCGTAAGATATTGTCAATTTCGCTCAAATGAAGATTTGACGCTTAACCGAAAATCGAGTTTTTTCGCTAAAATGCGATTTTGGCCAAAACGGTAACTTTGTCATTCCTTAATGAATTTTGATGCTGTTTCGGCTATAGACTCACGTGTAACATCTGAGCACTTCTACCGTAGGAAATTGTCATTTTTTCTCAAATAAAGATTTGACGCTTAACCGAAAATCGAGTTTTTTCGCTGAAATGCGATTTTGGCCAAAACGGTAACTTTGTCATTTCTTAACGAATTTTGATGCCGTTTCGGCTATAGAATCACGTGTAACATCTGAGAACTTCTACTGTAGGAAATTGTCAATTTCGCTCAAATAAAGATTTGACGCTTAACCGAAAATCGAGTTTTTTCGCCAAAATGCGATTTTGGCCAAAACGGTAACTTCATCATTTCTTAACGAATTTTGATGCCGTTTCGGCCATAGACTCACGTGCAACATCTGAGCACTTCTACCGTAGGAAATTGTCAATTTCCCTCAAATAAAGATTTGACGCTTAACCGAAAATCGTGTTTTTTTCGCTAAAATGCGATTTTGGCCAAAACGGTGACTTTGTCATTTCTTAACGAATTTTAATGCCGTTTCGACTATAGATTCACGTGCAACATTTGAGTACTTCCACCGTAGGAAATTGTCAATTTCGCTCAAATGAAGAGGGAAAGGTTCGAAAGCAAACCCAAACGACCTTGCTTCAGGGAATTCCCCGTTTCGAAACAACTGCTGCAGCAACAGCTTTGCCTCCCTACGAAGAACGACCTACAGCGCCGCCAGCAAGGAAACATGAACAATTAAAGCAGTCCGAACCGGACGATACAGTTGGCGGGGCAACCTGGGCGAGAAAGCCGCATGACGTACCGTCCACCTCGAGGGGTACGTTAAAATCATTAACGCACTCAACAATGTTGGTCTCCGTTTAATGAGTGTTTTCTTATTGTAGACTGGTCGGGCATGTCTAGAACAACCATGTACCGCAGAAGGAAAAGAGAGCAGGCTTTATCTGAGGCGCAAGGCTTGTTCGCTGCCGCGCCGCCCGTCAAAGTTGTTGCAACATCCCGGCAGCCATACACGTGCAAGAAGTGCGGGCAGCCTCCCACAAGGGATACTGGCCACTCCCAATATTACGGTCAATCCTACTGTCCGAACGTGGAAGGTCAAATTCCCCGAGAGCAGTGGCTGGTCGAACGAAAGGCTGCCCGAGCACAAGCTAAGGCTGCAAAACTTGCCGCGTCCGGTTTATAGTGTTTAACCTGCTCTTCACCCCTTAAATTTCCACTTTGTTTACCAAAAATATTTCTATGCAATTCGAAACCCTGTGAACGCTTTTATATTGCTTTAACGTACTATTCACTGTTTTTATTTAATTTTTCTAGCCCTTGTACATTAAGAAATTCACTGCGTGCAATTTTAAACCTTGTGAACGCTTTTATATTGCTTTAACGTACTATTCACTGTTTTTATTTAATTTTTCTAGCCCTTGTACATTAAGAAATTCACTGCGTGCAATTTTAAACCTTGTGAACGCTGTTATATTGCTTTAACGTACTATTCACTATTTTTATTTAATTTTTCTAGCCCTTGTACATTAAGAAATTCACTGCGTGCAATTTTAAACCTTGTGAACGCTTTTATATTGCTTTAACGTACTATTCACTGTTTTTATTTAATTTTTCTAGCCCTTGTACATTAAGAAATTCACTGCGTGCAATTTTAAACCTTGTGAACGCTTTTATATTGCTTTAAAGTACTATTCACTGTTTTTATTTAATATTTCTAGCCTTTGTACATTAAGAAGTTCACCACGTGTAATTCTAAACCTTGTGGACGCTTTTATATCGCTTTAACGTTACATTTATCGTTTTTGTTTATTTGTCGTTTTTGTTGTTTGGTTACGCAATAAAAAGACTGATTGTAATTCGCAATTCTATGTCATTTTATCAATTCC